>NW_005871276.1:839294-840355 GCF_000147115.1 Myotis lucifugus | reverse complement strand
AGCAGGGCCTCAGGGAGAATTCAGCCCCCACCCACCTTGATCCTGGAACTTGTAGCCTCCAGACTATGAGGATAAATATCGGTTTAAGACACTCTGTAGGTGGTACTTGTTATAAAAGTCTGAAAAAACTAATTACATAGCAAGACATCTATCCATCATCATTCATTCATTCATTCATTCACTCATCTTCTATATATGGATGGATATATATATACCCAAAAATGTATACACACACTTTGAATAATTATAAAGGCAGTACTGATTAAAATACATTTCACTTTCAAAATTGAGCTTTCAGCTGTTAAAGTGTGTATGCATTTTATACATTTTAGGGAAATACCCTGTGTATATGATATAGACAAACTTTTAATTCAAACATAAAACAGTCTAAAAAAGTTGTTAGGTACTTAGTTGTTTCTATCCCCACTATCTTAAAACATCTATTTTAAAGGCAACACAGCTTTTTCTATTTCTACCCACCTGTGCTTGTGAGGTTTCCGCACAATTGTAATCATAGCATAGATATGCAAGGATGTTCTAATATTTCCCATGATTTTTAGCACCTAAATATTTATTAAAAAATCTAATTAGTTCTTCTAAATTGCATACTATTTCTTTGTAGATATGCACTGCAATATTATGATGCATTTAATTATTATTTTCATATGAACGTGACATTAACATAGAATCATATGAGCAAATGTACACAGAACAGAAATATAATCTGCAGAGGAAATTTTAAAATTACTTATAATTTCATCCTCCAGAGATATTTACACATAAACACTTGTAAATACTTATTATACTTTTCCTTGTTCTTTACAGAGAAGAGGTACCAAATCTTTATCAGTTCTCTCTGAGACCAACATTTTTACAGGTCTGTGTTATTATTTTCAGTTGAAGATGTCATAATTTTTGAACATGCTGATCTATTGACTTGTGTGAAATTTTCTGTTATTTTTGTGCTTTATAGTTATGGCTCTTTTCGGAGATCGGCTAAGTAGTCACCTTGATACCACATGGTTTCACGTGTTTTCACGCAATTATTGAATCTATATGGA
>NW_005871276.1:763377-838660 GCF_000147115.1 Myotis lucifugus | reverse complement strand
CCCCCCAAAACACCTGCCCTCTGCAAACAAATGTCATTTTGCAATGACATAATTTTGCATCTTCTTTTAAAAGGTCATGACATCTTTGACCTCTGTGTAAACCACTCCTTGGCTGTGAGTAGGATTGTGAACATGGTACATTGTATCCCCTGGTTCATTCCCCCTAGATAACAAAGGGGAAGAAATTGAACAAATGCAATAAAGATGCCTAATCAGTTGACTTTGGGTTAACATGAAGGGAGATTCTCCTGGGTGGGCCTGACCTAATCAGGTGAGACCTTCAAAGTGACCAAGTCCTTCCTGAAAGTGAGAGGGGATGATGGAGGGACTATGTGGCGAGGACCCGGGGCTGCCGCCAGGAGCTGAGAGTGACCTCTGGCCGGCAGTGAGGGGGAACTTGGATTTTTATCCTGTAACCGCGAGGAAGTGAGTGATGCCAGCGGTCGGAGGGACCTGCAGGTAAACTGCTTTCTGGTCAAGCCTCCAGAGGAGGACATGGCCATTGTCACCTCGATTGTGGCCTTGGGAGACCTTGGTCAGGCAGGGCCTGGACGCCCTGTTCCCGGACTCCGGACCCACAGAACTCTGCAACCGCTCTCTGTGGAACTGGAACCTCATTGCTCATCTCAGAATAGTCCTTCCATGTGCACACCCATGCCTCTCTGCCCCCTGCCCCCCTCCCAGGCCTGCATTAGGTGCCCTCGACACGCCCCTAACTAGGGCCTGCTTTTCTCCTGGCACTGACAGTGCCACACGTGAGTTACCTGTTCACTTGCTACCCCAACCCATTGGAACATGCATCTGGGGGAGTAGAGAAACCTGGTTATTTTTCACAGTATTGCTAAGAGGAAATATAGAGTCATAGTAGTAACTGTGTTTAAAAATATTTGAAAAGTAAATGCAGAAATTGATGAATGAGCAATGGAAAGAAGGAGTGAATCATGAGGTGAAAGAGTGAAGTGGGCTGGACTTTCATCTTAACCCACTGAAAAGAATAAAGGTCCATCACTCTAGGCGAGCCAGGGAGAGTGTGTTTTCCTCCCGGCGAGGCAGGAGTGATCAAGGCTCCTGTTGGGGAAAAAAGAAATGCCGAAACCAGGAAAGAAACCCATTCAACACTCTAAGAGAGAAGCAGGGCTATAAAAGTAGCAAAAGAATGCAGTTAATTACAATTTAAATACTGATCATAAAAGACTTATTTTCAGCCTGAATGAATGTAGTGAATTCCAAATAACAATCTCTGTGTGATGAGATAGAGATGGCCACTGACCGTGGTTCTGTGCTGGACCCCCGTCAGGTTGCGTCTTCCTTCTGAGAAAGCCCCACCTCAGAGAGGACACCCAGACACAGGCATGCATCCGGGGACAAGTGCAAAGGTCCTGTCCACCTAAATGCAGCTGGAGATGGAGCCCCGGGCTGTCTTTGAAAGGAATGTCCCCCAAACCATTTATCTGATCATTGGTTGCTCTTGTGGGGCCTGCCTTGTTGCAATCATCCAGGAATCAGAGTCAAAACCAAAATTCACCTGGCTCTAAAAACCAAGTACCTCTCCGCATCACAATGGATGCTGGGAGGAGCAGCCCTGGCCATGGTTGCGATGGACGTTAATCAGGGCATAGGGCCTTTATTTTTATTTTTTTGTTAATCCTCACCCGAGGATATTTTTCCATTGACTTTTAGGGAGAGTGGAAGCCAGAGGGAAAGACAGAAAGAAACATCGATGTGAGAGAAACACATCGATTGGTTGCCTCCTGCACTCACCCCGACCAGGGCCCAGGCCAGGGTACATGCCTTTGTCCAGAATCGAACCCGGGACCCTTTGGTCCACAGACTAACACTCTATCCACTGAGCCAAACCAGCCCAGGCCAAAGGGCCTTTCTATTCCTCTGAGCATCTCCCAGAAAGATGCCTTAGCATTCTTTATGACGGTACCACACTCCGCTCAACCAGCCCAGAGGAAGGCACAGACTGACCCAGCTTACAGAGGAGCAAACCGAGGCTCAGATAGTGATCACATCGGCACAAAACTATTGATAGTCGTCCCCCTAATGATTGCACTCAGACCGCTTCCTCTCCGCTGCCCAGTACAAGGAGCTCACCCTCCTCCCATGTCAGATGTGAGCACCAGGAAAGAAACAACTTTTCTTAAGGAACAGCTTTGCAAGGAAAGCAAGGCATGCATTTATGGCATCGCTCTGTGCATCCATACGCGTATGTATTTATAGGTGCATGAATATATACATGTCCATGTGTGCTAAAAAATAAAACAAACAAACAAGAAAACACCCCCCAGAAGCCAAAAAAAAGGGGGGACTGCTTTGGCAGCCGGCTCCTGCTGGGCCCGCCCCGCCCCCTTATTCCTGAGAGGTTCAATTACGGGCTGCAATCATAAACAGCGCGATTTCTCCCCGCGATGATGCATTGTTTTTAATCTCGCCGCCTCGTATTCGATCACATTCCTATAATTCTTCCGACAGGAAAAGGCTTGTTTCATAAAAATATAGTCCCCGGCACTTGAAATATAAGTTCGCATGCAGGCAACATATATATCACCGCGCCGGCAAACTAAGTCACTTACTTAATCCACTAAACTTCAGGTGCTCCTATATTATGTGAAATGGCTTGAAACAGGCAGGAGCTGCCAGAACCCATCACGGCTTCTTTGCTCAAGAGAGACAGGGAGCCGGGAGGCGGGGGTGGAAACCCCCTCGGTGGATGCCACAATAACACGTCTTTCATTATCCCGGGTGTCAGGACACCGGGCCGTGTTCATTGTGCATGCACACTAGATTACTATTTACCTGCCAGCGCCTCTGAGGGGGCCCGCGCCTCTCCCCTCCTCCATCCACGCTGCACCGGCAGCCCGGGCCCCTTCGCCCATCATCTTATTAAGGTGATACCTTTTTCTGAATAAGAAAGCACGCGCTTCCGAAGCCGGCGCTCTCCGGGGTGTTGAGGGGACAGTGTTTTTATTGGTTCCCTTTTATTTCTCCCACCCCACTGTGTGCCAGTGCTGCGGTGGCGTCTGTGTGTACGGCTCCCGTGGAAACGGCGGCGGCGGCAGATATATGCAATATTAAAGAGCGCTTATGAATTTTTGACATCTAATTAGTCGCTACCCAGTTAACATGTCAGGACTCGGAGGGATTAGGGAGGCAGCCCTTTCTGAATAAGTTACAGCGAGGCCCCTGTCCTTTTCATGTATTATTCTTTAATGTAGCGGGTGATTAGTTGGCTGTGATTAATTGATGAAGCTCATTGGTCTGGCAAGTGGTACCGGATCCGCCATTCCTCACTTTTATTTCTCTCCTCAGCCACTTCGTCGGAGGGACCGGCTCCTCTCCGGTGGCCTCGCCTGTCCGGGTGGCCTTGGGGGTTCAGAGCTGGCCCCGTGCCGGGCCCTGACCTCGCACAGCTCTGCGGCTCACCGGTCAGCCGTGGCCGGGCGTCCCGCTCTCTGCTGGTGGGGGGCCCACACGCCTGAAACTCATCCCGTGGAGAAGCTGCCGGGCTCCCCCTTCCCTCGCCCGGTGCCTTTGACACCTGTAGCGCCCTGTGGTTCAGTTTACTGCAGGTTCAGCTGCCTGCCAACACGCCAGGTGACATGCTGGCTGCAGAGGCGGCTCCTGCCATTGTCTCCAGCGGTGGGCCTGGAAACCACACATGCCCTGATGCACAGCCTGCTGGTGCTGGCGCCGCCCCTGGGTAAGTGACAGGGCTCAGAAGTGGCAGCCGAGCCGGCGGGTGTCGGTGGAGAGGGGCTGCTGGCTGCCTAGAAGGGCACCGTCCCCGGGTGCCCAGCAGCCTGTCGCCTGCTCAAGGTCAGAGATGGACTGGGAAGCAGGCACTGGTCGCCATCGCGGGTTCTCGAAGCCCTGAGCTCCCACAGCCCCATCCGGTGCCTGCGCCACTCGGGGCAGGCTTCCTGGTCTCCCCTGGACATGAGGGGATGGGCCTGAGGGCTTTAGAGCTGAAGGGGGCACTTTTGTACGTTTTAAGACAATGAAGCAGGGAAATGGCCTGTGCCCACAGCTCTGTGTTTAAAAGGGGGCTGTGGACGCTGTTTCTTTTTTCTTCGTTTCAATTTATGACTCTCCTTCAACTCACCCTGTACACAGGCACAGACATGTACTCACAAGTACACATATGTACATAACACACACACCCTTGCACACACTTATGTATGCACAGGCACACACATACATGCACACACATATACACACAGGCACACACATGGACACACAGACACACACACACACACACACCCTTGCACAAATACATATATACACACAGGTACACACCTGAACCCACACATACACATATACCCTTGCAAAAACACACATGTAAACACAGGCACACATATGAACCCACACATACACATATACCCTTGCACAAACACACACACAAGAACACAACAGACACATATGTAGACACACAGCACATGTTCCATACACATGCACATGTACACTGACACACACTTTCTCCCCCGGGCTTTACAAACAAAGGCTCTGTCCCCAGCTTTTCCACCTCAGCCTCCTGGTTTTATGGGCAAATCCTTACTTTGTGCAAAGCAGAACCCCCCCACCCCCCCCCACACACATATCCCTCCCTACTGCTCCAACCCATAATTGGGGCAGTAACAGAGCCGTGGCCGACTCGTCTTTTAAATGCACCGACTCTGGCCAAACCGTCCTAAAATCGTGTCATTATAAAGAAACCTTCACCCACGTCAGCTGGCGGGGTTTTAATTGCTGCACTTGATGCCAATCAAGGCCAGCCCTGGGCCCGTGTTGGAGGCAATTTCAGAGCCACTTGGCGGACCTAAGCTGTTGTCCTTCCTCTATTATCTGTATTTAAAAGGGGAGGGAGGCGATGAGGCGCCGGCCAGGAGGAGAGAGGGGAAGAGAGGCTCTGGGAAGAAAACCCTGGGGAAGGCATTTTCCCCAAGGGCCAGTGTCCTGCCCCGGAGATCTGGGACCTGCCCCCAGACCTGCCTTTGTCCCCAGCCCTTTCCCGGAGCATGCTGGGAGCAGGGTGCATAGGTGCTGAGGGAAGGGGGTGCAGGTGGATGGTATTCCGTGGGGTGGGGGAGCAGAGAGCAAGAATGAGGGGTGCTAAGATAAAAAAAAAGCAATTGCCCAGTTTCTCCTCCGCGGCGGGTTTTACCCGAAGGAAGCGCTGAACTTTGTAGTGTGCGCGGCAGCTGAAATTTAGAATTATTGTTTCCTTCTAACAGAAGACTCATTTTCCACGGCCGCATTTGCAGCATAATAAGCTTTTTGTTATTTTTTCAATTAGAGTCAATTGACCTAACAAAATGCTTGGCAATTAAGTGATTTTTGTAATGGTCCGGGGGTAATTTAGTCGAGCTTGTCAGCTGTGTTTCATGAAGCCGGGATGTCTTTTTTCCCCCCACTGCCTCTCTCTCTCCCTCTCTCTCTCTCCCTCTCTCTTGCTCTCTCTTGAGCATAATGGCTCATAATTTCGAAATCTTTTCCTTCTGTTTCCCTCACAATAATTCGCAATTACAGGAAGTTGTTGGAGGTGATTTTTTTTTCCTACCTTGCCTTTTGAGTCAGTAATTTTAAATAAAATGTACATACTTAGAAAAAGGCAGCTATTACTGAAATGACTTTTTGTGTAAACTCAATTATTTTATGAATAGTGACATCAGCTTATACCAGTCCTGCTCCTGAGGCTTCAGCCTTCTTATCTTCGGGGTAAAAGGTTGGAAGCACGCAGACCCTCTTCCCAAATCCACCAGCTCTCAGTGATGTAAACACAACTTCAGGCAAAGGGAAGGATGCATCTGGGTCGCCTGGTGGTGGGGCAGGTCCCACTCCTGGCCAGTCCCGTCCACTCAGCCAGGCCTGGACTGGGGGTGGGGGTGGGGAGGGTCTCGCATCCTCTGATTTATGAGGAAATTCCTCCTTTGCCTAATTGATTCATTGTCTTAAGATGACATCTGGAGTTATAGCTCCCTTTTAAAGGGCCACCGTTAGATCTGATGGCGGAATCAGGTGCCTCCTTGCTGTAGCCCTGCCTGTCTCCGCCTGCCTTTAAAAACATGCAGCTTGTATCTGCACGCGTGCCCACGTGGCCAGGAAGCCGGGGCCCTGGTTCTCACAGGCGGATTGGACAAAAGGAGGCTGTGCAGGCGGTTGTGGGGACAGGTGTTATCAAGGCTCATCTGTAACCTTCAGGACGCTGGCGCTGCTTCTGCTTCACTGCGTGTGTTTCCAGATCCTCTCTGGTTGCCACACCTGAGCTAGGACCCCCTGCGGAGTTCAGTTACCCCATCCTCCAAAACAACTTCAGAGCAACCCCCTTCTCTCCCTGGCAGGGACTTCTCCAGGAGGGGGCAGTAGAAGAGCAAGCCAGCCAGCCACAGCCCCATAGTGGGAGGCCTGGCAGCAGGGGCAAGGCCACCAGCTCTGGGGATCCCCTCCCCTCCTGGCTCACGTGTGGACACAGAGCTAGAAAGATCCATTAACACAGGCAACTGGTTTCCCCTTGGTTCTCCAGTTCTGTCTGAGTAAGGTCTCAATCAAATGTTCCTCCTCTGCTTTGAGGGTTTCTGTCTTTCCAAAGGGGTTCCTTGAAAGTCTAGGGCAGTGGTCGGCAAACTGTGGCTCGCGAGCCACATGCGGCTCTTTGGCTCCTTGAGTGTGGCTCTTCCTAAGCCTTAGGAGCACCCTAATTAAGTTAATAACAATGTACCTACCTATATAGTTTAAGTTCAAAAAATTTGGCTCTCAAAAGAAATTTCAATCGTTGTACTGTTGATACTTGGCTCTGTTGACTGATGAGTTTGCCGACCACTGGTCTAGGGTGTGGGCAGCTGGGTGCGAGGAGCCCTGGGCGAATTCTCAGCCAAGGCCACTTAGGCAGCACCACCCTCCAGTCACAGAGGCGCTCGTGAGGCCTTACGGAGACAAAGACAAAGTCCACAGCATTCAACTCCTGCTGACTGAGCTGACACAAGACCTTGGCCATCATTTCTCTTGCCTGCATCTCAATTTCCCCAATTCTAAATTGAGGAGGTTGAGCTAGATACAATCTGCAAACCAATTATGCATTCGTTCATACTTTACTATATGCATTCATTCATGCATTCATTCATTCTTTATTATATGTGTTCATTTATTTTTTACTGAGTGTAGCTTTATAGGCAAGAGACATTCTGTGTGTTAACAGGGTCATCATATTCTTGGATTTGATTTATCATTTTTTTTAAATACAGGAACTTAGTTTAAATCCAACTGCTTGTGCTTAAATGTATTATTATTTATTAGGTTGTATAATTTGTCTTCACCCAGGGCATAAAGAGATTTTAGAGACTTAAGCTTATTTATTACCTTTTAACAAAAGTGTGTGCTCCCCACAGTGACATTTTACTTGTATTCTGAGATATTTGGCAATCCCCCCGCTTCCTCAAGGGTAGCGGCTGGCCCCGGGTTTGGCTGACCACAGAGGCCCCATCCCTGTGGTCTGGCCTGGTCCAGGCTGGGCCGCAGCTCCAGGCTTTGATGAATCCTCTCATTTTCCCGACTCTGAAAGGAGAAGCCACAGCTCTGAGTGAGCATCTTGCAGGAGAAAGAAGCCAGAGCAGAAAGCACTAAACTTTCCTCCAGCTCCGTAGGAGAGATGTAGTTATTAAATCTCAGCTGCTTATCAAACTGATATGAAAGTCATTTTGCATGATTGCTCCGCATCCTCAAATCTTCTGCTTTTATTTGCCATGCAGCTCTGTGCTTTCTTATTAGAAAAATACTCAGAGGATGAAAAAGCTGATAATATTATTCAGTTTTGACAATTAGGTGGAGAGAAGAAAACATCCAGGGAAGTGCTTTTTTATTGCAGCTGGTAGTCATATTGGGGGTCCCCTTGATAGCAGTCTATACCGATGCTACCGGAGCTGACACTGGCTTTGTCTTTGGATTGCCGTGTACTGGTCATACTGGGGCCGGGCAAGGGGCTATTTCCAGTCCTCTCATTGGTACGCATGACCCTGGTTTATGTGACATGAGGGAAATCCTCTCCGATTCGCTCTCCCTGCCTCGATGGCCTGTCCTCTCTGCTGTTGGACTCCAGAAAGGGACTCCCCCCTTCATTCAGATGTTTTGTCCAACAATTACCAAGTGCTGGCAATGTGCCGCGGGTCAGGGGTGGCATTCCGGGCAGCCATCCACCCACAGTTCAATCTCACATCTTCTCCATGAAGTCATCACCGTTTACTTTTCAATGAATACACATGAGAAATGATCAATCCAGTCTATATTTACCCATGTGTAGATATATGATTAGTTCCACCACTTCACTGTCTTCCAGTGGTCAGTAGAAATACAAACATGATTTTTGTATGGACGGCTGGTTTTATAGGCCTCATTGCATTTCAAGTTTCCTGATAACTTTAGGTGGTAGAGACTCAGTTTCTCACTGGACAGCAGTGGGAACCGAAGCTCAGAGAGGTGAAGTGACCTGTTCCAGGTCACACAGCTGGGCCGTGACAGGGTCTGTGTGACCCTAGAGAGAGTGCCACTTCAGCCTCAGCCTGCTGCCAGCACCGGGCTCCCCAGTACCCTGTGTTTGCTAGTGTTTAGAGACTTTGACCCAACTGGCATTGCCTGGTAATGAAGGTGAGCATCAGGCCTCCAGGAGCGGGGATGGGGCATGGGCACCTGTTAGCCAAGGTCACGGAGCCGCACCTTCCTTCGGACCTGCTGGTCTACCTCTGCTGCTCTTATGTAGAGAAATGGCACATTTCCCCATCTATGTCACCCCATCTATGTGACTAATACTGACAAAAGGAAGGTGCAGCTCCTGAAATGCAATCCTGGAGAGCGAACAGAGCCTGCAGCAGAAGAAGGGAGTGGCGGCCAGGGCCACTGGAAATTGCTCTTGCTGAAAGTCAAGAGAGATTGTAGTTAATTCAGCAAGATTCGTGGAGCACCCACTAGGAGCCAAGCGTGGTTCTTGGTGCTGAGACAAATGAAACAAAGCCAGGCAGAGCTGCATGGTGGCGGGGACCCACAGCCCACTGCGGGTCAGGCTTGCAGCAGAAGACAGGGTAGCATGTCAGGAGGCGGTGAGTGCTATGGACAAAAAAGGAACTATTTCTCCAATTCTAAATTGAGGAGGTTGAGCTAGATACAATCTGCACACCGATTACGCATGCTTTCATTCTTCACTGTATGCATTCATTCATTCTTTACTGTATGCATTCACTCAGTTTTTACCAAGTGTAGCTTTATAGGCAGGAGGCATTCTGTGTGCTAACAGGGTCATCATATTTCAGTATGAAATCGCCAGCTAGGCGAAGAGGGAGCCAACCTCAGATGTGTCTCGCAAAGTCTTCTCCCTCTGGGTCTGGTAGGTCACGATTGTAAAAGAGAAAATGGAACCAAACCAAAGGCTTCTGAACTTGACCAATCTTAGGAATCACCAAGGAGTTTTGTTGTGTTTTCTTTTCTTTCCGTGTAGAATCCCAAGCTCACTTTCAAATTCAGGCCATCAGACTATTATGGACCTTGGGCCTAGGGACCTGCATTAAAGAGAGAAAAGAGTCCAGGTGTGCAACTGAGTTTAAGCAGCCCAGGACTCAGTGGCTGGGTGTACATACACGAAGGGCCTGGGGGAATCTTCTTGACTTGTAATCTCTGACCTTGGAGTTGTTCCTAGACACTGGAGTCCGTGACTCTCGGGTAGGTAGTGAGGGTTATCTGATCCAGCAGTTGGTAAAGGCCTTGGCCCAGGTCTTGGCACATCACTGGAGCCCTATATTTCCTTCCTATTCCTCGTAGTTCTGGCATCAAATCATATTCCTCTGGCCCTAACTGATTTGGCTCAGTGGATAGAGCATCAGCCTGCGGACTGAAGGGTCCCAGGTTTGATTCCGGTCAAGGGCACATGCCCGGTTGCCAGCTCCATCTCCAAGGTGGGGCATGCAGGAGGCAACCAATCAATTATTCTCTCTCATCATTGATATTTCTATCTCTCTCTCTCTCCCTCTCTCTTCCTCTCTGAAATCAATAAAATATTTTTTAAGAAGCATACTTCTCTGGAATAATTACACAAAACAGAGGCATTGAAAGAGGAGTCTCTAGATCTATAAAAGATGAGAAGAGAGAAGAAAAAAGGATCGGTGAAGTGGTTACCCTGCCAAGGGAGAAAGGGTACTGGAAGCCATCATGCAGGCAGAGCCCTTTTACCAGCAGGATTAGCAGCATATGCATGCGTTCAGCTGAGAGGATGAAGAAAGGGTGGGCTTCAGAATTCCCATCATGAGCGCCCCTGTATTGGGAAGGACCGGAGATTCCCCCATCTGGGATGATGGAGGAGGAGGAGGACCCTGAGTCCAGCAGGCTCCGAGCCCTGACATTCTACCTCTGTCCTCAAATTGTCTGTGTACCAAGCAGATGCCTTTGTCTCACTCATCACCTCCGCTCTTAGGAAACGGAAATTGTATGTAAAGAAATAAACATGAAGCAGAAAGAGAAGCGCCTGAGATGAGAGGCCACGTAAATATTCATCTGTGAGGGAGTGGGATCTTCCCCTCCCCTAGTCTCCCAAGGCACCTCCCCTCCCACCACCATCACTGCTCACTCCCTTGTCCGCTCTGAGCTGGTGCAGGACTTACTCCCACCGGAGGTGGCGTTGGTTTCATAGTGGGTGTTTCTGGGTACCGTCTCTCTTTCCCCACTAGAATGAACACTCATGAAAGCCATGGCTTTGGGTTGCATTCATTGCTTGATTTCCTGACCTACCACAGAGCAGGTGTTCAATACATGTATTTTTGGAGTAAATGAATTTCAACTCACCCCTAGTTTCATACTGGTTGATGTTACCCATCGTGCTTTGGTTTTCTCTCCCTTAAGTTCCCCTAGCCCACAAAACTGGAGTCCTTTTGCTAAACCTAGCTGGTAGGAAATGGCAACGCATAAAAGACAGAAAATAAAAGTAAAGGGAGAGAGAGGAGACATGCAGAATATTGAGCATAACAGTGTTCAATTTAGCATTACCCCCTTTATACATTACGGTGGGTGCCTGTACACGCCGTAGATCTTATGGCTTGACTTTTAATTTCAGGAACACTTTTATGGAATTCATCACGTTGAGGGCAGAACAGGATTTTAATGGCCAAAGGCAATTGGCAGATTAGTTTGCAAACTTGCCAATTTTGAATATATTACAGGGAAACAGATAAGGCAGAAATAGATTTGTAACAAGTTGAATATAAATTTTATTTTTAAAAAAACATACTTTGATTCATTGCAGGTACCTAATTATCTCCTCAGTTTAACAACTATTTCTGTTGAAATGACAGCATTTTAAATATTTGGCTTTAATGAAGCCTCCCCTGAAAACTTGTTATGCTATTAATTCGATAATTATTTAATGGAATGTTCATTTGGTAAGGGAAACCCCGTGCATGTCTAAAAAAGTCAACGACTTTCAAGAAAAGGGTCCAAAATAATATTTTACCATCGCCCCACCCAAATGACTGGCTGAGCGTCCACCTCGCCATCCGTTTGATGGCCTTGAATGGTGTCTTTCTGAGGCCGGGACCCGGATGCCCACCGAGGCTGGGCCCAGGCGAAGTCCCCAAGGTCATGTGGACTCCGCTCTTGGAGGGATCCTCCCGGTAGTTCAATCTCTCGATGCAAATGCAACTTGAAAAACACAGAATTCTATCAGTCCACACGTGTTGGGGACCGTGATGCTGAAGGTGTGTGTAACATGTAGTTACACCTCCATCCCATTTAACAATTGTTTACGCACCAGCAGCAGGAGAGGCATAAGGAGAAAGGATGACTGAGGACCACCCCATTCCCACGGTGTGGCGGTGGGACGTGGGCCACGAGTCAGAAGGTCTAGACCAGTGATGGCGAACCTTTTGAGCTCGGCGTGTCAGCATTTTGAAAAACCCTAACTTAACTCTGGTGCCGTGTCACATATAGAAATTTTTGATATTTGCAACCATAGTAAAGCAAAGATTTATATTTTTGATATTTATTTTATTTATTTAAATGCCATTTAACAAAGAAAAATCAACCAAAACAAATGAGTTCACGTGTCACCTCTGACACGCATGTCATAGGTTCGCCATCACTGGTCTAGACTCTGAGTCTACTCTGCCAATGACTCTTCTGCTCAAGCCCCACCTCTAAATCCATATACTGAGAGTCAGGACGAGCATTTTTTTCTTTCCGCTTACAAAAGTAAAATGCATGGCTCTGGACCAACCTCTGGACTTATTGGAAATTCAAGCCGGCAAGCAATGTACCTAACAAATGTTCTGGGCCGGACCAGCACGACAGTCTGGCTGGGGAGTGGAATTAAAACATATTCATACACGCATGCACAGGCACATACACACACACATGCGCGCACACGCGATGGTGGCTGACCACAGGAGGGTATCAACTTGGGGATACTTACAAAGGGAGACAGAAGCAAGCAGACTCTGGATTCAGATCTCAACTCATCCTTCAGCGTCTCGGGGACTGTGGGCGAATTGCTTCATCTCCTTGACCACGGTGTCCTCGTCTGAAGAGCAGCAGTGAAGATTCTGGCGTCCCGGGGTCCTTGCAGAGGCTCAGACAGTCAGTGTTCTTCGACCTCCATCAGGTCCAGGCACATAGTAGGTGCTTGGCGATGGGAGGTGTGACAGCAGCGACGGCGGCGGTGACGATGGGAAGAGAAGGTTCCTGTTACGTCATTCAGTATATAAGCTCCCAGGACAATAGGACATTTGAGCTCGGAAGCTGTACGTCAGGGGCCCGGGGCTGTGAGTCACCACGTTGCTTCGTGCCTGTCAGCTCGCTTTTGAGAATCCGCAGAAATAGACATGTTCTATCAGACCAACTTGGATGGCCATCTGGCCCACACATTTTCCTGGCACGGCCCGAAGGCCAGCGCTGCTATTCTCCCCTCCCACCCAAGCCCCCAGTTTAGCAGAACAAAATCTGGTGCCGCAATGCTTCGGGGCTCAGCATCAGCTCATTACCGCCATCAGCAATACCAGCAGTCGTCGTCAGGCGATTGATGTGAATAATAATGGAATCCGGGTTTCAGGAGTCGCTGTAACTCTAGTTATAAACTGCTAGGACACTGTGCAATGAAGGAGGGAGCACTTGTACTGTTTTAAATGGCTCTCACATTCATCAGCTCATTGGGTTCATTATTATCCTTAGTTTCTCTTTGGGGAAACTGAGGCTGGGGACAACCGAGACTTACCCCAGGTAATGAACTGATATGCGGAAAATCGGGAATCAAAAATTCTGTCATCTGCCCTAGCCGCTTTGGCTCAGTGGATAGAGCGTCGGCCTGCGGACTGAAGGGTCCCAGGTTCGATTCGGGCCAAGGGCACATGCTTGGGTTGCGGGTTTGATCCCCAGTAGGGGGCGTGCAGGAGGCAGCTGATCAATAATTCTCTCTCATCATTGATGTTTCTATCTCTCTATCCCTCTCCCTTCCTCTCTGAAATCAATAAAAATATATTTTTAAAAAATTCTGTCACCTGACTGCTTGTGTAGCCAGCCTTGGAGACTGAGGAGAGACAGACTCGCCAAGTCAGGCATGGTTGGGCTCAGCTACTGAGTGTCACAGGATGCAAATACGAAAACCACGGCCCAGAGAAGTGAATGATTTACCTCCGGCAAACAGAGCTTCGGTGCAAATGCCAAATTGATTTTTTAAATTGATTTTTTAGAGACAGTGAATGAGAGAGAGAGAGAAAGAGAGAGAGAGAGAGTGCATGCACCCTGACTGGTGATTGACACTGGCCAGGGTCCAAATAGATTTTTGTTTCAGTTACATTGTGATCCTATTCTTGAACCCGGGAAGTGAGTGTTTTAAAATTTTCTGTGACCTGAAAACCAAATGATCAAGTCTGTTAAAGGTGCGTATTCACTGACCAGTTTCGCTCTTAAAGCGTGGCCTAGTGGCGCACGTCCCAAAACGGGCTCCTTTAACTCTCATTCTGTAGCTCCGTGATAGCTACTATGGAAAAATAGGATCCCTTCGTCAATGACACGTTAAATATTCTGGGTTAAAACAGGAATTAAACAGGTGTGTTTTTTATTGCTGCCCTTTTTGTATTTTTCAGCTTAAATATGCAAATAACATGCTGTGACCCCATCCATCTCTGACCGTGAAATCCTTTTCTCTCCGAACATCCCTGGAGACTCATGTTCGAAAGAGCACCGTTTGGGAAACGTGGACGTGGTGGCATTTTCTCCGAGGTTTGGCTGTGTTCGCCCTGGAGCAGGCATTGCCGATGCACACAGGCCTGCTGGGTTTACATCTGAATCTCTGGCTGACAGACGCCAGGTGGAAGCCCCTCACAGGATAGAGGGAGGCTGGAACAAGCGCGTTTCATTTCAGAGGCGAGGACTTTCGAAGCAACTCAGCCCACAGCACATCTGACCCCCTTTTTGAGCCCTATGAGTTCCCGTAGCAACAAGCACCTTCAATGGCTGTTTACTGAGGGCCTGCACGGTGCCAGTTTTCACACAATGTCTTGCTATTTTAGGCTCCGACTTCTGGATCCGGGCTTCCTGTGATGAGACACTGGAGAGGAAAGCGTGCCCAGGAGGGTGGGTATTTGTCGGCTTGGGGGCTATGACGTTAGGCAGTTGTACTTGCACAGGTCACTTCCACAAACCCTCCTCCTCGCTTAATGTGACAATATACAATGGGGTGGAAGCAACCATTTCTTCTAGGTGTCCGGGGTAATGTAGCTTCTGGATAAAAAGCAATGAGAGACTTTGCTCAGATGAGGACTTTCTTTTAATTAAAAAAAAAAAGAATTAAGAATACCTGGGAGCCCTTGCTGGTTTGGTTCAGTGGATAGAGCATCGGCCTGAGGACTGAAGAGTCCAGGGTTCGATTCCGGTCAAGGGCATGTACCTCGGTTGCAGGTTCCTCCCTGGCCTGGGACCTGTGCAGAAGGCAACCGGTCACTGTGTTTCTCTCACATCAATGTTTCTCTCTGTAGACACATTTGTTTTACTATGAACCCTTAACATTTATAAGTTGGGAGATTGAGAAGTGAGTTCTCACTGATTTAAAACTTGGCTTCAACTATGTTCCTCCTGGATATCTCATTGTTTGGTCCTTTTTCATATTTTGTTTCTCTTAAGGAAAAAAAAAAAAGGTCGACTTTGAAAATCGCATGAGAATCAGCAGAGGCAGGGTGGTGTGGGGCACGGCCATTCTGACTTCATCTCAAAGCCTTTCCATGGGTTTCGCATTTCCAATTCGGAAGGGAAGCTCCTTGTTGGCTCTGTTTTAAAAAAAATAAATAAATAAATAAAATCTAAGAACAGCCCAAGTTCTGAGGTGTCCAGGGACCTACAACTTTCTTTTCAAGAAAATCATACATACAGATTTTTTACTTTACACTCAAAGCCCTGTTATCAAAAGCCGTTCCTCTCCTGGTCCCCTCTTTGAATATGTAAAACTCTGCCTGCATTTAATGGGTCCTTCAATTGTCCACTTGTACCTTCAAATTATGGGACAAGTGGCCAATTGGGCCTGCAATTGGCTAATTGCACTGACAATTAGCCAATTGTGGGTATAATGAGCCGCATGTAGCATTAATCATATGCACAGAGTGGGCGGCCACTCTTTGAACATGGAGCACTCAATGTGGCCTGGGTGAACATCTGTCCCGGGCACAAAGAAAGGGACAGAGGCGAGGACCCTGGAGGGATCACTCTTAAGAGAATCGTTATGAGACATCCCGTGCCTGGTTAAAAAGACCACGTGGTCCAACGCTGAGCATCGGTCTCCCCGCTCCCTCCACCCGGAGCTGGGCGTGGACAAGGCAGAGGAGAGCTGAGCGTGGAAAGCAAGTCCTCCATTGGAAGGCCTTGTGCAGGGAGCCATGCTGGGGCTGGTAGCCTCCGGTTTCAGCTTTCTCTAACTACATCTCTACACCTACGGGATTGTGGTGAGTTTTGTCAGGCAGACTCTGCCACCAGAGTCCTCAGTAAGGAATGTAGCTCATCTGGGTTCTGATACTTGCCACCCTGTGAAATGTTACCATCTCACTCGGACCCAACACCACGCTTCTCAGGATGGCACCCACCTCTTCCCAGGGGGACCAGGGCACAGTCCCAGGGTAAACACAGTGCATGTCTCAAAGCACCAATTTCATCTGAAGGCAAGCAGTACGACATACTTTTCAATATGAATCAGCAGAAGAGTTGGAAAGTGGTTCAAGTCCTAGTGCGAGCGTGTCAAACCCATGGCCCTCGGGCCACATGCAGCCCACAACGAATATTTTTGCAGCCCAGCCAATATAATGGTATGTAAGAAGCATTTTAATAAAAATTCCTTAACTTAATTTTTACAATATCCTGTTATACATAATTATTAGTAACGAACTACAACGTTTGCTAATGACTGATGACTATAATCGTGTTGCATCCATTGACCTTATGCGCCTTACGCACAGGCGTACCATTTCTCTCCACTAACACTAGCAGCAAATATTTCAGCAGCCGATGGCCACGTCATTAGTCTTGGACTGACTTGTTTGGTGTGCGCAACAGGAAATATTTCGCTTTCGGAGAACAAGAAAAATAGTTTTATTTGCATTACGCTTATTCATTTGTGCAGTTATCCCGTGTCTGGGAAGTTAATGTTCAAGAAAAAATATTAATTTTCATTAAAATGTTCTATTATTTTATGTTAACCTTTACTCATGTATTTCAGCCCTTTGTGTTCAGTATGTCTCTATCGAAATAAACCTACGTGCCATGAAAATTGAAACTTTTGTTCTTTTGTGGCCCAGGTAAACTTAAACCTTGTTTATTTGGCCCATGTTAGCCCTTGAGTTTGACATGCTTGTCCTAGTGGCTAAAATTCCTCTAGGCCAGTGGTCGGCAAACTGCGGCTCGCGAGCCACACGCGGCTCTTTGGAAGAAGAGAGAACTACCAATACCACGTGCGGGCGCGCGTGTACAGTGCGATTGAAACTTCGTGGCCCATGCGCAGAAGTCAGTATTTTGTGGAAGAGCCACACTCAAGGGGCCAAAGAGCCACATGTGGCTCATGAGCCGCAGTTTGCCGACCACTGCTCTAGGCGCTCCTTTGCCTAACGTCCTCACCTGTAAGGATACGCTACTTGGGAAATGACGCTCCAGGTGAAAAGCAGTCAGTGGATGCTTATGGATTACAGAACAGAATCCAGGCTCTTTGCCTGCTTCCAGCCCTCCTCATGCCCCCTGAGGTTCCACTCTTCCTGTGCCTGCAGTCAGGGAGGAGCCTTTCAGAACCCGCAGGTGCCGCAGGCCGGTCGGAGCCCTGAGCTTCCCACGCTGCTACCCACCCCCTCTGTTTAGAAGGACCATCACCGATTTGCAACAAAGGTCACGTGAAATGGACCGGGGACATATCCCAAGTCAGAGGTGTTGAAGAAGAGAGAACTGCCAATGTTGAAATGCTGCCTAAACATCGAGACATATGTCTTTATTATGTAGACACATGTGTTTGCTCCTAAGTTTTGGCTAGGTATTAGGCACACACCGCTTTTTAATTTTATAAATTGCATACACATCGTATGTTTTTCTAGGAAGGGAGGAAGAGAGGGAGTGAGGGAAGGAGGGAGGGAGGGGCAGATAAGGGGAGGGAGGGAAGAGGAGAGAAAAGATGACAAGAAGAATAGGAAGTACTTACTCTTATATCAGGTACTTTTACAGGTGTTATCTCATTTTCTCCTCAAAATAATAACATCAAATATGAATAATTGCCCCATTTTGGAGGTGTGATGACTGAGCCTCAGAAATTAAGTAGTTTTCCCAAAGCTATGCAATGGTATGCAGTCAAGGGCCAGGGTTCAAATTCTCAAACATATATCTCAAAATCTTTTTTTGAACAAACTCTATAAACATAAACCATCATAGTCACATGAATGCTATGATAATTGTATTTCATGGGCAAATGCGGATAAACAATCAGTTCAAGTATATGCACCAGAACACACAAAAAAATCTATATTTGTGATTAGCTTTATAAATACGAATTTGTATAAAGAAAGTCTACAAAGAATGCCAATGCTGAGAGAAATATGCTTTTGTCTTTTCCTCCAAGTGAATTGAGCCTAAACTGTGGATTTATGGGTGAATGTCCAAATTCCTCAAAGAATTCAAAGCAAGTTCAGGCCAGAATGAGATCCTCAGTCTCCTTGGAGAAACAGGACTCAACAGCAGTGCATGGGAGGGGACTCATTCATGGAACACACTGCTCCCGTCACCCTTGGTCCAAGCTGATTGCGTGCACTGTTTATGGGTATTGCATTTGGCATTTCACCTCAAACAAATGTACTTTCACCCTTGACTCCAACTTAAATATTACCTCTCTTATGCAATCTCTCTTGGCCCCTCAGGGTAGATCTGAATTCATTTCAATACTCTCGTAGTTCCTGTCTTGTAAAATGTATCTGATATGTTCTTAAATGTATCAGTCAGCTACTGTGGAAATAATGCTGCTTAACAAATACCTCCCAATTATTTGTAATCCCATGTTACATGTGAGCCTTGCGTGGGCAGAAGCCTTGCAGGTCTGTGCTCTGAAGCCCTGCCTCACGCTGCTGGTGGGCTATGGATCTGCTCCCTGGGTTCTTCTTATTCTAGGTTCTATGTGAATAAGGACAGCCCTGCCTGCCGCATGCCTTTGCTCATGACAGAGGTCAGGGCTGAGAACGTGGGTGAGAACTCATGCTGCCTCTAAAAGCTGTCAGTTAGATGTGGTCTTTTTACATCCCATGGTCCAAAGCAAATCATAGAGTCCACCTCTATGTCAAAGACATGGGAAGGCAAACTCTGTTTCTAACTTGGCAAAAGAGAGAAAGTGAATATTTATGAACAAAAATAACCAAATCTACTGTGTTATCCAGCTACATAGTCTTTCCCCCATGACCAGTAAAGTGAAAGAACATAAAATACCTATTTGCCTTCTGATCTTTTATTACCAGCAAAGAGTGGGTGTCGGAGAAGGTGTCTTTAGCATGTGAATATGCCATAAGTTTCATTCCGGAGTAAAGGGATGAAAGAATCGGGTGGCACTCTCTGAAATGGTCAGATTGTACCAACATCGAGCTTCTGTACTTCCCCTCTCTTTCACACACACACACACACACACACACACACACACACACACACCCTTTCCTCTAGTAGTGCCATTTTAGAGAAAAGGAAACCAAGACTTCAAGAAGCTGAGAAACTTGCCCAAGTCCACCCATCAGGAAGTCGCAGGATGTTGAATCAGACACAGGTTTGTTTGACTGCAGATGGTATGACCTTCACCCATAAGCTCCAGTGACCTTGACCTCCTGTCTTCGGAGGACTCGGTGAAGGAAAGGAGAAAATGGGCTTAGCAGAGAAAGCTGCTCAAAGGAGCTGCTGAGGTATTGGAATCAATTTTGTGTTATGTTCCTCTTTCTAGAAGATGCAACGATGATGATACCTCACGTAAGGGCGTCCTTGTAGAAATGAGTGGCAGAGACACTTAGATGATGGGAGTGCTCACCTAGCAGCCTTTGCCTAAATGCTTTACATCATGGCACACACAGAAAAGGCTTTTATTTGTGTGACAGCCACCAGGTGGAAAACAGCAGAGGTGACTGGCCAAGGGCCTCCAGGTGCCAGAGACCCCACGGGGCCATCTCAAGGCCCTGGAGTACTCTGGTAAGAACGGCCTCCTGGAGGCAGCGCTATACTGCTGAAGCACACCTGCTCACTCTAGTCAGAATCAGAGGCCAGCGGGGCTGGGAAAACAGTCATCTCAACCATAGGCGATGTGATCTCCTGCTCTGGATGGCATATTTCTCAGCAGTTGACCAAGCACTCTTGTCCTTACCAGTAAAATTCATTATCCAAAATCCAAGTAGAGACATCAGCGTTGGCATCAATTATAACACAATAGCCTGGGCCTGTGAGACATCCAATCTGACAATGTAACAACCTTAAGTGCCAGGATCCTGCTTCCCCGACACGGGCTTGCAGGCCCTTCTCTGTAGATTACCCACCCGAGGACCCAGCTCTCCAAGGCACAGCCAAGGAACTGAAAGGGATCCCCAAGAGCTAGGACCTAGAATCATATGAAAGGTCTTCATCCTACACTGAGACTCAGTTCAGAATCAATCCCTATGAAAATTATCACTTACCTTTAAGCTCACTTAAAGGGTGGATGACAAAGGTGGCTCATAATCAACTGTCAACAGGTCCACCAGAAAGACAAAAGTGAAAAGAAAAAAGAAAATAATTTAAAAATTAGAAAATGTCAGAATAAAAAATCATGGCATTCCGGAGGCGTTTGGTCGGAGGGCAAATTGTCCTACAGATCTCAAGGTCACGATTGCTTACCTTCGTGGTAAGTGTCATATGCAAAGTGAAGGTTGAAGAATGATTGGGCAGCTCTGGATATACGTTGTAAAGTTCACCCGCCACATCGAACACATATAAATAAAAATAAGGCAGCAATAGGAACAACTCTGCCTTCTGAGGGAGGAAGGGAAGGAGGTCACCTTTTATTTTTGACGTCCCACCATATGTCTGAGATGTTTCATATGCTGTTTCCTCTAATCGCTGTAAAAAACTTTCTGGGTCTGTTTTATTTGGTGTTACCCATGAGGCGGAAGGATAACTCTCGTGCTTAAAGTCACTTTTTGAGTTTCAAACTCAGGGATATTCTTTTCTAAAACCCGTGTCATGACTTCATAGGGGACACTCCATTTCCTGCTGAAATACGGTGGGTTGGGGTCCTAGTAGCAAAGGCAATGACTCAAAGGACAGGAATGTGTTAGTGTTGTGCACACAGCCACCTGCAAAAGCCAACAGTCGACCCAGGGCCCTTCCCTCACTGCTCAGCCAGCTGCTAACAGCTACGTGCTGCTAACGCAGTACCATTTCATTTGATGGCATCCAGCACCTAGCCGTTTAGTTCCTCGTTCACTCCCTGAAACATCCATCATAGTTTTCCAGGGGCTCTGGTGGAGACTGCTGGCTTCCTGAAGCCATAATTAGGAAGACTGGGAGCTGGCCTCCCTTGTAAACTTTGCTGAGCTGTGAGTCCAGGGAGCGAGGGGCTGAGACCTTTGGAAATGTAATTCCTGTTTGGGTTATTCACACGTTAAAACACAAAGGCTTATTGTGTTCCAACTATGAGTACGGACTCTGAGCTGGGTTCTGCATTGCACTATTTTATGTAAATGTGGTCATTAATGCCTCACTAAAACCCAGCAAGGCAGGTCTTTTTATCCCCACTTTACAGGTGAGAAAACAAAGTACCGGATAGTTAGAGCTGCTTCACCCAGGCCTCACACTCAGCTGAGATCTGAACACAGGTCGAGTCCGCACCTACCAGGACATGCGATTCATAGACGGTTGTAAAAGTGCTGATGATAGTGACCATTGAACCAGAGTATCCCGGCATCTCGCATCCATGGTTTCTTTGAATCCTCCAAATAACCTAGCAAGTTCCATGACCCCGTTATCAGATAAAAATTAAATAAAAACAGACTGCGGAAGTTGAGGGATGCATTAAAGAGCTCATGGAAAATGTGTGAAACCAGAGCTCATAATTGCTGCAGTCCCTCTACTCTGCGTTGGCATGAATGGAAGCATGACTAAATTCAATAGCTACTGGGAGTATCAATGGGCAACGATAGTTCCCCTTTTGGAACAAGGGCTCGATCTCTAGTTTTCCGTGTTTTGTGGTATTTAAAGTGAAATAGTTTATAACAGAGTTAGCATGGGGGGTGTGAACATATACTACATTAATGGCTGAATAGTGGCTCCCAAACCACCTGGCTCATGGCTAAGAGTCCGTCAAAGGTCAGAGGAAACTCAGCTCCCCTAGGGACTCTTCACCTGGACTGTATTCTGAAGCCACAAACTGCAGTATTTCTCAAATCTGTAGAACAATCAGACTCCTTTGAAATTGCATGTTGGAAATTCACCCTAAGCAAATCACCAGGCATATGCTGCACAGTTCAGGAGGGCATTCATTGCTGGGTTATTATAGAATAACATTCCTGCAGAGAGTGACTGGTTCTGTAAGTTACCATGCATTCATTCTACTGCGTACCATGAAGTCCTGTGGGATGACACACATATGTACACACACATGGGGCTACACACATATGCACACACATGCACACACACACACCCACATGCACACACTTCAACAAAGACTGTTGCTTCCGGTTGGGTGAAGAGGGTGTGAATGTGTTTTGTGAGTGTGTCTGTGCGGGCAGGTGCTGTGCTTACTAAGCTCCTCTCTGTTTGCCAAGATTCCCCTTTCGAGTGTGACTGACGCCCAAGTACCCTGTGGCATAGCTCAGTAGGCTCTTCCCCGGAGCCTGGTCCTGATTCAGACAAACGTCCCGTGACGCCTGTACTGTCTCGGGCCAACTGGACCTCACAGTCCCTCTGGTCGCAGGGATGTCTGGGAACTGCTGCCGCTCTGGCTCTGAATGAAACCATGATGCCCGTCTCCAGGACAAACCAGAAGGTGCTTGTCCTGGGCATGTGAAGGTGGGTGGGTGACAAAGCCCTGCCTCTCCTGCTGGGCGGCTACAATGCATAGCCGTGGTGCGTGCACAAACACAGCCTTTATTCCGGGACACTGTGGGGTGGAGACCATGCCTCTGCCATTCAAACGCTTGGCCTTTGGGTTTCCTGCAGGTTTCTTTCCAGAATAGAGTTCATTTACTACGTGGAGGGTCGGCACCCTCTCCAGTTCCAAGCATTGGGCCTTCCCTATGACATGAACAACAAAACAAGGCCTGAATTGGGTGAGAGTGCCCCTTATCTACACTAATAAAAGAGAAACATGCAAATTGGTGTCACGTCGCTATGCCCACCAGCCAATCAGGATGAGTATGCAAATTAACCCAACAAAGAAGGCGGTTAATTTGCATATGCAGGCACAGAGCAAAGACTGAAGACTGAAGACAACTGAAGACTGAAAATGATTGAAGACTGAAGACTGAAGAGGCTTGGCTTCTCCGCTGCGGCTGGTGTGAAGGCCTGGGTCCTGGGTTCCGGAGGGAAACTGGTGCCGGAGGAAAACTGGTGCTGGCAGCCAGGGGAAGGAAGGCCTATTGCACAAATCTCTTCATGCAACAGGCCTCTAGTATTATTTATAATATGCTTATGAGAGACTTAATACATCAGTCCAGTTACCTTTTAAAACGATTGGCTATGTTTATTCCAATAGAGTCTAATTATGTATGTATGTGTATATGTAAGCAGGTAATATACTTTTACACAAAATTTAAGTTATAAAAATCATGAAAAGCAACTATTGAGCACTTACTGTATACACACGGAAATATGCTCAGTGATTCAGAAATGTTTTTGTCAATATTCACAGCAAACTTATGGGACAATGGCAGCCATCCATCCTACACACAGGCCACTGTTGGAGGGGTGATTCACTTGGCGTGACCATGCACTGGACTTAACCTTGGCCCTTGAGCACAGAGCCCACATGGTTAAGGTTCAGCACATCTAGTTCCCCAAGGCCTGTGTAGTGCCACAGAGTGCCCAGCCCCTGGACTCACTGACCTTGAGAAATCCTAGAAACAGGGCCAATCCCTGGGAAAAACTCCAGTGTGGGCTCTGGGAGTGGCCCCTGGCTGAAACCCAAGACTCTAGTCCAGGCCTTTAATGGCCTTGGAGGTATTCCCGTGAGGCAAGCTGCTGGTGAGAGCCCCGTGCCCTTGAAGGAGCCATGGGTTTGCTGGCCTCCAGGCCTGCGCTGATGGCTGGCTTCCCCTCGGCCCCAGGTCTGGGTCTGTGCCTGTGGGCCAGGACCTTACTCTCTGGCTGCAATAACTGAGTCAAGCGAGAGGTTTGGTCTGTGAATGCCAAGCTCTCCCACCCGAGCCTCCCGACACATGAAACGCACTGAGGTTTTATTCCCCTCCCCCTCACCCCTACCCCCGTCCCTCATCACACAGGCGCGGGCACTTCCGTGTCTCCATGGAGAGAAGAATGTTTGCAAAAGATTCCACAGCCTCCCCTTCTTCCAGGCGAGGCTGTTTTTAGCTTTGTTTTATTTATTTTTAATTTTTTATTATTATTTTATTTATTTCAGAGAGGAAGGGAAAGGGAGAGAAAGATAGAAACATCAATGATGAGAGAGAATCATTGATCGGCTGCCTCTTGTGCGCCCCACACTGGGGATCCAGCCAGCAACCCGTGCATGTGCCCTGACCCGGAATCGAACAGTGACCTCCTGGTTTATAGATTGATGTTCAACCACTGAGCCACACCGGCTAGGCTAGTTCTATTTTTGGGGGACAGGGCGACAGACATGATGTATTTTGCTCTTTCCCAGATTCAACTAATGCTGTAAGAATTACGGTCTCACGTTTTTCACTCCCATCCCCACCCCCCGCCTCAGTTGGCATGGCCGCCTCCCTGGGCCCATCCACTCCGTGTCCCCAGCACCAGCGGCAGGTAAAGTGTTTGTGTCCAGGCATCTGGGGAGAAGGTGGGGAAAAAGGACAACAGATATGGGTGCGCCCAGCTAGAAATCCCAGCCGCGGGGGGAGTGGGGGAGCACTCCTTGCTCCGGAACCTAGGGGCGCATCTGAGTGATCAGTGCATCCACCGAGCCCGCTCCCAGCCGCTCCCTCCGTTAACACCCCAGCACACACAATCCCGGCGAAGGTGATTATCTCTGCCAGCATAATTCCTCCCTAACATCTGCTTTCGCCCATAACACTCCACTAATTTTTCCCTCATTTCATTACACATAATTTTCTTTCAACACAATCTACATGTATTAAGTGGTAATGACTTTCAAGTTAAGAGCAAATCGACACCAAGGGACCCCGGTCCCCCCCACGGTTGCCTGCGGAGCCTGACTCTGGCTATTAGAGATAAATTCGGTACCTCAGGAAGCGGCCGCGAGGTAATCAATCAATTAAGCGGCGAGGACATACATTATCAAACTTCCACGGTGCAGGGGGCAGGGGCCATGCTGATCTACTTGCCGTGACTTTTTAGGAATTCAAAAAAAATAAAAATAAATAATACAGTTGAGAGCTATTAGACAGCCAGGCTGTGATCTGCCACTCACTTTGTCAGCCTTGCCGTCATTCAGGGAGTGGGGAGAGCCTGGGGCCTCGGATGTGTGCTGTCTGGGCCCAAATCCTGGCTCTGCCTTTTATGCGTGGGTCCCGGAGCACACGGAGGGGAACCTGGGGGTCTCAGAGTCCTGTCCTTTAAAACTGAAGATGCCTGGAATTGCACCCCTTCCTGCCAGGCTTGCGTGGGGATCCCCTAAGGCTGTGCCTAGGAAGCACCTGGCCCGTCACAGGCTCTCGGGAAGCCTCAGCCATCCTACCCGTCCCCTAGACTGTGGCTCTAGGACATATAAGGTGACCTAAGACCCCCCAAGTGCTGATACCATCGCCATCAGCATCAGCATTTCTCTCAGCTCTGTCCAGAGAGAGCCTGTAGTCAGACAACTGGCCAGTCCTCCCTCAGCTGCTCTACCTGTGTTCTCTTTGTGCCCAAACCTCAGTTTCCCCATCTGTAAAAATGGGCGCATTCATGTTTCACCCACCACAGCAAGGGTCTTCAGAAGACTCCTGGAATTTATCTTTGAAAACAATAATTAGGGATGTTAGCAAATATTTAACTGCAAAATGGTCAACATATTGTTGTTTATAGTAGTGAAATTTTGGAAGCAATGGAGTCCGGTGCTGGTAGATTGCAGTCATTCATTGAGCAACTACTTAGTGCCAGGCCTTGTTCTAAGTGCTGAGGCCACCGAGCAAAGGAGGGGGACCAGGTGCCATTCTCCTGGGTCTCCACTTAGAGTGCAAGGAGACCCGACCTGAACAGGTTGTGATACATACATGAGATGGGACAGTATAAATTCTTTACTCAAAATATGTATTTGGGACCCACTGTGATGCAGGCACTGTTCTAAATCAAAAATAAATAAATAAATAAAAATAAAATACAGCTTTGCACAAGGCAACAGAAGATAGGAAACATGTAACCAAACATGTGATAGAAACACGGGGAACATGAGGACTCCCCTCAGCAGAGGCTGTGTCTGCGATGGAGGTCTTTCATTCCCCAGCCCAACTTGTTCCAGCCTGTGCGGGTCAAGGTAAATGCACCCTGAGTTCCGGGAAAGCAGCCAGTTAGGAAACATCATCCATGGTCCCAGGGTAATTATTTAGGGTCGTTAGTAGGATGTAGCTACAGTGAGCTTTATGGTTTACCAGCACATTCACAGGCGTCTTTCCTGATATCCTCCAGGGCATCACATCGTGTCAAAGTTGTACCCATTTTCCAGGTGAGCATGTTGAGGTTCTGACGAGCTGAGGGGCTTACCTGCAGTCACATCTCAGAAACGGAGCACAGCCAGAGCAAGCCAAGTGACCCTCAGCCCACTGTTCTTGCTTGGCTGGGAAAAGTTTTTGTAGGATAAGCTTCGAATTCAAACATCTTGTCAGAAATTTGGAGAGGTGGGGGAAAATCAAATCAAGAAGTTACTAGGCTGCCTTTTATTTTTGTGCTTTGTAATGAACCCGCCCAAAAGCCACTGTACTTATTCTAAACACCCCACAGTCTGTTTTGTCCCACGTCTAAGCCTTTCACCTTGTTGAGCAGTTGCACCAAAATGTCCCTCCTCAGCCCGGTTCTCATGCCGGGCGGGATTTGGGTTTTGAAGAAGTGCATTTGAACAGGACAGCATGGGAGCGCCACCGAGCAGTAGTCCATGCAAAGCAGACCGCTTGTTTACTTGGCCATTTGTTTTAAGACAGAAGTAGCATCATGAGGCTGAGGGAGCAGGAGAGGCTCCGGGCTATTTCCTCGGATCCCTGAGGCCGGGCGGGATGAAACGTGAATGGAGAGAGAGCCCGCCAGATGCACAGGCACTCACACAACTTTCTGTTGCGTGTTGATGTTTGTTTTCGTTTTTGTTCTTAGACACTCGAGCCCCCATCACTCCGTGGAGCTGGGAAATGGAGTCCTATGCCAAGTGGTTTAAAAACGCCCCTTGGCACCCAGCTGGTCCTGACACAAAACCTCCCACCCCACGAGGCTCGAGGCCAATCATGGCCTTTCCCCCGGACTGAGGTCAGCATCACAGTGATGCCAGCAGCAGAAGGCTGTCTGGGGCGCTAGGAGCATGATTTATTTTCTCCCCTGTGACCTTCCATTTTGCCACTATTTTTCTTGCCCCTCCTCCCAACTCCTCCCCATTGCAAGATGTCTGGCACCCACATCTGGCATGAAACCCTCCGGTCTGTGCTTCTGCAGGGCTGTGACTAAGGTTTCCAACTTGCCCTTGTGTCTTTGGGAACTTAGAGTTTCTTTCATTTGTCTCCAAGGACCAGGAGGGTGGTAGCTCTTTGTGCTAAAAAGAGGCATCTTTCCCTTGGACTGGATTTTTCTCAGGAGAAGATGAAATCATCTCTCGTGGATTTTTTGAGAAAAATAATGTTGTTGTCGTGAGTATTGTAAAAGCACGTGCCGGTGACACACGTCAGCCATTGCTTCGTTGTTTTAACGTTGTTGGTAGCCTGGAGACCGACTCCCCGCTGGCAGGATCTGCACCGAGTCCCCTAAAATGTGAGCAACAGAAGGATTGGGGGATCGCGTCATCTGTCAATCATGGTGCACTCGTTCCATGCACCAAGCCTGATTGTCCAAGCTGGAGAAACTGAGGCCAGGAAAGAGAAGAGGTCAGCTCAAGGTCAGAGGCGGGTTGTGACAAGGTTGGCATCTCTGCACTTAGGAGGGTACCTCAGGTGACTGACCTGGTCTTACGGATGCTTTCCTTGCTTTTTTTAAAAAAATATTTTTATTGATTTCCGGGAGGAAGAGAAAGAGAGAAAGTGAGACAGAAACATCAATGATGAGAGAGAATCATTGATTGGCTGTCTCCTCCATGCTCCAGACTGGGTATGGAGCCTGAAACCCAGGCATGTGCCCTTGAATGGAATCAAACCCTGACCTCCTGGTACATAGGTTGATGCTCAACCACTGAGCCATTCCAGCCTGGCGCCTCCCTTGCTTTAATCATACTTTATAATGTAGCCGTATGTACTTTTTAAAAAAATGTGACCCTTACAGCCCTGGCTGTGTAGCTCAGTTGATTAGAGTATCATTCCTATATGTCAAGGCTGTGGGTTTAATCCCCAGTCAGAGCACACACAAAAATCAACCAATGAATGCATAAATAAGCGGGACAACAAATCCATGTTTCTTTCTCTCACTCTCCTTCCACCTCTCTCTCTCTCTCTCTCAAAATTAATTAAATAAATAAACAAATAAACAAATAAATAAATAAAATTATTTTAAATGTAACCCTTCCGTGTAGTAATGCTACCATTCTGGACTCAAACAACTATATATATAAAAGCCTAAGAGACCATCGCAACCGAACGGATGACCAAACAGGCTGCGTGGAGCGACTAGGCCGGCAGGGGGATTAGTGAAGGGTGACCAAATGACTGAGCAGCAGGCTGCGTGGGGCTACCAGACCGGCAGGGGTGGGGGGGCAGTGAGGGGTGACCAGGCCAGCAGAGGGGGGCAGTGAGAGGTGACCAGGCTGTGGGGGGCAGTTGGGGATGACCAGGCTGGCATGGGGGACAGTTAGGGGTGATCAGGCAGGCAGGCAGGTGAGCAGTTAGGAACCAGTGGTCCTGGATTGTGAGAGGGATGTCTGACTGCTGGTTTAGGCCCAGGATCAGGCCTAAACTGACAGTCAGACATCCCCCAAGGGGTCCCAGATTAGAGAGGGTGCAACCTGGGCTGAGGGGACCACCCCTGCCCCGTGCACGAATTTTGTGCACCAGGCCTCTAGTATTATTAATATTTGACTATTATGCAGAACTTTATAGAATGGTTTCCCCACTCTTCCTATTTTAAGTGATATCCTATGCTTTTGTTGATTTTTGAATTGGCACATATCACTGTTTTTTGCCAAATTATGAGTTGTATACTGAAAACTGATTTTAACAGGAAGGAAAAATAATGTGATGAATGGATAGAAATGAATAATGTGATGAATGGATAGAAATGGACAAATGGACAGACAGATGAATGAACGAATGGATGGATGGATGGATGGATGGATGAGTAGATAGACAGCTACATATTAACATGCTCACACATGGTAGCATTTCAATAATAAATGATGTTGCTTTTCACAGAGGTCGATTCGTAGATGCTGAGCTTGGGCATCTCTGAGCTGCAGGCCAGAACTGTCTTCCCTTGTCTGTAGCGGCTGGTCCAGGCCTGGCACTGAAAAGATGCTGAGAGACTTACAGAACTGACATCCGCATCTGCACAGTGGAGGGCTCAACGTTACATCAAAGCCAAAGCCCAAGACTCAACAGAACAGAACTCCACCACCGTCACCAGCCCTGACCTTGAAGCCAGGTCTTCCTCCTTCCAACAGGGGCCCCTCCCCATCCTTGCCTCTGGGGCCTGACACTCAGCTGCCGCTGGGGCTTGTGGGTTGAGGACACACCAGTCCCTGTTCTGAAAGGCACATCTGGGCCAGCCCGGCGCCTTTCTCCCTCCCCTTTGTGTGTGTGTCTCCCCCGTCCCTGGCTGGCGTGTTCCTTGCCGAGCCAGACACAGCGCCTCGGCCCCTCTCCGCGGTTCAGCGGCACCTCTCTCCTCCAATAAACCGTTTGCATTCCATCTGGCGAGCGTTTGCTCCGAAGACATTTCCCTGTCAATCTCTGCCGCCACATTAAAAATCTGTCATTACGATTGCATCGCCGCCTGGCTCCTGAGATTTCTGACTGCTTTATTGCTCTCCTCGCTTTTTTTTTTCCTGGTGCTGCTACAGCCCAGGAGCAGGAATAAAGGCTTGTTGCTGAAACATGGCCGGGAGGAAAGTAGGAGGCGCACATCTGTCAAGGTATTACCTTTCTTCAACCAGGGATTAAGGTGTTTTACGGCACTCGCTACCGAGCCTCACACTGAATAAATTTTCCCGGCAGAACATAAAAATGAGCTCGTACTCTCTGAGCCACATTCCCTTCCGCCAAGCCGGCCCAGGTCACTCTGCAGGGGCCCAGCATCCGGGGACCGCCAGTCAGCACCCAGCCCGCCTCCCCCAAGCTGCCCGGCAAAGTGCCAGGGGAGGCACGGGAAGCATCTGGATCAGGGGAGGCGCTGGCTGGGAACGTGCATCCTTCCTTGCCTGGTGAGAGAGAATGGAAAGATCTAGAAGGAATCCTAGCCCCAGGATCCCTCAGCCAAGATCTGCTCTTCCTTTAAGAGATGGAGCCAATCACATCCCTTGGGGAGGGTGGGTCCCTTGACTCCGCCCACCGCCTCCTCCTCAGTACCTGCGGTGTGGGAAGACATATGACAACTGCAGGTTCCATGTCTGATCTGCCCGCTGGTCTGTGGGCGTCTTCAGGGCAGGGCCACTTCCCCCCACGCCCCCCACTGTGCCTGTGTGCATGAGCCTCTGCAGTGCCTGCTGGGGGTGTCACTCCCGTAACACTTCCCAGGCTCCTTTGAGTCGTGTGCTTGGTGCATGGATCAGCCCACCACATTCCCAGCCACCCAGGGCGGTGACTGGCACATGAGCAGCCTGGGCTGACAGAGAACTCTGTGCCTCGCCCTGGTCACCACTCTCCTCTGTGGGGGCAGAGGAAGCTCTGAAGGAGCCCCTGGCACAGCAGGGTCCTGGTAAGGAGCAGCGATGCCTGGGGCCCTGTCTGGTCATGGTGCCCTGGGTCTCCCCAGGCTAGACTCCCACCCGGAGTCGCAGTGGCTCCTGGCTCCGCAGGAGGTGGGCCAGCCACGGGCCCGAGGGGGATGCACGTGGCTTAGGGACCTGAGAAGGGGCGGATTCTCACCAGCAGCTAAAGCCGTTGACAGTAAAGTCACCAGGAGATCAAGTCACAGCATCAGAATGAAGAACGCCTTACAGTCCGTAACCTTTAGAGAGCGGTGGCAATGGGGTAGGGACAGATCTTGCCAGAGGAGACCTTCAACGTGCCCTGCCTTTCTGAAGGGCAATTCAGCAACAGCTGATCAAAATGAAACGTGTGCAGGACTTTGGTCTTTATTCTACTGATATGTTCATACTTACATCCAAAATATGTCAACTGTGTTTGTGGAAGCGTCAGTTACAATAGGAGAAAACGTGTACAGACCTGAATGTTCAGCCAAAGAGGAATCCCTGGTGATATGAGAATCCACCCAAAAAGGAGAGAACTCCGCAGACAGGGAAAGGGGGGTGGCGCGAATGCACCGGCGCGGAGCAGTGGGCACACTGTTGGTAATTGACCAAAAAAGCCAGAGGTGGGCCAGCATTGCCCACAAAGGACAGGCGCACACTCTTGATGTGCGGTCTGTTTCTGGAAGGATGGACACGATTAACCATGGTCACCCCTGACACGGAAGAGGATCGTCCTTATGTACCATCTTCTATTGCTTGAATCTTGTGCAATGCGTGTGTCTTTTTTGCAGTAAAGGATGAGTTAAACCTGCAGAGTGATTGACACTCCATGGACAAACCAGGGGCTTGTGAGAAGTTGCAGCTCCAGCATGGCTCATGGGGGCTGGGAACACAGTCGGGGCCACCCTCCCCCTGAGCAGCCTGGACGAGGGGACACATGGCTATTGTGCTGTCTTCCTGGCGTTTCAGACACCGAGTAAACGCCTGCCCCAGTCCCTCATGCTGCCCTCTCAGTATAACTTTTGATGGACAGATGGGCCGGTTGACAGGACTTCTGTGATTGACCTTGGCTGACCCCTGACGAATGACCTTCCAGAGAGAGGATATCAGTCTTGCTCTGGTCAGTCACAATAGCCAGGTCCAAACATCACCCATTACCCAGCCCTTCGCTGACCAAGGAGTTATTATCTCAGGCATCAGACCATTTCCTGACAAGCCCTGGCCAGCTCCATCCATGAATCACACCCAGCTTGTCCAGTCAAATCTAACTCATCCTCCTCTGTAGGAGGGAGAAGGGGGGAAACTAGGCAACCTGGAGAGGCTCCTGGGCACTGAGATGGATGTTTCTATCAGATTATTAAAGGTTATCCCACTGATCACTCTACAGAGTAAACATTATCCCCATTTAGCAGGTCGGCACACTGAGGCTCAGCTGGGAGTTGGCGGCGAGAAGGGAGGTAGGTTTCTCAGACTCCTTCCATCCCATCTGCCAATCAGCCTGGACTGTGAGGTGGTGTTCAGGGCTGAGAGGTCAGCTGGCCCCGCCTCCCCCGCTGGTCTCATCCCCGCTGCAGGAAAGGTGAGCGATCTGGGGTGATCCTATCACTTCTCTGTGCTTAGGTTGTTTCATCTGTAACTTGGGACTTAGTTGTGCTGCTGTGAGCATTGAATGAGATACTCATTAAGGGCTCCCAGCCTCATGCCTGGGGTATAGTAAATGCTCGGTGAGTCCTGGCTGTCATTCTAACCCAGCGGTTCTCAACCTGTGGGTCTCGACCCCTTTGGGGGTCGAACGACCCTTTCACAGGGGTCGCCTAAGACCATCAGAAAACACATATATAATTACATATTGTTTTTGTGATTAATCACTATGCTTTAATTATGTTCAATTTGTAACAATGAAATTGGGGGTCACCACAACATGAGGAACTGTATTAAAGGGTCGCGGCATTAGGAAGGTTGAGAACCACTGTAACCCATCCTGCCAACACGCCCCCCTCTGGCTGTGCTCCCTGAGTGAAGTGACGCATGCAGAGACAGGGACCCTAAGTTCAGCTCCCCTCTCGTCCTGCACCTCCGCAGTGTTTAAACTTTGCTTTGCTGGTGCAATCGTTTTTCCTCCCTGTGACCATTTCATAAAACCAGTTTCGGAGTCCAAAGTGCTGTCGACATGAGAACATGCATCTGAGATGCCCACAAGGCCGTGTAATGCGATTTGCAGATGCATTTTCTTTAGCTTAACAATATCACGTCCGCATTTCGGCCTCGGTCGGCTTCATCGCCCTGCTGAATGCTGGGCTTTTATTGTTGCATCAAATAAACTCTGGTTATAAATCATCCCCAGATGTCAGCCTAATTATTGTGAATGGTGGGAACCTGGAGGTTGGGGCGCATTGGGCGCGCAGTGGCCAGTGTCCCTGAGGCCAGCCTCCCCCCCCCCCGCGACCCCACAGCTCCAGGGGCTGCCGCTCACACACACCGGGGACTTGCAGGTTCTCCCTGCCCTCTTCCTCCCAAACAGTCCCACTGAGTCAGCTCCCAGGAGGCGAGGTCCCCACACAGGTCCCCGACTTTCTTCTGCAGAAAAGCGCTTGGCTCCTTCAGGATTTTGCAGAGCAATCGTGGGCAACCCAACCTGGCAGGTGTCTGGGCCACTTGCTGACCCACAAGAGAAGGAGAGCAAGGTGTGGAGGGTTCAGGGGTGGGGCCCAGCATTTAAAGAGACAGACCCATCCATGTTCACCCTTAGCAAGCCTTAGGCAGATGTAAGTGAGCCTTGATCGTTTGCATTTTAAATGGAGAGGACATTTTTAGGAAATCCACCCGGAGAGGGAGTGCTCAGGGCCCTGGCTCAGCCACGTTCCCACAGAACCAGCCTTTCTTCTCGTCTTCCCTGCGGGGCACCTGTGCTGTGTCGGGAGCCACGGTGATGCTGCTTCCCTCTTCAGACCAGGCTGGTGGTGCCCAGGCACATGGGGGCCAAGGTCACGGTGCTCCACCACGGACCACTTCTCCCTGCGAGGGACCTGCACATGGGTTTAAAGGCCTCTGATAAACCTAATATATGAGAACATTTGTCTCTGGAACTGGGCTTCCCCCATGTAGCTACTTTAAGAGTGATGGATGTTAAAGATGCAAGCTCCGGGTTGGCTGGGGTGGCACAGTGGTTAGAGGGTCAGCTCTCACACCACAGGCTCACAGGTTTGATTCCCAGTCCAGGAGCACATACCTGTGTTGCAGGTTCAGCCCAGGTCAGGGCACATGCGGGGGGGAACCAATTGATGTGTCTCTCTCACATCGGTGTTTCTCTCTCTCTCTCTCTCTCTCTCCTCTCTCTCTCCTCTCTCTCTCTCTCCCTTTCTTCTCCTTCTTCTCCCTCCTCCTCCTCCTCCTCCTCCTCCTCTCCTCCTCCTCCTCCTCCTCCTCCTCCTCCTCCTCCTCCTCCTCCTCCTCCTCCTCCTCCTCCTCCTCCTCCTCTTCTTCTTCTTCTTCTTCTTCTTCTTCTTCTTCTTCTTCTTCTTCTTCTTCTTCTTCTTCTTCTCCCCCTTTCACTCTCTCTAAAAATCAAAGGAAAAAATTATGGGTGAGGTTTCACAACATAAAAATAAAATAAAATGCCAGCTCAGCATAATGGCTCTCTGGCTGTGTTCCCTTGTCCCTCTGGCTCCATGACCACGAGGGGACTCCTCTGTAAGGTGCAACCTTAGCCACATGGCTGCCCCCAGTAGCTGGCACCAGGCCTGTCCCCCTTCTGCTCACAGATGCTAGCAGCCTTCCTGCAAGGACTCAGCTTCACTCACCTCCTTCCCCCACATGAACAGGCGAGCAGGTGGGGACCCCTGAGTCACCTCCCCCGTTGCTGGGGTGGTGTTTAGCCCATGGACACTGTGGCTTGTGGCCTGCTCTGCCTGAGCCTCCTCCTGAATGAAGGGGTCCTCCCAGCATGACCAGCTATGAGCCAGAGTTCCATCAGCGGTGGTGTGACCGACCGACCGACGGACCGACCGAACGTGTTTCTGGAATAGGCCTTCCCACAGTGGAGGCCTCAGGGTGGAGGGCGGAGGGTCATAGTGAGTTTGCTTGTGACTTTTATTAGCTCCCATCCCTTCCACCACATGGACATTTTCAAACGCAAACAAAGGTGAACACATGCCTGGGAGGAAGAGGAAGGGGGGACGTTGTTTGAGAGACAGGGCTTTATAAAGGGAGAGGGGAAGTGTCTCACAGACTCGAGCACTGTTTGCGGCTCCTGGCTGGGAAGTGGGCGCTGGCTGCTGACCACTGCCTCCTGGGGAAGCTCAGAGTGAGAGCAAGGTGTGAGCGTGAGCGTTACTGAGCTCTGGGAGGTGGGGAGGTGTGAGGGGTTCTCACTAAGGTGTTAGCAAAACACACAGAATGTGCAGGGGAGCCCTGGAGAGGAGAGAACAGAGAGGTCCTTCATGCAGCTGCCCCAGGCCACTCACTGTGCACAGAGCCAGGCAGGGAGGGGCCGCTAAAGTCTCCCACGTTCAGTCAGAGATGCCCACGTTCAGTCAGAAATGACCAAGGACAGTCCCAGGCCTCACGTGCTATAGGCCAGACCCCTCCCACCAGCTGCCTGATGGGGAAGCCACCCATTGTCTTCACTATCAGAGACATGTAAACAAGGAGCCCGGAACGTTGGTGAACCTTGAGCCCTGGCAAGGGCCAGAGCTATGCACCAATTGTTTAGTCCAGACAATGGGGGCTCAAGCAATTTCCTGACCAAATAGTCTCATAGTAAATCTTCCTAATATTTACTGACCTTTAAGATAGTCTGTCTGTTACTGCAATTACCTGCCTCACTAAGGGCTAGATGTGTATCCAAAATTGAATAAAAGGTTGGCAAGGTCTGGGCACCAGGGGAGTCCATCTTCTTGCTTTGGGCTCCCACCTGGCCCCCCAATTTCCAAGCAATTATTTCTTGTTTCGTCTCTGTCATTTGCGCACAGCCCCTTCTCCAGAGCCCGAACCCTAAACCACGCGGAACGTGGGTCTTCATACCCTGAGGTAGGTTCTTTAGTGTCCCCACGTCACTGACCGAAGAACCTGAGGCTCAGAGGGAAGAAGCCACTCATCCCAAATGACGAGGGTCTCCAACGAGGCCCCGGGGGATGGGCTGGATGTTACACCCCCCACGCAGACTCTGGGCTTTGTGCAGGGGACAGGAATGCAGCAGGAATGCAGCGGATGACAGGGAACACTCGGAGATGCCCCTGCTTGAGGGTAAGATGCTAAAGGAAGATGTGCAAACACTGATCCATGAATTCATAAGTCAGGAAATTTCAAAAAAGTCACAGGCCATTGGCAGCCCTCAGGTTGCTCTGTTGGCACCTCTGTCTTCTCCTCCTTGGGTCCCATGCCAAAGGGAGGTGGCTGGACTGGGGTGTCTGAGGTGTTGGCCATTCCTGACTCCCTCCCAGGACACATCCTGTCTGGGCCTCAGGCCTTCCGCCCTGTGATATGAGCTATGTGACGTCTGGCAGGGGCCATGCCTGGTTCATGGATGTCCTGGCCCCTCAGCGGATTCCTGTGTAATTAAAATGTACTGAATTGGCCCTAGCAGGCTTGGCTCAGTGGATAGAGTGTTGGCCTGCAGACTGAAGGGTCCTGGGTTCGATTTCAGTCAAGGGCACCTGCCTGGGTTGCAGGCTCCATCCCCAGAGTGGGATGTGCAGAAGGCAGCCAATCAATGATTCTTTCTCATCACTGATGTTTCTATCTCTCTCTTCCTCTCTGAAATCGTTTAAAAACACACACAAAAGTACTAAATTGAATTTAGTGAAAACAGAAGACCTGCCCACTCCAGGCAGGTGTGGGTGTTTCCACACGTGACTGGGTAGTTGTAGCTGGTAACCTGGGAGCAGCTGCCTGGCCTTCTGGAGAGAATGGAGCTGTGTCCCACAGATAGGGCTTCTGAGGTCACTTTGGTTAAGTCTCTCAGTGAGAGCGTTTACAGTCTTAGGCGTCAGGCATTTACACACCGACCTCGGGAGATGAGAATGACATCTGTGAGGCCAGGAGCCAGCAGCACTTGGTGACAGAGTCTAACAAACGGGGGGCCAGGCACGTGCCTGGAGCAGGGTCTGGAAGAATAACACAGCATTGCCCTGACCTCCAGGAGGGTCCAGCCAGGACCAGCTGGCGTGAACTCTTCTTTCCCATCACAGACAGCACGATGGGGCTGTCCACACGCCTCACAGCACGTATTTCTTGAGCAACTACTTATCCCAGCCACTTACCTGGACACGTGGCGCTGTGTGCTCAGGGGGATGGGATCCCCGCTTATACAAAGAAGTGCAACAGTAACTTCATGAGACTGAGAGGCCCACTTAGAGCGATGACACAGGATCTTTCTAGTTTATTTTAAAATGCAAATCACCCCCAAGTCTCAGAACATCATCGGTGGTTACTAACACCCATGGGGTTAAGCGTGTGCGCTGTTGGCTGGCTGCTGCAAAGACAGAGGGAGGGATATAAACCAGTGAGGTCCCCGGGCTGATGGCTGAGTGAGGTCCTAGCATCGGGAGGCCTTCCAGGGGCCGGGGTGTGGGCGTGACTTTCAGGGAGGGTGGGTGTCAGCCGGTGAAGAAGCCTGGGATGGGCATGGGGTGCAGGGGATATCACAAGCAGGAGGCAAGCTCTGGAGGGGCGGGCGACAGGTGTGGACCGGGTGGCCCATGAGTGGTCTCTGTTGCTGAAGAACACGAGGAAGGAGAGGCCTGAGAAGTCACTGGAGACAGAAGCCTTTGTGTACTGGGCAGGCGCTTACTTGTGACCTCCTGACCTTGGCCTTGCTGACATCCGGGGCTGCATCAGTCTCGGTTGTGAGGCAGCCCTGTGCCTTGTGGGATGTTGGTGGCATCCCCTGCCTCCATCCATTCTATGCGGGTAGCATCCGTCCCCCAGACAATGGGGAATGACTCCAGGCTTTGCCACATGTCCCTCAGGGTCAAAATCGCCTGGGGCTGGTAACACTGCTCTAGGTGAGGGCTGCAGGCAGGCACGGAGGGGCAGCTGGTGAGGCCTGGAGGGGCCTGGGCAGGCAGCCTGTGTGGGGAAGCGTTGGGGCCAGTGCTTCCAGCCTGGCACACAGTAGGTCCTCTGTGCTTGGCGCTGTCTCCACCTTAAGAAAGGAAGGCTGCTGCAAGGAACTCGAAGCCCCTACATGTCAAGCATTCAGCGCTCAGCAGGGCCAGGCCCTTGTCAGACCAGTGTCCCCAGGGCTGGGAGGCCACAGTGGGCACCACCTCAGGGGTCAGGTCGTGCTGGGTGGCTGTTTATCCGTGTGCCCAGGGCTGCCTGCTGGGCGTATTAGAGGCCATGAAATAATGATGAGGCCTTGGAGGGGTAATTAAAAGCCAGGGTGACATTGATCTGCGGAGATTTCTGAGCGAGCCCAGAGCCCACAGGGCGACTCTCTACCTTCCCTCCTGCAGTCCCAGCCTGATTGGCCCCCTGGGTATTGCCGGGGCCTCGGCACCTCACCTGTGGCCGGGAGACTCCCAGGGCAGCGCCAGCCCAGCTTCAGAGGCTGAGCAAAACAGGCAGCAGGGCCTGGGGGGCAGCCCAGCTGCTCTGCTCAGCCCTGGGAAGGCAGGAGCCAGAGAATCTGTTAAAGACACAGGTTCCCATTCTCTGCGGCCTCCAAGGCCCACCTTCCTCCCTCAGACCCCAGAGACTCAGACAGTGGAGGAGCTGAGCTACTTTGGGGCCCTGCTGCCTGGCTTGGGGCGGGCGTGTCCATCGACCCTTGGCCTCCAGGGTCTAAGAAGAGGGTGTGATCCAGGCGCAGATGAAGACGACAGTTATTTCTGGACCATCTCTCCTGGGCTGGGAACTGTACACACTTTATACACCGATGAGCATCTAGTATGTACCTATAATGCCCTGTGCACGTCTGGACACTGTGACCCGCAGAGCAACGAGCTTGCTGGTACTGCTGCCCAGTGGGTGTTGCTCCTTTGTTGTGCCTTTGGACGTGAGCCCGACCTAGGGAGTGGGGTTGGTCCAAGTGCGGAGTCACACAGCCCGAGTCTGGCCTTAAATCGCCACCTGCTGTCTCTATGGCCGGGACCATCGCTCAAGGACCGCCTTAGTCTCCCTGCTGGTGCATGGGGATGAAACAACCCACACTGCCCTGGCTGGTGTCCCCAATGGTTAGCGCGTCAGGCTTGATTCCCAGTCAAGGACACATGCCTGGGTTGCATGCTTGATCCCAGCCCCAGTTGGAGCACGTGCAGGAGGCAACCAATCGATGTGTCCCTTTCACATCTCTCTCTCTCTCTCTCTCTCTCTCTCTCTATCTATCTCTCCCTCCCTCCCTTTCACTCTCTCTAAAAATCAATGGAAACAATAGCCTGGAATGAGGATTAGCAATGACAACAAAATAATAATAATAACAATAATGCACACACCATAGGTAGGGAAGGAGTGCATGAGGTCATGGTCGCAATGTCAGGGGCATTCATTAGCCCCATTGTTAGTTGTGAGATTCACTTGGTGGCTAAGATCCTTATACCCTGTAGCTCCAGGGAAGTGACCCCAACTAGCCCACTTCACAGATGAGAAGACTGAGGCGCTGGGATCCCATAGGAAGAGTGCACCCTCCCCCATCCACAGGGGGCTGGGTGCTCCCCCTGCAGGAAGCTTGGCTTCCGGCTCCAGCCTCAGACAAGCAGGAGGCATAGCGCCCCCCACCGCCCCCCCACCCCTCCCACCCCCAGAGCCCTGGGAGTGCCTTCCTCCCGGAGCCCGGGAATGCGGAGTAGTGCGCACTGGCCCCGTTATGTAACCGCTACCTCTGGTCTTCCTCTGCGAAGCCTGCCCTATTTTTTGCTCTTGGCCTTCCCCCCCGCGGTGGGGGCTGGGCGCGTGCACCCCTGCTCTGCACACTGTAAAGGAAGTCGCAGCCCTATCAGATGGAAGGAAGCAGAAGTTTGCTCGGGGCTTTGACAAAGCAGCCCGTCTCCCATCCCACGTGAGTGCGGGCTGCGGTGAGAGCTCCGTTCTAAATGCGGAGACAGGCCTGTGTCTTTCTTGTAAGTTGCCCGGAGTGGAGAGAAAGATTCTTCCAGATTTCGGAGAGGACCCTCGCAATCAGAGTCTTAGAAAAAGCCCCATCTCCTTGGCCTCGCCCCCTCACGCCGCCCTCCGTGTCTGTAACGCGGGGGACACATGAGCTGTGAGGAGGGACACACACGATCCAAATGAAAGGCACAGGGTTGCCCAGACCCTGATGGGGAAGGCCTTGCAGAAATGAGTGGCCGAGGACTGGTACCTGGGGACACGTGTCTACTGATGGCATCGAGGTTAGATGTCAGCAGCCCCAGGCCGTGGCAATCGTAGGCACCATCGGCAGGAAGTCTGCTGAGGACCAGGAGCCGGGCTTGCGTTCAGCCCCAGCTGCCGCCTGGGGAGGCGGGTGCCCCGCACACGGAGGCTGGGCAACGTGCTCACGAGAGCATCGCCGGGACCTGCACAGGGCGGGAGGTGGCAGGCCGCCCTCCACTGCTCTGTTCAGGAACCTTTTCTCTCTGCGTGTACATTCTACGTGCAAACGCCATCTAATTTATAAACTGAAACAGGGCACATCCCTCGGGGTGTCATACGGGGCGTTGATCATGTGGGGAAAAATACCTTCTCTTTCCTGCTGGTGCTACTGGCCCCTGATGTCATAAGGAAGATTCCAGCAACGCTTCCTGAACCGATAGTCATTTTCATCATCGATCTGGTTGGCAAAGCCTGACTTGAACCGATAGAGAGAACAGGAGGCTGTTGATCGTCTGTGTTTTCCTCACATCGTGTCTATGTTGTATGTTGCCGCAAAAATGTGAGTGTGTGTGCTCTGTCCCTGGCACTGTCCCAGACTCTCTGGGGTGGTGGTTACATGGTACCCCATGAAGACACATAGGCACTTCCCAAAACGTGCCCAGTTCTGATAAGTGGAACACGCCTGGTCCTGCAGGGCTCAGGAAGGGATGGTGGGCCTGCCCTTCACGTCTGCTGCCCCCACGGAGCCGGGCCTGGAGATGCCGTGGGGGGTGGGGGGGGCGGCAGGTGTGGCCGTTTCAGATCGAATCGCCCTCCACCTGCCTGCTGTTTATACAGCTGCCTGTACAATCTGGGGTGACGGGGAACTCCAGGGAGCCTCCGTCTCCCCAGTTCCAAGAAGGGGTCACAAAGGCCGGATGGCGGGAGGTTGCAGTGACTGATCCCTGGAAGGATTCCGGGTGCCATGGCTCTTGGGGCCACGCCGGGGCGCTCCCTGTTTTCGGCTGCTCTCTGTGGCAATCTCCAGAAGTGATGCAAAGATGTGGTAAAACTTTCACTCCTTCAAGGTCACTGCCCTTCGCCTGGAGGAGGGTGTGGCCCCAGGGAGCTCAGGCTGGGGGCAGGTGACAGCACACCGGCACCTGCGGAGGCAATTAGCTGCCGCCACCAAGACCTTTCCGATAGTAACCAGCTGTCCCAGCCTGGTGCTCGCGCCCTGGCCTCGGGGGAGCGCTCCGGGACACTGCTCTCCCAGGAGCCCGGCCCTGACCACAGGAGCTCGGTAAATAGGCCGGAGTTTGGCCTCCCCAGAGCCCAGGGCGATGATGCAAGGCTCCTCTGAAGCTCAGGTGCAAGGCAGCTGCTGCTGGACAGAGGACCGGGGGGCGGGGACCAGGGGAGGGAGGACAACAGGAAGGGGAGCCTCGCACACTCAGCCTCCCCCTCTGCTCAGAGGTTAGAGCCTCCCCACCCCCAGGCTCCTCTGGGCCTCTGCTTTCCTCCCTCTGTTGTTCTCTTGCTTCGGGTCTCTCTAACTCTTCCTCCCTCCGTGTGACTGTGTGCCTCCCTGGCACCCTGTGCCCTCCCTCCCGGCACCTGCACAGGTGCACACTTGTCATTGCAGCCAACAGTGGACCCAGGGTTCTCCCCCCCAAAAAAGGTAGTTCATACAGCGTGGGCTAGTTTGCTTTTGTTGGGTGAATTCCCACTGTATTTCAGACATAGGTATCTATTCAACAAGCATTTATTGGGTGCTTCCTGCTCATCAGGCCCCATTTCACATGTTGGGGGAACAGAAAGGCCTGGCCCTAAACGTGGGCTGGGGGGAAGGCGACAGAGCAGTGAACGTAAAACCAGGGATGTCAGAGGATGGCGAGTGCTACGAAGAAAATCCACGAAGATCACGGGGTAGACGTCGCTGGAGGCAGGAGAGAATGATCAGGAAAGAGTCTCTGGCCAGGGGGCAATGAGGTCATCTGAGTGAGGTGACCGAGAAGTGCATGTGGCTAAGTGGGGAACAGCATCCCAGGCAGAGGGAACAGAAAGTGCCCAGGTTCCGAGGCTGAGGTCGGCTTGGCATGTGGCAGGAATGTCAAGGTGGAGGATGGCGAATAGATTGAGAAAGTCCTCTCTTCGAGTCTTTGAAATCTTTCTTCTAGACGGAGGTCATTCCCTTTTTACAGATGAGGAAAGTGGATCAGAAGATGTAAGGTGTTAGCCTGATATCAAAGGCATTAAGTTAAGAAGTAGGGTTCCCACTCAAGTCTCAGACTTGCCAGTCTTCACAGTGCCTTCCTAAAGCTGGAGAGTGGAACGAAGTGAGAAGCCCAGGCTCCTGGTAACACCTCATCTGTTAAGAACTGCGGGGACTCAGCTACAGTCCCATCTCCCAAGTCAGGAACGATCCCCAAACTTCAGGGGGAGGTTGAAATCCGAGCCCCAAACAACTGGTCACTTACAGCTAGGGAAACTCAGGCTCGGGAGACCGAGCATCTTGTCCAGGGCCCATGGCGTGGAAGCGGTGAGGTCTGAATCCCAAGCCTCCCCACTCTCCTTGTGGCGCGGGGCTGGCATACAAGTGTGACACGAGGTAGAAAGAGAAAAGCAAAACAAGAGGCCAGAAAACATATGATTGTGTTCTAGCATTTCATACGCGCCTTTCATCGAACCGCTGGGATTTCTGAGAAATTAGCAACAGCATTGAAGTGACAAAGACCGTTTTCCACCAAGAAAAAAAAAAAATAAAGGTGATTATTTTCACCTCCCACCTGACTCTTTTTGTTTGAAAGAGCGAAAGGATTTTGAAAGAGTCGTTACATATATTTCTATCCCATGAGTGGGCAGCAGGGCCGTCAATGAATCACCCGCTTTCTGCAACTCTGCAAGCAACCCAGACCCATGTGAGAGAGACACGGCGGGGTTGTCCATGGCTGGGACCAGGGCCCAGAAGGGACAGCCACTGAGGGTAGGACTGGAGGAGGGGAGGAGGGAGCGAGGGGCACGTCCCCTGCCTCGTCATGCTCATTACAGTGCGTGCTCCCTCAGCTGGGGGTGCAGTCACTTATTTGTTTATTGATTCTCGCCCTGGCTTCCTCATGGCACAAACACTGGGACCTGGTGTCAGGCCTCCCGATCATCTGAGAACCCAAGACCAGCAAGACACAACCCCTGAGCTTTCGTGAGTCAAGTTTAGTTGTGAAGACAAGCCTGGGCCGTTTCCAGATCTTAGCGATGGTAAATTGTGCTGCTCTCAGCATAGGGGTGCATACATTCTTTCTGATTGGTGTTTCGGGATTCTTAGGATATATTCCTAGGAGTGGGACCACTGGTTCAAATGGCAGCTCCATATTTAATTTTTTGAGGAGACTCCCTACTATTCCTCATAGTGGCTGCGCCAGTCTGCACTCCCACCAGCAGTGCACGAGGGCTCCCTTTTCTCCACATCCTCACCAGCACTTGTCATTTGTTGGTTTGTAGATGAGGGGAAGGTGGTTGGGTGGGAGGTGATCAACCAAAGACCTTGTATGCATATATGCAGAACCCACGGATGCAGACAGTGGGGTGAGGGGGTGTGGCTGGAGGGGGTCGATGAGGGAAAAAAGGGGACATATGTAATACTTTCAACAATGAAATATTAAAAAAATTTAAAAAGGAAAAGAAAGAAAAGAAGCCTGGGGCCTTCCTGGGAGGCCCTCACCTGCTAAGGATGGACCCAGCATGGAGCTTGGGACAAGGGTCAGCGGAGGGGGGGAAGCAAGCGGGGGAGGCCGAGGCTCTTCATTCCCTGGAGACTCCCCCAAGGCCGGTGACCGCCCTGGATGGGGTGCACCCTTGGTGTGAGGCCCGGCTGCTGAGAGCGGGAGGGACGCCCAGCCGCGTCCGTGGGAGCAGCAGTGTTTGTGGGAGTGGGTGCTCTGTACTTGGAAACATTCACTGTAGAGACTCTGAAACCCAGGCTGAGTCACTTCCTCTGGCAGGAAAGCCCCCACCCCAGCCCCTCTCGGGGGTTCAGCCAGATCGCGGGAAACGCAAGAGGCCCCGAGCCCTCTAATCACGATGCCAGGGTTTCTGTCTGACCAGGTGCGCCCCGAATGGGCCCCGAGAATCATGCTCTGACTCTTGGGGCTTTCTGGGGCCTGAAACCAAATTCGCCCAGAGGTGAGGCCAGAGGAGGGGACAGAGAGCCCAGGCACCTTGTTGTGGGCAGAGGAGAATGGGCTCTCCGGCCCCAGTGCCCGCTCAGATAGGAGGCTCTGGGCGGATTGCATAAGCTTCTTCTCTTTTTTTGTTATTTATTTATTTTAATTTTATTTTATTGTTTAAAGTATTACACATAAGCTTCTTAGGCCGCCTCTTCACCCAGAATAGAGGGCTCCTACCCACTCCATCCACGTGTGGGGAAAAATGAGCCCATTCCAAACCCTGCCCTCTGTCATCTGTGTTACACATATGAGGAATTGGCATGAAGAAGAATGCACTGATATCATCACCCCTAATACATGTGTGTGAGCATAAGTAATAAAGCAACTGTATCTATGCAATATCGTAGAAACCAATATATGTTATTTGACGTAAAATGGGTCTTGAAGTCTTGTCTTAACTCTGGTAGCTTTCCGACGGCCCTAGAACCAAATCTGTCAACAGCCTGGAGGGCCAGGGGGAAGGAGCATTTCAGGAGAGATAAGAATCGCAGTATCAGTTAGTACCAGCTTGTTCATGAAACTTCAAAGCGGAAACCGAAGCGGGAGTCTGTAGATGGCTCCCGAGAAAAAGCCCCGGTTTCTGCAAATCTTCCTTCTGTCTTTAATGAATGCTTAACCTCTTTGCCCTTGAACTTGGGCATCCTTACCAAGAGTCAGTTTTCACTCTCGTGCGTGTGTTTTTCCCCCCCACTTTTAATCCTGAAAATCTGTGGCCATGTCATCCGCTCCTTCTTAATTATACCATATTCTTTACATCTGTCCTGCTAAATAACTCTAATTGAAATAGCACCGGCGTGAATTTCTGTAATGTCCCCCCCAAGACATCCCGAAAGTGACTCCCGAGAAAACAGACTGAAGTCACAGCTGGAAGCGCGTCAAGGATCATTTCCATTTTTACATGATTAATTTGAATTTAATATCTTAAATCAAAACCTGATTAATTTAAATAAAATTTTGATGGTGCCCTGCTTCTAATATACATTGCAGTAATTAGATTCGGCTTAATGTGATTTTTTTTCACATAATTAAAAAAAAGGGGGAAGTGAAGTGTGACAAGGCAATGTTGATACAAATCTGTCTAAATGTATAGAAGGGGACCCTGGTTGGGGACGTTCCTCAGGTGGAGAGAGGATGGGTAATGGCAGGGCCGTCAGTGAGCCGAGGACAGATAGGAAGGTGCTATCCTCATCCCTGATCGATGGCGACACAGCTTCCTAAAATGCAAAGTGATGCATGAATTTTATTTTTCAATAAATGAAAATTTCGGTGGGCCATGGTACCGAGAAAGAAATAATGGGGAGTGTGCCATCTCAAATGCAAACACTCATCTCTGTGCTTTAGACAGTGAAGGAACACCCGCTATGTCCCCAGACCGGGCAGGCTCCGCACTGCGGGGGCGCACACAGCCCCGCCAGGGTCCAGCCCCCCATCTTTGGAAACATGGCCTGGAGGGAGGGCCATGCTCCGAGGACCCTGCTCTGTATGACCTGCCCCTTGAGGCTGGGAGTTGTGACAAGCTTTTCCTTAAATTCAGACTTCGTTCCCCCAATCCCAGTGGGCTCAGAGTCACATAGGATGGGGGCCCTGAGGAATGCATAAACTTCCGTGCCCAGACAGCGTGGGGATGGTCACACTCCGGACAGTTCCAGCTCAGAAGCAAGAGGAAGCAACCGGACAACGAGAGTCCCACACGGGGGTTTTGAAATGGTTTTCCTAAGGCGAACCTCTCCCCTCATCGGCCAACCACCCCGGGCCAGTTATGTTCCTTCTCGGATGGGAGTGTCACCCGCGATGGCAAATGATCGGACAGGAAGAGGGGTTTCCAGAGAGCCCACAGGACCCCGGCCTTGAGGAGACGGGCCTGGGAGGCCCCCTGAGCCAGAGGCCTGAGACAGCTAAGCCCCTACCAGGGTTCTGGGGGCGGGTGGTGCCATTGGCCGTGAGGGTCCCGCAGGGCAGGTCACATTTCTTAATGAGCTTGGTCCTTCCTCCCTGGAACAGTGAGGCTGGAGGCAGCGACGGCAGGAGCCTGGAGGAGGGCAGAGCAGACAGCAAGCGCTTCGTTCTGCTGCGACCTCTTCCATGTGAATGAAGAAACCCCGGGACCTGCCCGAGAAACAGGAATAGGTAAGTGCCTCTGCAGTATTCAAATACAGGCTGTTGTAATGGTAAAATCTCCAGTGTTCCTCACGCTTAAACTTGAAGTCCCTTTCCACTTAGCAATGCTATTTCTTAGGTGGCTCCCCTGTGCACAGTGCTGCAGGGCGCGGGGTAGTAAAAGCCCTGCTCCCCAGGGCTTACAAGCAAAATGATGCCCAGTCTTTGTGAAATGCCTCCTGCCCAAAAGACTTACGACCTCCCCTCTCTGCCTCCTTCCTGTTTCTCCCATTGTTCACTCCTTCCCACAAGGCTGTGCCCTAAAGGGTCCACTGTGACCTGTGGTCCCGGGTCCCTACTCTTAAGGGCCCTGGAGAGAGAATCCCTCCAGGGAGGGCACATGTCTGTGGGCCTGGGACAGGGAGGAGGGAAGGACACAGTATACAGAGACTCATCAACCCACCTCCGCCCAATTTTAAGTGGCCCTGGGCCACACTTAGCTTCATGCCATTGTTCATCTAGTGGTCCCTCCACGGGTGTGATGTGAGACTGTCACTGTGAGTTTGAGCAAAGATCAGGACATTTGAGGATTATGGTTTTGTTTTGTTTTGTTTGTTTTTTAATATAATTTTTTATTGATTTCAGAGAGGAAGGGAGAGGAAGAGAGAGATAGGAACATCAATGATGAGAGAGAATCATTGATTGGCTGCCTCCTGCACGCCCCCTACTGAGGATCGAGCCCGCCACCCCGGGTATGTGCCCTTGACCAGAATCGAACCTGGGACCCTTTGGTCCACAGGCAGGCGCTCTATCCACTGAGCCAAACCAGCTAGGGCGAGGATTATGGTTTTTATATGTTTTCAGCCGGGCCGTTTGAGGATTATTTCAACACAGCTATGCCTCACAGCCTTGGTCCTAGACTGTGTCCACACCACTTAGCGTATGGAAAGGGAAGTCCCTTTAGTCATCGATTTTGATCCAAACACCACGGAACGCACCTGGAAGTCACTCTCAGACTGCCCTCGGCTGCCCTGTGGACTTGGCCGTGTCCAGTTACGAGTGACCGAGGCTGCCTCTACTCTGACTGGTAACCACTATAATTGTGCTAACCGCTTCCATCCAGGACACCCACACAGATAGCAACCGTGCTCCCAATTCCCATGCCTTATCCCCAGTCTTCTGACACCTCTGTTTAACACGCATTGTTCTAACCATTTTATAGACTTGAAAACTGAGGCCCAGGGAAGCAAAGGGACTGGAATGAGCAGGATTGGAATGAGCCTGTCTGCCCTCCCTGTGCGCGGCCCACGCCACCTGTCCATCCAGGCATGCAGGTAATCACCCGGCCTCTTCAGGGGACCCTGGCTGCCAGACCCCCACAAACCGGGGGCTCAAGTTCAAAAGGCTTTGTGTAGAGCAGAGGTTCTCAACCTCCTGGCCCTTGAAATACAGTTCCTCATGTTGTGACCCAACCATAAAATTATTTTCATTGCTACTTCATAACTGTAATGTTGCTACTGTTATGAATCATAATGTAAATATCTGATATGCAGGATGGTCTTAGGCGACCCCTGTGAAAGGGTCGTTCGACCGCCAAAGGGGTCACGACCCACAGGTTGAGAACCGCTGGTGTAGAGGAACCAACAAACCTTCCAACACTTTGATGACAGAGGGAAGAACTCAAATGCGAATTTCAGGGAGATCGCTGACTTATTCTTCATCACAAAGGGTCTAACTCGACGACTTTCCAATCTGACAGCCAGGACTTTTGATGACAATCAACACTTTTCTTTCTACATTTAGTTTTCCCCTCTTTTGCATCTAATGCCAGTGCCAGCTGAAAATAGCTGAGCAGTGAATGTTGGACAGGAGAATTTCACTGAGTACAGCTTTTCTTTCTTTTTTTTATGTTCAAGTTAAAGTCAAAACAAAATTAATCAGGAGAGGTTATCTACAATGAATCACCATTCCACGGGGGAGGAGGGGCTGGCAATATCGTGGGCAGCCTGGAAGGAGTGTTCTTTCAAACAGCCTGGTGGGCCACAGGCAGGCAAGAAAGACGTGGACCTTTTATTCAGCAGCAGGAATCACCCCTCTCCCGCTTCGTCTAAGGGTCCTTTTCGTGGGAAGGCAGCAGGTGTGAGGTTCCTAGGGGCTGTGACTGCAATGGTTCATGGAAAAGAAGCCAGGGCGAGCTGTGTCTGGCTACACTGTCACTGGGACCATCTTATCTGAGTTTACAGAGTTACTTCCCATTGGTACTTGCTGTATGAATGAATGTCTACTAGATAAAACCCTTAGAACCCCAGGCCTGAGCAAAGGGACCTTGTTCTTCTAGAGTCTTCCACACCTGCCCCTCTGCCTCTCCCCCTCCCCTGCACTCCCCTCCCCCTCTTTCCTGTGTCTGATAGGAAGTCATTTCACTACCCGAAGCCTCCACCTTAGACAAATAGACTTAGTCATAGAGTCGTGGGATGCAGTGGAGACTTGCCCCCAAGCCCTGTTGGATAGAGGAGAAAACAGGTCAGAGAGGCCCTATGATTCATTAAGGTCTTATGATGGGAGAGTCCCACAGTCCAGGGGCCAGAATCCAGGCTTTGCCCAGCTGAGCCCAGTGTCTCTGAGTAGCTTGGAGGGACCAGAAGGGCGACCTCCCTCTGGAATCCCATACGAGGCGGTGACATGAGATTAAATGTGTGACGATTGAGACCATCTGCCCCGCGCGGCTGGATGGCCACGATAACATGACTTTCCTATTTGAGGAGGTCTTTGCCCGGGAAGAAAGCAGTACAATAGCTATTCCAGGGCCTTCCTGGGGAACAGCTCTTCTCCCCTTGAATCCAGAGGCAATGCCAAGCAAGGTGTACTCCCCACCACTCCTCATCGTCCTCGCCGTGCTGTGAGCACCGATCCCGAACCATGATCCTGGACCCTCTCTTCACCAATTCTAATCAGGCACCGCATTGCAAGACCTGCCGTAAGCCGGACTCCAAAACCCATGAGCATCCTGGCAACATCCCTGTCACATCCCCGTCACCCCAGAGAGAGACAAGGCCAGGACGTGCTCTCAGGACGCATGCGCACCGGCAGGTCGTGTTTGGAGAGCCGGCATCCGGTGTGTGTCCCGGGAAAGCGTGTGCGTGCAAGTGAGCTGACAAAGGGTGTAGACCAGTGATGGCGAACCTTTGGAGCTCAGTGTGTCAGCATTTTGAAAAACCCTAACTTAACTCTGGTGCCGTGTCACATATAGAAATTTTTTGATATTTGCAACCATAGTAAAACAAAGACTTATATTTCTGATATTTATTTTATATATTTAAATGCCATTTAACAAAGAAAAATCAACCAAAAAAATGTGACACGCGTGTCATAGGTTCGCCATCACTGGTCTAGATGATGAGCTGGGGGAGCCACATCCTGAAACAACAACAACAACAAAAACACCTCCGTGAAGAGGGTAGAGAGGGAGCTCATTCCTCCCAGAGTCCCCACCCAGGGCAGGCACGGAGCCTCTGATGGGAACAGGGGGCCTCTGCCCTCCTGGGCGCAGCTCTGTGGGCAATGGAGGTTGGTCGACACCATGTGTTCCACGCCACCACGCAGAGATGGGGGGAGAGGCCCTCTCTGTGGGCTGGAAAGACTCTGGGACAATGTCACTTGACCTTGAAGGGAGCATCCAGGCTGAGGGGCCGGATAACGCCCTCCAGGGAGGTGGGCAGGAGCATGGCACAGGGGCTCCGAACACCAAGTTCCGACCCCGTGACCTTGGGCAAGTGGCTTGACCTCACACTGTGAAGTGGGAAGAATAACAACAGGCCCCACCACAGCAGGTAGAGGGCCGCACACATGCGGAGCCCCCAAGAAAGGCTGGAGGGTGTGAGCCACTCTGACCCTCTGTCTTCTCCTCCGCCCACCGGGTCTGAGGAGCAAGGCTCCACTGTGTAAAACATATGATTTTCCAAGTTCTACACGATCCCCGCGAGCTCCTGATGTAAAAGCAAAACCCATGGCCACCATCTCTATAGACACTCAAGTGCGGGTTTAGGGGAGACCATGCTCTTTCTGCTCCCAGCCTGCGGGGTAGCATCGGCCCTGGCTCTCCCCTCTCTGACCGTCTCCTGGCCCACAGGTGAGCGGGGAGGCAGCAGCTCACAGAGGAGCGGACGGACTCACCACCGCGCCTCCATCCTCACCTCCGCTGCCTCCACCCAGCTCATCTCCCAGCAACATCAGCTTTGCAAACCCAGCTCTGGCCCAAGACGTGAGGAATATCTCGGGCTTCGCTTCTCTATTGTAATAGATGTAAATTAATGTTTTGCCTTTGTTCGCCATGGTAATCATAGAGGCACGTCTATGTTCCTAACAGCTATCTTATTTTCAATTTGCAGAGTGTACCGTGCTTAATCCCAGGAGGCGGCCCATGGCTCCAGATATGAATGGCGGAAGATAATCAGTCCAGGGCAGGAGGCGCTGTCCACGACCCAGAGCATGCGCCCGCAGCAGCCTGAACAGAGGGGTCCTCCAGGGAACCCGGGCTGGTCATGGTCCCCCCCTCACTACTGCCTTTGTGCCAAGCAGCTGCCTTCTTCATGAAAATGGAAATCATGCCCATACTAGAAGCTGGAGTTATTGGGGGTTGTTATTTGAGAATTCCCACCCCCGCCCCTGACCAATATTTCTCTTGATGATATTCATGGCAGGTGACAATTTATTTTACTTTTCTGCTTTTTTTTTTAACTCTGAGAGAAAGCACCAGGCCTGTGTTGGTTATCCGTCACACTTAATGCCGATGGCAGATTAAGTGACCATCTATTAGAAAGGGCCTCAGAAGGTCCCGGTCAGTAAGACAAATGCGCTGCCCAGCTCTGGTCATGTGCTGTTGCTGCGGGAGCTCTACCCCCAGCAGGAAATCAGTTATGGAAACAAGCAAGCCATCGAGCAGGCCGAGAACCAGGCAAGCTCCCAGCATGCAAGCTCCCAGCACGCACCCTGGGATTTCAGCCGGCAGTGCATCACAGTCAGGCCGGGCTCTGCCTTTATTTACCTGCTCGACCTGACGCACAGGAGTGTGTGTGTCTGGCACCGAGCCGGGCTGCGGGGTGTACAGGGGAGCAGGCACCGTGTGCACTCCCAGACTTAGGGAAGGCAGGTGGATCAAGGTACAACAGAGGCACTGCCAATGCCATTTGCTGTGGGAAAAAGGAGGCAGAGCAGATTCCTTCTCTCTGAGAGAATCTGGGGGGGCCTGCCTAGAGGAGGTGCCCCTGTAGCTGGTTTTGAGTAGGTAACTTACACTTTCATGTGACCAGGTAACTTTTCTTTCGTTACAGTTCTTCCAGGCAAATGGAACTGAAGGATGGCAACAGCTCACATACATGGAGGGTCAACTATAAACCTGGCGCCTGGCACTATATGTCACCCCATTTGCTATGTGTCACCTCACTTAACCCGGGGACCTGGGAGTGGTCATTATTTAAGAATGAGGACACCCAGGCACAGAGGGTCAGAAGCATGTCCCAGGATTCTCGGGGAGAGGGGCCAGGTCAAGGTTTGAACCCTGGCCTTTCTGCTCCGCTAGGTGCTCCTGCGGCGTCAGCCTGGACCCTGCCGGGTGGTGGAGGGAGAAACGCACAGGGCATCATAGGACGTCCTCCGCTCCAAACCCGCACCGTGTCCTTTTCAGCCGTTCACCGTCCACTGCCTGTGGCCTTGACAAAGCCACAGGTCTGAGCACAAGGGCGGATTTTGCTGTAATTCAAATCAGCTCAGTAGAAGAAATCTGAATGCACTTTAAGGGCATTTCCCCCCTTTAGCACACGAGCGAGGGGACTTCCCCTCTAAGGAGCGAAATGTCATTTCATCTTTAATTCTTCGAGTCCACGGAACCAGTGCTGCTGGAACAATGTGTGTGCCTGTGTGTGTGGGTGTGTCTGCCTGTGTGTCTGTGTGTGCACGTGTTTGTGTGTGTGCACCTGTGTTTATGCGCACAAACTCTTCCAGCAGCGCGAGGCTCCACAGACTTTAATAATGAAAGATTGTATATGTGTATGTATAGAGAGAAACAGCCAGCCTTCAGACCAGCTCCGAAGGCGTGCGCAGGCACGGAACCTGTGCAGACCTGTCCCTGGCATCTGACACACTGTCAGGTGCCGAGAGGTCTCCTCTGGGCATTTCTGAATTCTGATGCGAGGTGGTTGCATGGGGTGCTTTGTCGCCAAATGTAAACATATTTAAGAAAACTACTTACTGCAGGAAGCGAGAAGGCGGCTCAAGAATGTTCTGGAGTGTGTCCCCCTGCAGCCAGGTCCAGGAAGGACACACGTCCTCAAAATCAACATGAGGGGGTGCCGTGGGGGCCATTCCATCGGTAAACCCTGAACTGCTGGTCAGAAGTCACGCTCAGAACCACCTTCCCTTATACGTCAAGATCATTTGTTATTTCAGGGAAAAACAACATGTAGACCCAAGGAGAGGGTACGAAGACCCCCCCCACAGGAAAGCCAGGGCAGAGCATGCACAGCCAGCCTCCAGGGGGGGGTAACCCTGTCCTGGTGGGACCACCCCGGGCCTCCACCCATGGATCGTATGGTGAATGAGGCGGTAGCCCTGGGAGATGCCATGGAGGCTTCCTCGGTGCAGCCAGGACCAGCCAGCCGTGTCCCCACTCTGGGTGCAGCTCTGACACTAGGTGCTCATTGTGCAAACAGTGTCGCTCCCTCCTGTTCCATGGGGTTCAAGGAGGAGGGGTCACAGCTGAGCAAAACGGAGCTCTCTGCAAAGGAGCTCTGTCTGCGGGACATGCGTGTGGAAGGGTAGGGACATGCATGTGGAAGGGTGGTACATACATGTGGAAGGGTGGGACATGAGTGTGGAAGGGTGGGGACATGTGTGTGGAAGGGTGGGACATACATGTGGAAGGGTGGGACATGTGTGTGGAAGGGTGGTACCTGCATGTGGAAGGGTGGGACATGTGTGTGGAAGGGTGGGAACATGTGTGTGGAAGGGTGGGGTATGTGTGTGGAAGGGTGGGGCATACGTGTGGAAGGGTGGGGACATGTGTGTGGAAGGATGGGACATGTTTGTGGAAAGGTGGGGCATGTGTGTGGAAGGGTGGGTCATGTGTGTGGAAGGGTGGGGCCTGTGTGTGGAAGGGTGGGGACATGTGTGTGGAAAGGTGGGGCATGTGTGTAGAAGGGGGAGGGACATGTGTGTGGAAGGGTGGGATATGCATGTGGAAATGTGGAACATGTGTGTAGAAGGGTGGAACATGAATGTGGAAGGGAGGGGCATGTGTGTGGAAGGGTGGGAACATGCATGTGGAAGGGTGGGACATGTGTGTGGAAGGGTGGGGCAGGGTCCATGAGATCATTTCCCGCCACCTCTCCTGGAACAGGGCTGACCTACCACATCTGCCCGCGGGTGATGAGTGAACGCTCACACGCCTCCTCACAGCGTCTCAGTGGCCTGGAAGCGTGGCCCCCAGAGCACGTTCACGCCGATGCTTGACCGAGGGCCTGCCCTCGCCGGAAACGCTGTGGCCCGTGGCCCAGGGCGGGCCCCTGCCACCTCGGGGAAGGAGGCGCGTGGCCCCTGGGAGATTTCTCTCAGGATCGTTTCCTGCAAACCCGCGCTCACGGGTCTACCTTTCCGCGCCCGTCCCATGGGACGTGCACGAAGGTTGGAGCCAAGTGTGGTCACAAAGCCAGACCAGTTTCCTGTGGCCCCTTCTCTCCTCCCCCCGTGGATGGATGTCCACGCAACTTTGATGGAAATAACAAGGACCTAATGCTGTCCCTGGGAAGACCCCCCTGACCAAGTCCCAAATCCTGTACACAGTAGCCGAGGGGCCCAGCGAGGGTGCCAGACACCCCAGCCCGGGGGTCGCTGGGATGGGAATGCTGCCCGAGTCCTGGGCGTGTGGAAGGATCGAGTGAGTTGCTTGCTCTGGGGAGAGTTCGGAGCCCAGCGGAGTCATGCACTCAGCATCCCTATCATGATTATTAGCAAGGAATCGAAGAGCCATTCCTTGTCACTCTGTGTTAGAAGACACCCTGCCTTGATCACCGTCCTTCCCCAAAAAAGTGTTCTCTTCCTCCACAAACATCTTTAAAAAAAAAAAAAAAAAAAAACGCGCCTTGCGGTTGAATCATAACAAACCGAAGCAGTTGTTATTAACAGCAACATAAACACAGAGGACGGGGACTCCTCCGACCCTCGTCTTCCACAAGGACGAGGCCTGAAATCCGGCCCTGATTGTTTTTATTTCCACCTGCACATGCTCGGTGAGCAAGGGGCGAATAAAGGAGCCCATCCAAGCCAGCCTTCCCTGTGCTGGGCTCCTCCGCCTCACGTTTTAGTTTCTCACCAACTGAAAACAAAACAAAACAAAACTTACTGCATATGTTAAAGGCTCTTCTTAGTCTGAACAGTGTCATGCCAGAACATATTCGCCTTTCTCCACCATGATGTCGGGGAGTCCGACCCATGGACCTACAAGTTATTTGTCGCAGCTCCAGGCGCGTGAGAGAGCAGGGGGTGACCTTCCGCACTAAGGTGCCCCACACCTGGCAGTGGGGAGCTTCAGCTGTTGGTAAAAATAACCTCCCGGACTGGGAGGCAGACTCGGTTGTTTGAAAAGTAAAACAACTTAAAGAGCCAGGCCCAGGCGCCAGATTCATTTTCATTTTTAACAGCGTTTCCCAAGGGCCACTCCACTGTGGGCCCTTCCGGCCAGTGTTCACGGAGCTTGGAGGAACGTGGCTGTGGCCTTTTTCAGAAGATGGAATGTCAGGGGTCAACCTTCTTTCTGACATCATCTCCTTTGGGCTGCATGTCTGTGGGTTCCCGCAGCCTTGGAGCCCCCTTCCTGTGTTGTCCATTTACATTCATCCTTCACCTTGGAGCATAGCGACAGAAGACCACGTCCTTGCTCCTATTGTAATGCTGGTGCTTCATTCAGGGCTTTGTATTTATTGACAGAAGGATGGAGGGCAGGGATGCGGGAAAAGAAGGAAGGGAGGGAGGGCTCTTAACCTTGTGTTCGGAGAGAACTTCTGAGCAATTTCTCTCATAAAGCGTTAGAGAACTTTGCCCTGTGAGACTAGAACAAGAAACACAGGCTATAGTGTTTGAAGACATAGGTTTGAGTTTAAATTCTGAAAATTCTCAGCAACCCCTGTGCCAAGTGCTAGAGAAGCAACCTGAGGTACTACCCGTGGCCTGGAGGACTCGGGTGTTCAAGAGGCAGCTTCCATGACACGGCCCTCTGGTCCCTATCATCAAGGAGCTGCTGGGTAAGTGTGGGGGCCCTGGGATGTATGAACAGGAGCTACAGATGTTGGGTGATGACCTTGAGCAAGACTCTTAAACTCTAAGGCCATAGATGAATGTATGAAAACACTTGCCGAACTGCTAAGTCTTAACACCAGTAAGAAGAAATTATTGTGTAGAGTATATGAATGCCTTTAATAACATCATATATTCCAGGTTTTCATACCTACGTGTCCCCCTGATCCAGAGGTCCTCTCTTCAAATGCAAGAGCAAAGTGTCCCACTCTTGCTTGAATGTCCCAGATGGTTGCTACTTTTGGGGCAGTCTTTCTGAGCAATGGGCAGAGGCCGAGTCCTGTCCTGTGTTGAACTTTAATGGCCTCCTCATCATTCTGCTTCTGTCTATGACACAGGGCTCCTGGAGATCTCTGCATCTTCAACGGAAGGTTGGAGAGTGGGGGCTCCCTGGCGCAATGGTCCCACATCACCTTTCCCATTGATCTAGACTCAGGAGATGGGCCTCACAAACTGAGGGCCAATGCCATGGTTAGACTTTAGGCTCTGGGTGAGAAGGAGTTGGGAGAAGACACCCTTTCTGACTTTAATTGTACAGTTCCTGTAGATTATGAGCCTGCACTGTCTGGGAGCCTGGGTGCAGCTTGAACTAGACGTTCACATCTGGAGTGCAGTTCAAAGAAACGCTGCCCAGCCCATGAAGAGGGGGCGGGGGGCGGCCAGGAAACCCTTTGGTCGCCTCCTGCTTTCAACAAGTAGCACCTGTGCCCCTTGTCAATGTAGCCTCAGGGCCCAAAGGAGAGTAGTGAGCTCCTCAGAAGAGCAAAACAGTCGGGGAAGGGGGGGCATGCCCATCGCCACAGGATGCTGGCATTGAGGAGTCTTAGCCTTCCCGTCCCCCGACTAGCCTGGGGGTCTGCTGGTCTCACGGCCAGCACAGCAGATGCGGAGAACTCCTCGCCATTTAGACAGCAGGCCGTGCCCTGGGACAGCACTTTACAGTTTGCAAAGCAGTTTCCTACAAACGACACCGACACCGTCACACCACAGCCCTGGAGCTGCCTGGGGTGTGGGGCGTGGGCACTCTTGTCTTTTTCTCCTTTTTCTACAAGAGGAAAGTGAGTCTCAGGGGAATTGGGGATTTTCCCAGGCTGCACTGTGGTAATCATTACCTAGACCTTCAGCATCCTTCTTTTGTTCTGAAAAAATTACTGTTCCACCAGCCAGCCTCATGCCTGTCCCCTGCTGGGAGAAGACTCTGGCTGCCTCCTACCACTGCCATGGGGGTGGGGTGCACTCTCTGAATCTCCACCCCCCTCCTGGCCTCCACCAAGCATCTCCAACTTTGTTCTGGCCACACTCGGGAGCCTCTTGTCTGAAGACCGAGTGGGATGCATGAGTTACCAGCTAATCTCTCAGGATCCTCCTTTCACTAGGCCCCAGGGTCATTCTTCAGACCAGGTGTGCCTGTTCCTTGCTCCTCCTCCTTGTCACACACCTGAAGGACTACCACCCCCCTGCATGCTGGGTTTCTCTCCATAGGCACAGTCTGTGCAGCTCCTGACAGCACATTGACCCTGGAAGACAGGCCAGTAGGTGACCAAAGCATTGTGTAGGCAACACAGTGCAGGGACACACTTTGTCCATGACCCGTGGCCTCTGTTTTTCATAGGTGATTCTCTGCCATCCGTTAGCCATCTTGCCTGTTTTCACTGATACCTGAGCCTGTGACTCCCCGATCAATCTCTTTCTCTTCCAGGTAGGACTGAGTTTTCACATTGGGCACAACTCCAGAGACACCGTGGCCTTGGGGGGAGGCGTTAGAGGCCTTGTTAGGGACCCTCAGTGTCAGAGGTTCAGTCTCAAGGATCTATGCCAATGGGTGTTCTCACAGGAAGGCCGCTCTAGGCCACACCCTGGGTCTGTTGAACCATTTCCTGTGACCTTTTACCCTCCATACTTCCTGGCCTGCTCCTGGTCTGAAAATCTCACCCCATATTTACCGAGAGGCAATGGTGTGGGGATGGGAGGAGAGTGAGGCGTGGACCCTGCCCTGGAGGGATGTGAACCAGCATCCTCTGGGCAGCTTCAGCCTACTTTGGTCAATAGCCACGAGGATGCTGCCTCCTGCCCCTGGGTGACGGGCACCTGGCATCTAAGGAGACCCAGGCTTTGGAAAATGTAGGGGGTGATTTTGGGTACCAGAGTCAAAGCTCAGAGTACACATGCTCTTTTTAAGGGTGTGATAACACAAAGAGAGCCCCGCATAAAAGGAAGAAGACGCAATGAAAACAGGCGGCGAAAGACAACATCCGCTCTCATTTCGGTTTCCTGGTGGCGGAATGTGGTCGGGCAGATGTGCTCTTTGTTTCTCTAGAAGAAACAATACGATGTAGATGCGAAGAGCTGCATCCACAGCGCAGGGTGGAGAAGGGCACGTCCACCTGCGCTCTGGCTCTAGGCGGCCTGGGGTTTTCTTCTCGGGGCGGCCATCCCTGCTGAGTTCCAAAGACATGTCTTGGACAGCAGCGCTCCACTCGGGCTCCTGGGTACCCCGGGGCTTCCTCAGTGGGCTCCTGGGGAGGCTGTGAACTCCCTCACATTTTTCAAGAAATGTGTGTGCATTTTCTAGAATGGCTTCTCTATATTTCAAGAGATTGGCACAGGATCTGACAACCATTGTTTTCTTGTCTCTTCTCCCCACCTCTGTACAGGATGATGCATACAGTTCCATGTGGCTCTACCGAGTAGTTTAATAATGCCATCCCATGTTTGCACTGTACTGGAGACTTTTCAAAGCTCTTCCACATGGACTAGCTGATTTGACTCAGGGGCAGGCATAGTTACCAGCAGGCAGGTTTAACAGCCTAGGAAACCAAACTTACAGCCAGGACCTGGATGGACACACACATTTCAGGGCAGAGGTAGGGCAAAGAGTCTTCATCACCTCTGATGTTTCCTAGTCTGGTGACCTTTCCACCCACTGCTTTTGTCCTCTCTTGGAGGGTTTGGGCAAAAGATTCCTGTTGGTCTTTGATATCATTGAGGATTGGGGGCATATGAGTCTGAGACATGTACGAAATGAAAAAGGGAAGCAGATAAGACTAGAAGTCACCGTGCTTCTCATTCTAGTTAATTATCTACATGCTTGACTTCCCCACAAGGTTATTATGAAGCAAACATATTTTATTTATCTCTGCATTTCCAGTTCCAAAACAGGGCCTTCTGGTACATGGGTAGATGCTCTCATATTTGAGGTGTGCCTGAGTGCTTGAAAGTATGAATAAAGAACTAGGTGTACAAGGAATAAATTACCCAGTGTCCAGAGATCTACCATAGTCCTAAGTTGCATTCTCAGATGTTGCTTCACTAAAGTCCTGGGGGTGGTCACACATAATTACAGGCTGGTGGCAGAGTTTTCTAGAAGGCTTTTGGTCAATTCAGAGTGAAGCTCTGTGATAGAGAAGTTTCCATGGTGTATGTCCCCAAATCAGAGGTCTCCATGCCATGCCATCTAGATGCCATTATTAAACTGGCTCTTTAAGTTGTTGAGGTTAGTAGGTTGTGTTCCTAATCAAATAAGCTATTCTTACACGAGTCACACACCCTGAGAGGCAAGAAACCAAAGGTTAACTTTCCTCAAACAGAAACTAGAAGTCAACTACCAAATTTAAACAACCAAAGGACGAGTGAAACAAAGCTGTGAAGGCAACACAAAGAGCCGTGGAAAGTAAGAAGTGGGGATGGCCTGTCTGGTGTGGCTCAGTGGTTGAGCACCAACCCATGAACCAGGAGGTCACAATTGGATTTGTAGTCAGGGCATATGCCTAGGTTTCAGGCTTGATCCCCAGTGAGGGGCATGCAGGAGGCAGCTGATCAATGATTCTCTCTCATCATTGATGTTTCTATTTCTCTCCCCTTCTCCCTTACTCTCTCTAAAGTCAATAAAACATATTTTAAAAAAAAGAATTGGGGGTGGAGGATGCCTTTGTAAGTGTGGTCAGTCCAGATTCCAAATGACACAGGAGTCAGAGAAATGGCCCATGGGGGTGTCAAGGAGTGTGGTGCTGACCTCAAACACCTGGATCCAGCAGGAATCCCAGTTGAGCTGGACTTTTTCACATGAATGGAAGGGTCAGTAATTGTGAAAGAAAACATTCATTCTTATCATTAGTTTTGGTATTATATGAAATGGAATGAATTTCTACAAATGGAACCCCCATTGAGAATCTTGGACACTTTAAAAGTAAAAAGGATTCTTCTACAATTGATCAGCACAGACCACCCTCACCCCAGCACCAATTACTCATCAAGATGGGGTCACCTACTAGGACATTCACGTTGGGGCAAGAAACCTTGGGAGTGGGACATTTGTTTTACATCTTCAGTGTGGAAAGTCACCTAAAAGATACTGCTTAAGCAAAAGTGGATTTTGTTGAAGAGACTTTGTGTTTAAAAAAAAGGGGGGCAACTTTCACAATTGTAGATTCCCCCCACCATCATTTCAGAGGTTTGGGCATCTGAGGGTAGCAATCCCCAGGAACCACTTTTTCTACCGTCATGAGTGAGATCTGCTATGTCCGGATAAAACAGCTTCAAGAGGGTGACGTTTCTGTAAAACCATTCTGAGGTGCACAAGGCATAAGCGTTGTCACTGCGTGAAGCCACCGAGACCTGGGAGTGCTTGTTATTGCAGCCTGGCCTAGACTTTTCTGACTAACACACTGGAATGCAAGAGTTCTTCTTTGGCCCGTGAAGGAGAATGTGGTCCAGGTTCTTTCAAAATAGGATTTCAAAGTGATTTTGCTAGAATCTCTTTCTACAGCATAGAGAGGGTATACGACCATGGGAAGGGGGTCCAGTGGTCAAAATCACACAGCTCTTAAGAGAAATACTGACACGATCCATACGCAGGCTCCTGCCCCGAACTGCAATTAGAGCGAGTGCTTGCTTTTTGGTATCAAATAGCACCCGTCACATGCCCTATCACATTCAATATTCTAAATTACACAAATGGTTTCAACAGCAGCTACTCTGTCCCAATTAAAATTAAACTATTTGTACTGCATGCATATTTATCCAGTCATCCCCTCTGACGAGACCTCGTCATGTGCACCGATGTTGGAGCAAAGTCACGCATTGTCTGAACAAAACAGACGCAGGAGAAGGAGGGGTGGGTGTTGGGGGCTGGGGACCGAGTCTCCATTAGGCAGGCAGTTAATTTAAAGTTTTTTAAAAAACTGGCTTTTCCACAGCCGATACATGGCAGATTTAATAACCTGACATTTCTTCGCTCTCTGCCTCGACAGTGCGCCCGACTTGGACTGGACCTGTTGCGGGATGATGTGCCTGCCGCGGCGGGCCCCCTCTGGCACTATTTAAAACAGCAAATCCCTAATCCCCGCTTAATTTTATGAACTGTCAAAACGATTCTAAATATCTCCTCTGTTTGCATTTTCACCTCGGGACAGGAGTCCGGAGGTACAGACCGGGTGTACAACAGTGGACTTCAGGCAATTTTCATCTCGTCACGCCTGTAGCGGGAGAGGCTGAATTTGTAATAATCACCAGATTATCTCCCAAGATTGCCCCGTTGTACCTGCAAAACGGTTCTGCAGGAAAATGCAAAAGATATGGGAGAAAGTAATTGATGAGAGGCAGGAGATGATTACTCATGCTAATCCCTGATGGAAACACACCACACACACACACACACACACACACACACACACACACACACACCTTGCACCAAGATAAATGTCGATAATTTCTGTGATGCTGTTTGGAAGCTGCAGTAGCAGAAACTTGCTTGAGAGTCCAGGATGGCTTTGTGCCCTTGCAGGCACCTTGCCAGGGGGAACCAGGGCCCGGGGGTCGCTCGCAAAACAGGTCCAGAAAAGGAGGCAGGACCCTAGGCCAAGTGAAGGTTAGAGTGGCCCCAGTGAAATGGGCAGAATCAGGAAATGCAGGTATGTCCCCGCTGAGGCACCTGGTACCTGGCACCTGGCCCCTGGCAGGGGCTCCAAACATGTTTGTGTCCCTCTCCCTTTCCTCTCCCTGCTGGGGACCAGCAGCCTGGGGGTGTGGGAAGAAGGTGACTGTGACTTTGGCTTAATGGCCCCTGTCCCTCTTCAGACTTCCATCTCTGAATTAGGAGTGGAAGGCATTCCTCTGGCAGGGATGACAAATACACTATCAGCACACAGAGCAGACAGGAGCTGAGCTCTTCTCTTTGCCGGGAACTGGATTTGCAGCATTTCATCCATGCTTCTTTTTTTTTATATTTTTGTTGATTTTAGAGAGGAATAGAGAGGAAGAAAGAGAAACATCATTATGAGAGAGAATCATTGATCAGCTGCCTCTTGCATCCCCTCCCCCCTTCCCCCCCCCCCCACACACACACACACTGAGGATGGAGCCGGCAGCCCAGGCATGTGCCCTGACTGGGAATTGAACCATGACCTCCTGGTTCATAGGTTGACGCTCAACCACTGAGCCACAACTGCTGGGCAAATCCATGCTTCTTTTAACCCTTGTGGTCTATGCAGTCAGTGTCAGAATTGTGAGAGGACAGCACTGCCCTCGGTTCTGCACTAGCAGTCTGTTCTCTAATTTTAGGGAAAGGAGGAAAGATTGGGAATAACTGTGGGTGAAAAAAGGTTATGTGTCTGGTAAGACCTTATCTTCCCTCCCCAAAATCAAAGCCTGTGGTTTTAGAGGTTAAATAGTCACCCAGGCAAAAGTGGAAGCTCTACATAATAGAATATTCTGGAACACCGAGGGAGGGTCACTTAGAAATCCCACTTCCCCCTGGTTCACTAGCTAAAGGGACCAGAATGTAATCTTTCTTCTACTTGAATGTTGAGGACATTGGGGAGGGAATTTTAAAGTCAATTTCTTTTCAAGATTGATAGAGGAGGAAAAGTTAGTCTAAAACATGGGCAGACTTTGGGTCATGTACCTTCCCAGCCTAGCTGTCTCCCTGTATTTTATTACTTTTCCTCAAAGGAAAAGCCAGTCCATTTCCAGGGCTGATGAGCAAACAGGCCCAGCCAATCCCTCTGGAGTCATCACTGGGCAGAAGGCAGGCAGGCCCTGGACCCACAGCCCAGGCCTCTGAGGAAAGTGCGGAGGGTGAGTCAGGAAGTCGTCCACGTGGTGGTGGTGATTAAGTGTGCTACCTGTACAACTTAGACATCTTCACATTAAAATATGTGAAACCTTTGGATCCCCAAGTAGGGATTTTGATGTGAAGTCTTACTGAGCAAAAAGTTAAAATTGATCCCAAACCATCAGAATTAGAGAGTTTTCTGAGAAAACTGGAAGAATAAATTTTCTTACTCTTTATTTTTTAGAATACCCTGAAACTGATAAATTGCTCAGCCAATTCTCTTCTCATGATGAGCTCCCAGAGAAGGAAAGAGCTGTATCACTTGCACAATGAAAGCAACGCGAGGGTGATGCCTTTGCAGGCCAGACAGCGCCCCATGATGCTTTCTCACACTTGCTTAAAGCAGCGTAGCTCACAGAGTGCTGTTAGCACACTGTACATCACACCACAGTGTGGCTCAGTATTGCTTTGTTGACTAATAAAATATTTTCAATAACAATAGTATTTAATGTGGAGTAATATTCATGATGTTTAACATTTTACATATATTAAAGACAAAAATGAGAAGGGTACTTCTATAAAGGAGATGCCATGTAGGTGATTGATATAAACTTGCTCTCTTCTTCAAAGCAATGACTAAAGGTTGGCTTTATCCGTCACCTAATAGATTAACACTACGAAGCTCAGATCAATAAAGGCCTTGCTTGGCCCAGGTCTTGCACCTGGTGAATGACAGAGGTAGGGCCACAAAAGCAGGCTCTCAGGTGACAATTGAAGTAATTTTTACAGGGAATATGTTAGCCAGGTTTAAACAAATATATGTCATTTGCAAAGTGCATGACCCCCTCTCATAACTTGCACCGTTTGCAGAAACATCCAATTGTGCAAGAGAGTAAATGCCGGCTTTAATCCATGAGCCCCCCCATTTGGTACCATGGAGACTGTGGCCTGATAGGAAACGCAGAAAGGGAGAATGGAAAACAAAACCAACTGGAGAGCCATCGGAACCCGAGTTCTCATTAGAGAAAGCAAAGCCCTTTCTTTTCAAAGAAGGCGTTTTGTACATCATCCCGCGGGAGACCAGTGTGTAAGTCATCACTGCAGGGACCCTGGGTGAGCATATGGGCCCATTCCTCATGAAATATTGATTGTGCATGGAAACTAGGAAGCGGGTTCCACAACACATGGGCTTGTTCTGCTGGTGCAAAGTGTTAAGTAAGGTAACACCGAAGCCATGTTAACATTCACCTCCCCTCCTTTGTTAGCTGGCCGGTGCTCACCCCATTCACAGAGCCTCGGGTTGATGAATTATTCATCAGAAGAGCTAAAAGTCAATCCAATCTGGGTAGGTGTTGTAGTTCCCGTGGCTTCCAAACTTTTTAAATAATGAATGGCTTCATCACTTCCCCAGTGGATGGCAAGCAAGCAGGGGGCTTGGAATTGAAATCCCGCTGGGTAACAAAAGCAACAGAGTCCAAGAAGTATGTCGTAATTTTTAATAATAGCAACTCGTACCTATAGTAGCATCATGGCCACTCTCTCTTGAAAGATCGTTTCAGAATGGGGAAGGGGAGGTGTCTTGGAAAAAGAGGCTTCATGGGGTCCCATATTGCAGGAAACATGATATGAAGGGAACTGATGAAGGGTATGAATACGTCCACGCACATACATTATATTGGACTTTGAATTGTTCCTTATATTGATGGAATTCTCTGGTGAACATCTCAGAGATGGAAACTTGGAGAAAGTGCTATAGAATAAATGGGAGAAGAAATACATGGTGTACTTAGGTTGGCCTGTTAGCATGAGCAATGGGACTCGGTACTCATGGGAAGGTATTGAGTGGATAATAACAGGAAGATATGAACAACTCGGAGAGAACCTCTTGTAGCAGAGTGGGCATGTGATGGAAAAATGCAGACTCTAGGAAAATAATGTGCTCGAAGGAGAAATAATATCACCAAGTACACACAGGTGACAAGGAATTGACTGGTGAAACTCAGTCAGTACCTATGGTTGGGAACTCTCCAATGTTTCAGGTAAGTCTGTGGAGCCATTTTTGCTTCCAGGTGGGAGCAGTTTTGAAGCTGAGAGCCAGGATATCTGTGGCTTGGTCAGCCACCAAGCGTCCCTCCCACTGATGCCAAACATTCTCATTCACTCTGAAAGGTCAACTCACTCTGACATGCCCGTTCACATTACAGGTTCCAAGTCAGCAGCATTAGGAATCATTGACACTGCCGGTGGGAATGCAGACTGCTGCAGCCACTGTGGAAGACAGTGTGGCGTTTCCTCAAAAAATTCAAAATGGAACTCCCATTTGACCCAGTGATCCCACTTCTAGGAATATATCCCAAGAAATCAAAACACCAATCAGAAAGGACATATGCACCCCTGTGTTCATAGCAGCACAATGTACAATAGCTAGGATTTGGAAACAGCCTAAGTGCCCATCAGCAGATGAGTGGATTAGAAAACTATGGTACATCTACACAATGGAATACTACGTTGCCGTAAAAGAGAAGGAACTTTTACCATTTGCAACAGCATGGATGGACCTGGAGAGCATTATGCTAAGCAAAATAAGCCAGTCGGAGAAAGACAAATATCACATGATCTCACTCATTTGTGGAATATAATGAACCACATAAATTGATGAACAAAAATAGAGCTAGAGACATAAAAGCATCAAACAGACCTTCCAACCTAAGAGGGAAAGCAGAGGAGTGGGGGGTAAGAGATCAACCAAAGGATTTGTATGCATGCATATGAGCATAACCCATGGACGCAGACAGTGGGGGTGGGGGGGTTAGGGCATGTGCTGGGATTGGGAGTGTCAATGGAGGGAAAAGGAGACTCATAAAATATACTTTAAACAATAAAGAATTTAAATTTAAAGAAAGAAAAAAATCATTGGCTTCTTGTAGGATAGGATTACATGCATTTGACAAAGTGATGGGGGCTGTTCTTGGGGAAGACGTCTGTACAAGGAGCGATGGGAAACGATGAGCCTTTATTAAACCAAGCTTTGCCTGAACCCCTTTGAGTGGCTGTTTGGTAAGATGTGCTCAAACATGTACAAATTACCAGCAAGCCTGAAGGCCTGTTATTGTTTCCCTTTCCCCCAAGCTGGGGTTGCCATATAAAATGCAAGTCACCCTCTTGCATTTAAATTTCAAATGAGCAACATATTTTTAAATACAAGTGTGCCTCAAGTATTGTATGAGACATCCTAGGGAAAATATTCCTTGTTTTTCTGGTATTCTAATTTAACGTTGTGCCCTGTATTTTTATTTGCAACCCCACCTTAAACCCAAATCAAGCCTCGAGATATTATCTTCTAAAGTTGTTTCAAATGGACAAATATTTCATGAAAGTGCCTGCATAAATCACTTCCATTTGAAATATATGCTCCCACTGCATTCCCTCTCTCCTTTTCTATCTTCCTCTCTTTCTTTTCTCCAGCTTCATTGAGCAGATGTGCCTGGATCTGTGTTGCTTATGCGGTTGTGTGGGTAGAAAATTGAATCAGACCCAACCATTTTCCTGAAAAAGCTCCCAGTCGCCTGGAAGAGAAAAGTATGTGTATAGCATTAAAAAGCTACACTTTAACAGAGATCACATGCATTCTTCCATCCATCCTTCCACCCATTTCCATCTAGCCACCCATCCATCCACCCACCCACCCCTCCACCCACCCACCTATCCATTCATCTATCCATCCCTCCCTCCATCCACCCATCCGTCTACTTATTCTTTCATGCATCCATATATCCTTTCATCAGCGCTCCATGTACCCATTTCCCCATCCATCCATCATTCTCTATCGAAATCTGAATTATGGGACCGCTTATTGATGGATTGAACTTCTTAGAAACAGGTCAATTAAGCCAGATATGCCCATTTTTATGGATGGCAAAGCCACAGCTAAAAAAGTTCTCAGCTCTATAGAGCTGATGGCAGAAAGTTTGGGCTAAAAATCTCCATCCTTCCCCTCAAAATACACCCCATGTGGTACATCACAGAACACAGAGCTCGACATGCAGGCTGGCACCTTTTCTCCCTCTGCGTTTGTGTGTTTGCCTTTTTTCTCACAGACCCTCTACCCCTCATGTGCCAACGCTCACACGTTTCTCTGCCTTCACATCTGTGGCCCTGAGGCCTGTGACTCCTGTCACCTGCGCTTGCAGGGACAGCCTCCCGCCCCTCCCCCGCCTTCCTCGCCAGGGCCTCTGACCGCAGGGGCTGCGCGTGGCCCCTGCTCACCACGTTCTCAGAGGGCACTTCCTCCCGCCGCTGCTCTGCCACCTTGTTTATCTCTCGCAGGGAGAGGGGCAGAGATGGTATCTGCGGAACCCTATCTGTCTGGGCACAGATGTCTGCTTCAGGGCCCCGGGTCGTCTCCCCACGGGGCCTCACCTTGTCTTCATCTTCCTCCCCCCACCCCCCACCAGCCCCTCCTGCCATTTGGCAGAAGATCAGCTGCCACAGAGCAGGACAGAGCGGGCCCTGCCCACACCACCCCCCCAGGGGCACATGAAACATCTAGGAGAGAAGGCCCAGCACTACTTAGACACTGGTGACCCTGGGCCAGGAGTTAGCAGGGGATCAAAAGGAAGGAGCCAGGTCATGGGATCCCAGATGGCAGCCAGATAGCAGCAAATTGAAGGATGGAAAAGGAAAGAGAGATGGCTCACAAAGGACTGGTTCCCAGGGCCCGGCTGGGAGGGCCTCAGCCGGGTTGTCTGATAGGCTGTCTGCAGCCATGGGGGGCCACTCGCTCCCACATGGGCGCCCTCCACCCCGCACTGTCACCCACACATGGATGTGGGGCACTGGAAATGTGCCCAGTGCAATGGGGAGGAGGGTTTGTAACTTTAACTCCATTCATTTAAAATAAAATTGAAATAACCACACCTGGCCTGCAGCTACCAGATTCGACGACAACGGCGCAGTTTCAGAAACTTGCTGCCGAACGTCCACGTGGACGGGCACCCCTGTGGGGCTGGTCAGCGCGCTCCTCGCGGGGCCTGCCGGTGCTCCGAGGCGTCACGGTTTTCTTCGATCTTTTCTCATTAGTTCAGCTTTCCCTTTGAAGGGCGATCTTGGCCGTGCCTTCCTCAAACTGTGTTGGGAGATTTCAATAAAATAACTGGTAGTGGCGAGGGAAGTCCATGAAATAATTGGAAATAGCAGCTTCCAGCCTTAAAACGAGCCTCGCTGCTTTGCCGGGACTCGCTCTGGGTTCCATGAGCACGTCCCCCCGGGACCCCGGTGCTCGGTGAAGACGTTGGCACATTGAGAGCTCCAAGCACATGGACGACACGCTGCTGCCACCAGCACCGCGTGCTCATCGCCGCTTCTGATGACACCCAGGGAAGTGGGGGAGGAGCCCTTTGGTGTGGGAGCCCCCTGAGATCCACTTCCATAGATCAGGTGACCACGGCAGGCGCCTCACCTCCTGGGCCTCCGAGTCCATGCTGATGAGATCGCATCCTCCTGCCCGCCATGGCCTCAGGCCACGGTAGCCGTGATAGAGGGCCCGGGGCACCTGCTCAGAGTCCCTGCCCTTCCTCATGGCAAACAAGTGTCCATGTTGATGAACCACTGGGGAGAAAGGTCGCCTTCCAAGGCCCCAGGGAGAGCTACTTGGAACGTCCCAAAAGCATGTTCTGCGGGTCCGACTGCAGCTCTCACTGAGCGCGGGCACGTGGGCTGTTGCCAAGCCCCTGTCAAATGCCCTGACGTTTCTAGACTAAAGTTATTCATCTCCAGCGCGTTTATTTACACGCAGCAAAGCAAAGTTTCTGGCTTTTAAGAAACGAGGCTTTTAAAATCATATTAGAAAGACCTCAAAAGGTTTCCTAGACATCAAACAACCCTTAAAATAATGTTTTGATGTTTTAATTGTAAATAAATCAGGGACATAGGGATTAAATTTCAATCAAAATACACATGGCTTTTTGCAATTGGGGGACAGGGATGTGGTCGCACACACTCGGGGTTTATGCACGCGGAGCCTTTAAGAACAGCTCTGGGGCATGGGACGGGCTCCAGGGCCTGGGGTGGACCCTGACCCGCTGCTTTTATCTACAGCAAAGGACATTTTATTTTTTAAAATATATTTTTATTGGTTTCAGAGGGGAAGGGAGAGAGAGAGAGAGAAACATCAATGATGAGAATCATTGATTAGCTGCCTGCTGCACGTCCCCTACTGGGGACTGAGTCTGCAACCCAGGCACGTACCCTGACTGGGATGAACGGTGACCTCCCGGTTCATAGGTCAATGCTCAACCACCAAGCCACGCCAATTGGGCTACAGCAAAGGACATTTTAGCCAGGGAGGGAGATTCAGGCCTCACATCATCTGATTTGCAATGGCCCTATGCCCTATTCACCAGGCAGGCAGCCTCAGGGCCCAGCCTCCCTGGCCCTCCACAGCAGGGCAAGGGGGCACCCCATCCACACCAAAGGAGGTGGGCTTGGGGGGAAATTGGTTCCTTTAAGCTCCTGGTGAAGAGAAGGAGGTCTGGCCGTGGCTCCAGCAGCAGCTGGAGTGACTGGCTTGGCCCCAGGCTCCTGCTGCAGGGAATGTGCAAAGTGAGGTCTGGGTGGGCCCAGTATGACCCGTGAATCTTTTCTCACACAGGCACTTACACACACTCACTCAGACACACACATGTGTACATGCACACATGCACACGGGACCAGAGGAGGAAGTTGATTTAGGACTAACCCACTGCCCTTGTCCTCTGATCTCAGGCCCTTTCTTTCATTCCGTAAATGAGTTCCAGTTTGGAAACAGAGTGGAAATGAGACACCTCCACCCCATCCTCCACTGGCACTCGCTCTCCCTCCCCTCCCCCTTCCCTTCCCTCTGCCTTCCCCCCTTCCTTCCCTTCTCTGTCACCTCCCTTACTCCCCTTCTCCTTCTCCTTCCTTTCTCTGTATTGCTTTCTTCTTTCTTTCCCTTCTTCTCCTTCTTTCCTCCTTTATTTCTCATTCTCTGTTTCTTTAGCCTCCCTCCATCTATTTCTCCCTTCCCCTTCCCTCTCTCTTTCTCTCCTTCCCTTCACTGCTTCTTAACACATCCATCTCCACTGCACAGACAGGATTTGTACTGCATCCCGTTCCAATCAGTCCCAATGTCCTTTCATACCAAGGCTTCTGCTCATTGTCACCCCCACTGCCTGACACTGGCACTCCACCGGCAGCTGATAACCGTGTGGGGAGACAGGGCACGCCTGCACACCATGGGCTGCAGGCTCCAGGAGGAGTGTGGCCAAGGACGGGCTCCCGCAGCCTCCTGAATAACTGGACTTTCTGTGCAAGCCGTCCTGGGCAGCCTGCCTGCTGAGCATAGCCGCAGGGAAGGCGGTGGGTGAGACAGTACAGCTGAGTGCAGGCTTTTAGAGGACAGACTGTCCCACCTGTTGCCTCGCGTGCTCTGCCCACATGTACCTGGGGTGGATGGAGGGCACAGAATGGGCAGACCTAAGAGCTGGGGTGATGGCCTGGCTCCCTCATGTCCAGTTGGGTGACTGTCCGTAAAAGCATCCTCCTGGGACCTGGAGGTCTTTAATTTTTACAGGGGGATTTTGGGAAACTTGCCCACAGGGTGCATTTCATGGGCAAATAAAACGGGGAAGGGAAGCCAGCCTGTCCCAGCCGCCATCACTGGGAAATGTGGTGTTGGCGGGGCGGGGGGGGGGCCCAGGCTGTGGGGCTAATCTCGCTGCCCCAAGGCAGGGTGCTCTGTGTGGGCACCCTTGCCCTGCAGGCTGACGGTGGCATGGGAGTTTGGTCCAGCCCTCAGCGCTGGAGGTGCTAAAAGGAAGTCCCAGGGGTGGCAGGTGGGAGCCCCGACTGCAGGCGCAGGCCCAGGCCGACAGAACAGCCAAGAAACCCGGGCTCCTTACTGCACAGAAGGGGCCGTGACCATACCATGAAGGTGACAACGACAGAACCGCAGCGGTGCCTGTGCTTACAACCACACTGCTCTATGCTCAGTGCTTCGCAGCCTCAATTCTTTCTCCAGAGAATCCTGTGCCCTAGACTTCCTCGTCCCCATTTCCCAGATGAAGAAACTGAGTCTCTGTGGGGTTCACTGACTCACAGAAGGACACAAAGAGAACACAGTAGATGTCAGACACTAAGGATCAGAGTCCTGTCCAGCCGGCGTGGCTCAGTGGTTGAGCATTGACCTATGAACCAGGAGGTCACAGTTTGATTCCTGGTCAGGGCACATGCCCTGGTGTGGGCTCGATCACTGGTGTGAGCGATGCAGGAGGCAGCCAATTCATGATTCTCTCTCATTATTGATGTTTCTATCTCTCTCTCCCCCTCCCTAGTACATATACTGGAAAATATATATTTTATTCTCTCTTGTCCCTCCCAGCACGACTATTTCAACATGGTGATGGATCGCAGGCAGGGAGAGAGGGTGGGGCTTGGGCCTGCACCCATGGACCAGGGCCCAGCTCATGAAGCCCTTTAACACACACTCTCCTGCCGCATCTGCAGCCGCCTCAGGGGCGGTCTCACTGCCACTTGCAGCTGAAGATCTAGACCCCGAGCACAGCCGGCTTGATGACGTGACCAGCCCCCACAGGGGGGCCACAGGGTCTCCAGCAGGCTCGCTGCCCACAGATGTCCCACTTTCTGGGGAGGTCCGGTTAGGTTTCTGTGGGTTTGGAGCCAGGGCCGCAGACGCTGAGGACATGCCCTGGCCATCCCCGCTGCACTCGGATCGTGGGAGTGAGGGGCTCATGCACCGCTCCCGTGTTTGAAGATTGCTTTCTAAAGATGAAAAAGCAGAACCAATCACTTTCCCCTCAGTGTCTGTGAGAATGAGCTTCTTCCCCTCCCCATTTTTTCTTCAGGTCTTGGCTGAAGGTTCAAGCTGTGCACACTACAGGGAAGAGTGGAATTTGTAAGGTAACTTTCTGTGTCTGGCCGGCCCGGCAGGCAGGGTGAAGGACAGAGATCCAAGTGCTGCCTCTGTATTCCGCCCCTTCCTCATTGCGCTCCCTCCCCACCCCTACCCCACACCCTCCACAGAGACCACACACACCGCCTCTTCCGTTCTCATTTCTGCATCTTTGCTTCTGTGGCTCCTCCAGCTTGATGGCCACTGTCTTCCTCCAATTGCTGGCCTACGGCTCTCTAACCCTCAAGCACCCTACCTCACTGACCTTTCCTGAGTCTACAAGTCAGCCTCCTCCGCCTCCCCACACCTCCCCACGCCTCCTCACGCCTCCCCACGCCTCCCCTCTCCCTGGACTCCTGCATGAGACTCTCCACTTAATGCACTGGAGCTTCTGACCTCTCCCCACGGGTATCCCAGCCTCTCTGAAGGTCGAAGGTCACTGGGGTCTCATCCGTGGTTAAGATGCAGCAGCTTGATGCATGGCTCTGTCTGCTGTTGAATGGCTGTCTCAGCCCTGTTGATATTGACCAGAGCTGGCCACACCCATTTCAGATACTCACCCCTAAATGCCTGCATCTCATCTATCCAAGCCCTCTGACCTCTGCCCTTTGGCTCTGAACCTCATCTCCCACCACTCACCCCAGGCAATCATTGCCGATTGGCCTGCTCGGCTTCTCCACCTCTAACCGGCTGCCTACACTTGGACTTGGCCCCTTATGCTGACGGCCTGCAGCGAGAAGGGGAAGCTGCTCCAGGTCCACCCCAGCCCCTCTGGGCAACACAGGCTGTGGGGTGCGGCCTCGGCTCCTGCCCTGCTCTGGCCCATGATCAGCTCCTCTCTGACCCGCTTTCCCATTTGGAAAATGGTGTGGTTGAACCATATGATTGTAAGAGCCCCTCCTGCTTCTATGACATCTTTGTAAATGACTAAATACTTAGGATCCTTTTCCCTCAAGTAACTTCAGGAAAGTACAAGACCCAAGACTATCTTAAAATCAACCTTGTGGGATCTCTAGAAATTAATCCTTAGGGCTCTGTTCAAAGTCCTTTTCCTTTTTTTATTGATGGCCTGGATACAGACAAAGGCAATCCCACTGGACACGGACAGAGCTGAGGGCAGTGAGATGGGAGAGGCGAAGGGTCCTGGGAGAGCTGCCAGGGACGGGAAGGATGAGCTACATCTGAGTAGATTTTCCTCCCGAGGAGGTGACTGCTGAGCTGAGCCTGAGCAGAACCTTTCCTGCGAAGAAAGGAAGCTGTTTAAGCTACAGCAGAGGGACACTGGGACCCTCGACTCTGGCCGTTAGAGGCCACAGACCCCAGGGATACGATGTCAAATGGGCTCCTAGGATCCAAAGGGACCAGACTTGACCCTGAGGTCACAGCCCTGAGCAGTGGCGGGCACTGCCCAGAGGCAGGCACTGCCCGGAGGCAGGCGCTGGTCTCAGGAAGGGGCACTTACAGGAGGCCGTTCACTCACTGGCAAGACTTCCTGTGGGAGCTACTCTGCCGGGTCCTGAGGAAGCAGCAGTGACCAGGAAGGGCACACCTCTGCTCTCCCAGCCAGCCGTTCCACAGGAAGAGACACGTAATCACACGTAGGTGAGCATGCGCATAAACAGCACATGCTTACACACAGGTGAGCCTGCACATAAACAGCACATGTTTACACACAGGTGAGCCTGCACATAAACAGCACATGTTTACACACAGGTGAGCTTGCACATAAATAGTACATCACACAGGTAAGCCTGCACATAAATAGTACATACACACAGGTAAGCATGCACATAAACAGTACATACACACAGGTGAGCATGCACATAAACAGCACATGCTTACACACAAGTGAGTATGCACATAAACAGCACATACACACAGGTGAGCATGCACATAAACAGTACATAATCACATACATGTGAGCATGTACTAAACAGCAAATAATGGGATACAGGTAGACAGTTACATAATGGAACACAGGCAAGCACACACACACATCAGTCAGATCATTTCACAGGTGGTCAGTGTCAGGAAGGGGATGGACAAGGTGTGGTAAGAGGACAGGGAGTGAATGGAGGTGGCGGGGCAGTGAAGATCCTCTGTGGATCGGGAGGTCAGGGAAGGCATCCCTGAAAAGATGCCACCTGAACTCAGACCAAAGGGCAGGGGTGGGCAGCCATGCCAGGAGCTCCCCGTTAGGCAGCGGAGCCCCACATCCACCATCATTAAGATGGACAAAGTCCGGCGATGCTAAGGACAAGGCCAATGTGGCTGGAGGTCAAGGTGCTTATAGAAGGGATGTGAGATGAGGTCAGAAAGATGGACAATCTGAACTCGGGTGGCTCCTAAATGTCCAGGGAGAACAGATCTAACGGGCTGCCTGTGATATGGGAGTCCCTGTCCATGGGGGAAGGCAGAGAGAATGACCACAGGTCAGCATGTCCAACAGCAAGTTCAGTATTAGCTGTGAGAGACAGGAAGGAACCCAAGAGAACAACGTAAAGCCCCATCCATTTTTGACATTGAAATATTTGCTTTCCTGCCCTGGCTGGTGTGGCTCGCTTGGCTGGGCATCATCCCATGCACTGAAAGGTTGCCAGTTTGATTCCAGGTCAGGACACATGCGCGGGTTGCGGGCTTGATCCCCGGGAAGGGGCGGGCAGGAGGCAGCTGATCGATATTTCCCTCTCAATCGATGTTTCTCTCTCTCTCAAAATCAATCTGAAAAATCTTTAAGAAATGTTCACTTCCTGGGCTTGGAGATGTCTGGAGTTTCATCTCCTAGCGGCGCTGACCAGATATACTCAGCAGCCCTGAGTTTCAGCCACCGTGGCAGGTGTGGCGTGCAGTCCCCCACAGAGAGGCCTGGGGCGCGTATAGCAGAGGCAAGGACATCGCAGAGCCCGTGCCACCACCGCTGAGAGCTGGACACTCGAGGAAGCCTGAGCTGCTTCATGGCACTGACTTCTGAACCCATGAAGGAGAAAGGAAGCAGCCAACCACTAAGATCTCCTGGTAGCCCCGCCATCAAGTCCACCGATGACGGGACCTCAGCTCAGAATGCGGTGGGAAAGACAGCATCATCTCTTTGCTCCACCCCCAAGCCCACCACACCAGACTGGACCTCTGGTGAGATGCCGGAGGCCACAGCTACCCCTGGACTCTTGTCCTGATGTCACAGGGCAGTGACAGCCGCTCCCGCAATATCCACTTCATCTTGGCTCAAAAACTCCCTTAGCTCTGCCCTCGTGAAGGCAGGTGGACATTAATCAACCCCCCCCCCCACTGCCCGGCCCCCCACAACATGCTCAGTTTTCTAGAGAACAAAATACAGAGATGGGTTGAAAGTGTGACCACATCGGGGCGAAGAGCCTCCATAGTCACTTACACATAGTCACAGTGTAAGTATGTACCGCTTATGTACAAGCTCACCTCTCTTGTATGAAAGATTTTCCCAAGAAAATGCTGCTACCAAGAATGAGGTCACGGGGTTGAGGGCAGCTGCCCCTCTGACACTGAATGACATGCGAGCAGGTGTCTCGGGCTATATCCTTCTCATTTCCACTTTCAGACACATCTGCATCTTTTCAGAGAATTTCCCATCAGGCACATGGCTGCCTGGAGCCGGGCAAGACCTCTATGAGCCTTGGTTTACCAATCTGCAG
>NW_005871276.1:697123-763277 GCF_000147115.1 Myotis lucifugus | reverse complement strand
TCTGAGAAAGGATGTGAGGGTGTGGAAGCCCACGGACTCTCTCGGACGTGGAGGCCCCACAGACGTCAGGTGGCTAAAACCCTCTCTCTTGGTTTCTATGATCTAGTCTATGTCCACTCGACCGTGATGGACCTTCCAATCCCCTCTGTTCTAGAGAGATCGTCTAATCTACTGGTCACGAAATCCCACCGGATAGAGGTTTCACTTCATTGTATTGTCAGGAAAATCCAGACTTTGGGAATTGAGAAGCTGCCCAAGATCTAGTCAGGATCAGGTTTATTATTCAAACCCAAGCTTGGCTGATGTCAACCCCCAGGCTTTGTCCAGTCACCACAATTGCCCCTAAGTGCCATCTGGGGAGCAGCGTCTGAGCGACAGACAGGGAGTTGCACCCAGAAGCTGCGGCTGGCCTCCCGGAATCCGCCCACCCTGTAAGGCGAGCCCCCAACCCCTCCTGGCCCGTCAGATGAGTTCCCACTCCATCTGGTGAGATCTGGGGACCTGTGGTCTTGTTACCAATCACCGTCTCAGCCCTCGCATCGTGGCGTCCCCTGGGAGCGAGGCCCGGGTAATGACCTGCTAATGACAAAGCGCTAACGGAAGACCCGAGTCACCTCTTGGTTTCCTCCCTTCCCATGGCCGTGGTAATGAAGCCGGGCCGGCTCTGGGGGGAAACCAGATCCCACTCGGGGCTGGCTAAGAGGTGGTTTGTGGTCAGGCACCCAGCAGATGGGCTCACATTACCTGGCTTTAATTTCCAGTAATCAGTGGCCCCTTGCCCTCCAGCTCAGGGGCCCTGGGGCCCTGGGACCCTGGCGACCGCCTGAGGAGAGGAGGCTGCAGGCAGGGGCTGGAGCACAAGGATCTGGATGCAGGGAACTCCAAGTGACTCAGGAGCCCAGCGGGTCGGAGCCCTGGCCACCACGGAGGGACTTTAACAGTGAGGCCGAAGCCCCTTGCAGATCTGCAAGGACTTCCTGCAGAAGACAGGGAAGGTGGCCATCAAGAAAAGCCAGACTGGGTCATGTAATTTCCTCCTGGTTCTGTTTGTTTCATTGCCGAAATGTGCATGTGCATATGCACATATTTCCAAATGCTTTCTTAGCCTCGCCTCTTAATGATTTTTTGATTTCAGTGCAGACCTTCGAGGCATTAAGTGTTTTGCATGGAAGAGCTTATATAATGTTCAGATACCCTCCATGGGGGAGGGCTCTTATAGCCACAGGTTCACAGTCGTGAATATTGGTAGTGAAAGAGGTGACCGGGGTGCAGGGTCCCCACGGCTCGTCACGAGGGCTTGGCTCTGCCCTGACCCCACAAACTGTCTCTGCGGAGCAAGGCTCTAACCTCCCTCCACCCCATCTCCTCCTCGTCCCCTCAGCATTCAATAAACCACCATGTGTTCATTCATTTACCTTATTCATGCGGAGTCATGCCCCCCACACCGCCCTTCTTCTGTGCCTGGCACCAACCCCACATGGACTACACACTCAACAAACACTCGTCGGGTGAATCAATGAACATAAGTGTGATGGTCGCTAAGTCAGGGCTCTCCCGTGGAAAGCTGTGCACAGCCGGCGAGGAAAACAGAACTAGCCCTGAATCTATACTCACCAGCGAGGTCAGCTTCATAACAGACAGCGGTGAGAGGCATTAACAGACAGTGAGGACAGGGAAGTCCTGGGAGATGCCGTACGCCATAGCGGGTGCGCATGCAATAAACCGGTGAACATTGTTTGGTTTCCCCTGCAGACCATTGTTTCTGGGGTGGAGAGTGTATGTGTGTGTATGTGTATGTGTGTATATGTGTGTGTGCGCGCATGTATGTGTGCATGTATGTGTGTATGTATGTGACTATCTGTGTGCATCTGTGTATGTGCATGTGTGTATATGTGTGTATGGGTGTATGTGTGTATGTGTGAGTATCTCTGTGTGTATCTGTGTATGTGTATGCATGTGCATGTGTGTATGCATGTGTGCATGTGTGCACACCTGTGCATGTCTATAATCTCCTGCCTTTCCCAGGGCTCCTGGTCCACGCCTGGTCATTCCCTTGGTGCCTGGCCTATAGAAGAAGCTTAAAGAAAGAAAAGCAAGGGCCGAGATCAAAAGACAGGCAGGTCAAGTGTCACCCAATGGGACCTAGAGTGGGCCGAGCCATCTCCTTCCTCCTTGTGGAGAGCCAACGCCATGGCCTGGGGAGACTCAGGAGCAAGCGGCGCGGGCGGGATGCTGGGAGTGGGGATGCTCTTGGCCCAGGGGGTCATTGAAGAAAAATCCAACATCACCTGTGAAGGGCTCCTAGCCAGCTGTCCCATCCACAGGACGGGCCTGTGACCTTCATGACCCTCTGTTTCCCAAGTGGACCACCAAGGCCCCCACAGATCGTTGTACCTCACAGCACAGACAGGGAACCCCGAGTGCCTCACAGACCGCCATGTGCTGCAGGGGTGCTGACTAATGGATTCCCGTACAGAACATCACTTCACGGAGAGGGGACACTTCCCCTGCCGTTATGTCATCGTCACACCAACTGCGCGCTTCTCACACCCAGGCCGCCCCTCACAGGGTGGCCGCTGACAGAGCTGGGCCCCAGACAGTTAAACCACGCTGGGGCCACCTGGTACTTGAAGCACCTCAAGGGTCTTCATAAAACTGCTGGGTGACCACAAAGCTAACCACCAGTTCCTGTGGAGCCCAGCCAGCGGCGGCGCCCAGGGGCGGGAGGAAGGGGGGGGTGCCGGGCAGCCAGCCTGCTTATCAGCCTCCCACAGACGTGGATCAGGAGAGCCCCCACCTCACCCCCGGCTCAGGGCTCTGCCTGCCTCTGCCTGGGCTGGTCCTGGGGTGCAGACCTTCATCCCTAATGTCTCAGTGACTTTGGGTTCAAAGGGTGTCAGCCATTCAGATTAAAGCAGCCCCCGCTGGTTTTCCTAGGGGGACAGAGGGGATGCTGGAACATCTAGACCAGAAAGAGCACCCCCTGATGGGCTGTCTCAGCAGTGCCTTGACCACCATAGGCGTGGATGTGCTGGGGGAGAGCCTGAGGCTGTACTGCTACCACCCTTTTCCTCCCTAAATCTCAGGTCACCCCAACTCTGACCTTGCCATCCTGTCAGCACACACATTCCTCAATCATCCTGCTCATTTTCTTCTTGGGAGACCCCTGAGGTCATACTAGTCAGTTAATCAGAACATGACCTTGTCTGTCAGACCTGGGCCAGAACCCCAGGGTCACCACAGGCTGGCTCTGTGGTTTGAGTGGCTCCTCTGACCTCTTTGACCATCCATTCTGTTCTGGGGGTGTGGGGGCAGGATCTGGAAAATAGCATTTATACCAACCCCCCAGCCCGTGGGATGGTGCTGGGAACAGTCCCGGGGCCCAGCACAGGGGTCGGGGCTTTGTGGGTGAGGCTCACAGGAGCAGTGACCCTTGGAAACGGTGAAAATGAGATTATTACCTGTGTGCCTTTTGAGGTGGTTGTCATAGGGTTCCCAGGGGACCTGTGACCCCAAAGGAACTTAGAACCCCATGTGGAAGTGAAGGGATGTGGGCTGATGGTGGCTCCCAAGTGGGGGGCCTATGGTAGCCCTGCCAGATGGGGGGGCAGTGGGAGCTGTGGGAGCTGAGGAGTTCTGTGTAAATCTATGACAACCCAGAAGTATGGGGTGACACCAAGGTGTCTAAATGGCAATGTCACAGGAAAAGTAGGCCACACCCACCTGGCCTGGCTGAGGACAGGACTGTGGGGGCTCCTAATGCACAAACCAGTGACCATGCCAGTTCAAGGGCAGCCTCAGGGAGGGGAGGGACTGAGGAGAATGGGAAAAGCCCCAACAGTGAAGACCAAAGGGGCCAGGGCTTCGCAGGTGAGGTGGGACGGAGGCCTTCCTGGTGTGCTGGTGGCGTGCTCATGGTCAAACAAAGCTCACGTGGACAGAACAAAGAAGATTGCAGGGATAGCAGAACCCACAGGGTTTTGGGAATCCCCCTGGTTCAAGTCCTCGCTGATACCTCGGCTAAAAGGAACAGGCCCCAACTCTCCCGCAGGGGTCCTCCTTATCCACACCTCCCCCCAAGAAGCCTTGGAAGACATTTTCACTGAAGATGTTTTGTTGTTGTTGTTGTTGTTGTTGTTGTTTGATGATATCCCCACCTGTAAGTCAAAGACTAGCTCCAGGAGTCTGTGGAAGTCCCATCTTTCCCAGGGAAAGGCTCAGGCATCCCTTCTTGCCAATCCACCTTCAGGAGACAGAACTAGGCAGATGAGACCACCAGCAGACATCAACTTTGCAGAAGCACCCACCATACAAGGCAGATCTCGATGCCAAACATCTGCATTGAAGAGATGGAAGGAGAGCCGGCTCCTCTCTGCTGCTCAGTGGCCCTCCCTTTGCTGCTGAAAGAAGTAGGGAATGTGCGAAGAAGAAGGGTGGAGATAAAAGAAAAAAACCATCAGAAAGAACAGTGGCTCCAATCCTATCACATTTATTGAGCACCTAGTATGCCTGATTCAAGGCATGAAAGATGGCAGCCTTCGGACCAGAGCCTAGCTTATGGGTTCCTGGCCTCATGACTCCCCATCAGGGTAGAAGACTCCAAGGCAGCTAGGACTGCCCTGGACCCCTCCGTCCCACTTGTGGGTGCCACCTCTAGACAGTCATGCTCTGGGTCTCGGCTAGACGGACAGAAGACAGAGGCAGACATGCAGAGACCGACGTCTGAAACGGAAACTCCTTAGGTGGGTGCTGGGCTTCGCGCCCTGCTTTCCTCACACCCGTAGACATTTCAGGAGCTCACTTCTTGCCAACGTTCAGAAGCATCTGAAAAATCAAAAAATCATATTTTCAATGTTGACAGTTTCTTCTTTTCATCAAAGCGTGGAGGCCACCAACCACTCCTTGAAAACAAGTGAGTTCTGCCATGAGTCCACAGCCCCTTCTTCAGCCCCCTGGGGCCACGTGCACTTTGGCACTGAGCGAGTTGCAGACTTAGAAGGGTAAGCTGTTGCATGCTCAGTATTATTTAACACGCCCAGTGGGGCTGGGGGCAGTGCCCTGCAATCAAGCACATTAATATTCCTGCAGGAAAATGTATGACTATGAGCAGAAAGTGAGATAAACGAAGGTTATAAATAGCCTCGTGTCAGTCCAGGTCAACTTTCACTGCCAAATGAGTTCAGATCGGGTCAGTTGTTGCAGCCAAATAGGTTACAAAATGTGGGCTTTCAGAGAGTTCAGGCTTTCAGAATTGCAGATAAGGAATCGTGAGCCTGTGCTGATCACAGGGAGCGAGCTCAGAAACTGCTTCTGGGGCCAACAAGGCAGGTGTCCTCACCGCCCAGGTTTGGAACTAAGGCTGAGGGAGGGTCCCAGGGGGAGTACCTGCCCGGCTGAGGGTTGGTCTCTCTCCCTACCTGCACAGCCCATGCTCTGCACCAAGACATCCGACCAAGATGCCGTGACTGTCCAGGGGGGGCCCCAGCCATGGGTGGAGAATTGAAGCTGCTCCCAGGGCCGGAAAAGGCAGCTCCTTCCAGCATTCCTCATTTTCCTTGCACCTCCTCCCACCCAAGAGGGAGGATCTTGTTAACAAAAGGAAACCCAGGAAAGAAGTAAAACATAGACACTAGTTTCTCCCATTGGGTGTCAAGAAATCAGGAGGCTGGCATCTAACCAGGCTGGAGTGTTCATTTCCAAGGCCCCTGGCCAGTGCCCCCTCCACTCCCCTGTGCCATTGGGAGCACTGCCCCCCTAGTGCCCTGTAGCCCGGTTGGCTCCTCTGACGCTCCCACACGACTGGTAGCTGGATCTTCCTAAAGCTCTAGTTCTCTGCTGAAAACGCTCCAGGCTTCCCTGCGTTCCACAGGAGAAGTTCAAGTGTTAGGACTGGGCCCCTGAGGACGCCAATCTGTGCTACCTCCTCAGCTAGTCTAAGCCACACGATGTCATTTCAAGGCCTCCATTCCCCATATTGAATGTGATTACTCCCACGTTTCCTCACTTTCTTTTTTAAAAAAATCTTTATTGTTGCAAGTATTACAAATGGCCCCCTTTTCTCCCATTGACTCCTTTAGCTCATCCTTGCTCCCCCCCTGCCCCTACCTCAGGCCTTCATCACCCTACTGTCTGTGCCCATGGTTGATCTCTTCCCACCCACCCACCTCTGCCTTCCCTCTGAGGTTTGACAGTCTGCTCCATGCTTCTATGTCTCTGGATCTATTTTGTTCAATAGCTTATTTTGCTCATCGGATTCCACATCTGAGTGCGATCATGCCTTTCTCTGACTGGATTATTTGGCTCCCTCACTTCCAATGTCACCCTCTTGCACATTAAGCAGAAGGACCTGAGGGTGAAGGTCCAGCTCAGATGTCACTTCTTCTAAGAGGACTTGCCTCTGGCACACAACCCGGAAGGAGATCTGCGTGTCACCAATTCCTGCTTTCACTTCTCTTCCCACAGCTTCCAACGCCTCTTCAGTGGAAGCATTCTGTTAGGTCTACTTTGTTTAACAGGGCAGGATAGGTTCCATGTTATTAATGACATTATTACTACCTATCATACAATCTGCATGCTTGTGTACTGTCATGTGGGATGAATGGGACTCAGCGGGATGGAATGAAAAGCCACATTGGTTTAGCTCTAGAACACTTAGGTGACAAATTCAGTTCCCTGTTTTCATAATCCTCTAACCTAGGAGGTTTCCAGGTAATAATTGAGTGTGCGGATATTGCTTTTTAAATGTTTTCTCTATGGAAACAAGAAATCTAATTTCAAAGGTTTCCTTATAAATAACTATTCATCTTCTCATTCTTACCTACATGGATAGGTAATATAGTATCCTCTTCAATTATTCTCTACAAAACTCACAGCATTTGCAAATATAAAAGAAAATAAATTATTTACTTCTTTCAGCTCGGGGTTATTCCAAATGCTACCTCTCTGCTCTGTCCATTTTCTCAGGCCGATGGTGGGCCCCACCAGGACTTGGGGTGCTACTATAGGCTTTCTTAGCCCCCAGTTACTACCTCAGGCTTTGAGATGTACCCGGGATGAAAACTGGAGGCCTAGGGTCCATGCGGGAGTGGATTCCTTACTCTCTGCACTTGCTCACACCTGGTCGGAAAGGTGTGGTGGGTGTATCAGTAGACCTCTAAGGCCTAGTTGTTGACTTCTATATGAGAGAGAAAGAAATTTCCAGTGATTTGGTCCTTAAAGGTGTTTGGGGGGATTGAAGAATTAAATGCCACATACTCACGGAGTTCTCAGACTTCCTGACAAACGAGAGGCTTCGATGCAGAATTGAATCTCAGAGGGGGTTTTCTCTCCCTCTTGTCCAGTGGGTCCTCTGGCATCTTTGCTAGCTCCACCATCCAGGGCAACCACAGCAGGGAACCCGCCAGCACGGAGGGCTTCCCCGTGATTCCAACAGACACACCCTCCCCCTCAGTTTCTCAGAATCCCAGCTGCCATTAGCTGTGCCCTCATGCTGAGTAGGAGGATACTTAGACCCTCCGCATGTCCCCAGGACCTAATGACAGACATCGGTGTCTTCAGCCAGTTTGGAAATGTAGTGGCCTGCCTGCCTTGGATGACAACCTTGGCACTGTCAGGATGTACTGAGGGACACTTACAGGCTAGCGAGGCACTTGCCCGTTAGGTGCCAGGCCTGCTGGTTTTGCTCTCTGCAGCCTGCCTCCATGCCTCAGTCGCCCATGTGATATTACATGGATATCCCTATGGGATGAGAAGTTTTCATGCATCTGAATTCTGGGTTTCTTTTGTGTGATTGTTTGCCTTCTTCAGTGAACTTTTGACATGTGCTGAGAGCTTTGATAATGTACATGAGTCAATTTCCTTGAAATAACAAAGCTATTATTGTAAATAAAGTGTCCCTTTCGGATCTATTTCTGGTCCATCTCTTTATTCACCATGTGTCAGATTCCATTCAACAGCAGCAGTAATCACACTGTTTTTGGTTGTTGTGTCTCCCTTGAGTTTCCTCTTGGTGCCAGGCCCTCTGCCACATGTCACTGTCGCTGCGTTCACTAAATCCTGGCCATCCCTGCCCTCAGAAGAAAAGATGGCCATCAGCTCATCACACCTGCCTTAGACCCTCCTTTTCCATCAGCCCTGTGAGCGGTTGGGAGGTGCCTCCTGCCCCATCTCCCATGTTGTCCTTGAGAGTGTGGGCAGCTCCAGAGCCTTTTGCTCCTGGAGTGTGGGCCACCAGGAGTGGGTGTCTGCCTGTCACTAAGCAGAGATGACATGAGTGGGTACCACTGACATGTTCCTTCCTTTGGAACAGTGGCTTCCTGCAGCGTTTTCTTTCCTTCCTCCCTTCAAGAAGGGTGGCCTGAAGGATGCCGATGACGAGTGGGTGCTTCCAGCCACAGCCATCCACCCGGCCATCCTGAGTCCTCTCACTCTCCAGTTCCCATTGACGTGGGGTGGACAAGGTCAGACAGGATGCTGCTTGCTGCCTGGCCCAGATGGGGAGCTGCTGGGAGCACTGCCACCACAGGAGCCCGGGGTTATACCGAGCCTTGTACCACAGAAGGCCGATGCCACCTAAGGCAACGCTGGTGCATACTGAGATGATGGCTTTATTTCTCTGCACTGGAACGTTTCAGCACAAATGTCCCTCCTCTAGGTTCCCCATGGAAAGCTCCCCTGCTTCCTTTATTAGGAGGGGTGAGTTCCTGAGCCTTGTTCACGTCGTCCTCTCAGAGCCTAGGACGTTTCTGGCAGAGAGAAGGTGTTGAATGTGTATCGGTGTTGTTGACATAAGATTCCATATTTTGTTTGATGACCACAGAGACTTTTTAAGTTATGCAAATAGATCTTCTTAAGAAACAGGCTCTGGGCTGATGACTGAGATCAAGTCAAAGCTGTAGCAGCTCTATGTCTTGTAAATCTTATCAGTATTTTTAAATTATGTGCACTCTTGGGGAAGGTCAGAGAAATGGTTGGCTATTTTCTTCTTTGGTGGCCACTGGGGGAGGGGTGTTGAAGGCAACCAGAGTCTAGATTTTGAGCGTCCCTGGGACTCCAGCTGTGTCTGACCGGCTCCCCAACTCTCTGCTCAAGACCTACAGGGGGAAGATGTCTCTGACATTGAGAGAACCAGACCCTCTGAGACACCCCTGGTCCCACATGTGAAACCCAACCGTATCAGCCACACAGGCCCCGGCCAGTCTCGGGCTTGAGAACAAAGAGCAGAATGTTCCATCCTGTTTGATGGCACCAGAGGGAGGAGGTGAGTGTAAATTTCAATATGAATTGATGACACTTAGTCAGCCAGGTTCTACAGCAAGGGGCGTGTGAACTTTCCTGGGGACAAGCCCAAGAAATGATGTGTGGACCTTTCACACCTGGCCAGATCGGAGGAGAGGACACGCATCCTCGGCAACCATCAGAGAATGCTCAGCTGGGGGGCCCCGCCATCCCCTGGATACTGACCCTCCTTGACAGACACACTTTTGTGAAGACAGAATCCTGGGATGGCTGCCTAGCCAGTGGGAGGTCTCAGGTGAAGTTTGAAGAAAGGATGTAGAGAGGGACCTGCGATCTGCTTACACATTAAATTCGAGGTCCCAAAGCTCACCACTGATGGCAATCAGATAATATAAAGCGTGAGGCCGCCTCCAAGCCCTTCACACAATGCACATTCATGGGGAACATGGCGCTAAACCATTTGTAGACGACCTGCTTCTGGGTCGGGGTTTCGTAACAGAGCAGCTCCCTCGCTGCGATCTATTGAAAGTCAACCCTCGACACAAGGGTTTGTAAAAAATAAAAAAATAAATAATAATAATCCTATCTAATAATAGACAAAAATGGTAATTAACTGTATCTTTGCTACCATCACCATTGGCTGATCAGCGTGATATGCAAATTAACCGCCAACAAAGATGGTGGCTAATTTGCATACTGCAGGAAGGGCGGGACACCAGGAGCCGCCATCCAGGCCCCCATGTGCAACCCCAGGAGCCGCCGGAAAGCCAGGCCACAGGCAAGGTGGCCCCCCGGGATGCAGGAACCCTGCGGCGAGGTCTGCAGGAGAAGCAGCAATCAAGCTATGAGGGGGAGGGTGGGGGGCAGAAGGAGCTACAGGAGCAGCTCTGGCCGGAGACTGAAGACTCTGGCCAGAGCGAGGTGCAAAGACTGAAGGCTCCAGCCGCAGCGAAGACTGTGTCCAGAGCTAAGATGGAAGGCGATGGCCAGAGTAAAAGTCTGGGTCCCAGAGGAAAACTGGTGCTGGCAGCCAGGGGAAAGAAGGCCTATTGCACGAATCTTCATGCAACGGGCCTCTAGTAATAACAATAATAATAATAATATAAAGCGTGAGAGGCCTGGCTGTGTGGGGACTGGGACAATAAGTAGAACAGTTGTCCCTTCTATATGGGGCAGCAGCGACATCTCTGCTTCAACCGATCTTCTCCACAAAACGAGGAAGAACTCCAGTCTTTTGCGTTTATTTAAGTTATTATTATTTTATGAGAAAATTTCCAATCTGCAAGTGTTGCCAACTCCCAGCATTTCACCTAGAAAGAAGGTGAAGTCAGGAGGGGCAGGGGGTTTTATTGGGTACCTGCTAAGCCGCACTGGTACCTTATACTGGTTATCGCACTTAATTTTCTCATTCTTTCTCAGAGTAATAGATACCTCACCCCATTTTACAGGTGAGAAAGCTGTGGCCTGGGTGGAAAAAGTACTTGCCAAAGATGCCATGAACAGTTATGGGATGGAGACCAGTTAATGTATAGATCTCCCCCCGACTGTACACACAATCATTCTAATTCATAGGTGGGTGTTTTCTAAAGGTCAGAGTTGCCCCAGCATGGACTGATCTTCCTTGTCGAGTAATGAGCTCCCTGTGATGTTGAGCAGTCAGGTGGGTCTAGAACTCCTCCTTCCAAGAATGCTAGGAAAGGCAGTCTTGCTTTGATAGTAAAATGAGGTCGGATCATGTATAAGATCTCTTGCAGCATGAGGACTTGAATGTTTGCAAAACCCTGTAGCTCCCTGCATAGCCTTTCTTGCTCCATCAATTCACTTTGAGTGGAACTTAATGTGAAAAGTCTATCTTGAATATAGAATCTGTATACCCAGCAACATGATGGAAGTTTTGGTGCAGAGGTAGTACATTCACTCCTGATAATTTTTTTTTTAAATGTAGACATTCTCACTATACTGAGTCCTTTGAAGTATGAGTCTGGGAATGCATAGAGAGTTCACCTTACAGTCTGCAGTCTTGTAAATTCATGTCAGTGGCAGCAATTAAACCTACAAGTAGATGACAGCCTCTTAGAAGAAAACCAACAATACCTGTACACTGTATTTTATATTGAAATCACTATAATTATTATTTCTAGAAAATAAAGTGTCTGAATAGGGTTGACTAGAAGATGAATCATAAAACAAGATAATAATATTAAATAGACCACAATAAATTATTTCTGGAACAAGATGGCTGATAGATAACTAGCTTGCTACATAGACAGATAGAAATAGTTATGATTAACAAAGTAAATATATACAGCAATTTTCAATACGCATTGAATTTTCTTCACATTTGCTAGTATATTTAATCAATGCAAAAAATTTAGACTTTGCTTTTGCCTAATTTATGGAGAGCCTGGCATTATGTTAAGCCTTTAACAGTTAAGGATTCTAAAGCCAGGATCTTAGTTCTCCTCAACACAATTATGCGAGAATCATTCTTATTCTTCTTCTTCTTCTCCTTCTTCTTCTTCTTCTTCTTCTTCTTCTTCTTCTTCTTCTTCTTCTTCTTCTTCTTCTTCTTCTTCTTCTTCCTCCTCCTCCTCCTCCTCATAATTAATACTACTACTATTATTATTGTCATTATTATTATTCCCTTTCAAAGATGATAGTGCAGAGCCTCTAAAAGTTGCAATGCCTTAATCAAAAGCACTGTGCTATTCAGTGTTTGAACTCGCCCTAGGAACAAAGTCTTCTAAGAAGTCCAATCTCTATTTTTTTATAACATCACACTTTTCCAGGAAAGAGGAAACACTTTTATTGAATTGCTAGTAGCCATACATGTGTTTTAAGGCTGAACAGGTATACAGAAGTATAAGAGGTTCAATGTGGTGCCAAGACCACTATGGGGAGAATTAGGAAAGTCGACGTGACTGATCTTCCTGGGCATTGCCCCCTGCCATGTCTGTAATCAAATATCTTGGATATTAAAAACTGATCAAGCATCTCTTAAAATTTCCAATTGAAAATTTATTTTATTTATTGATTATATACTGAAAGAGGACAGGAGAGAGAAATATCGATTTGTTGTTCCACCTATGTGGTAAAGATTTCAATCATATTATTACCCAAATCAATGGCAAGTTATTCTCACTCAGTGGAGGACCTAGTAGGTATTCAATCAAAATGAGGACATAATTACTTGGGTATTACTAATTCCTTAATTTTGTTAGGAGAGGATAAATAAATGAAATAAATGGCAGGGAACTTGAGAGATCAAACACTTGTATTGGGAACATTTGCCAACCCGTGACAACACCTTGGTTAACACAAAAAGTCCTTGAGTCAGAAGGAAGTATGTTTTTCTAAGAATTTAGTAATTCCAATTTTATTTCTTAGAAAAAAAATGTTTGATTTTATTCATTAATTTATCTCTACCAGAGATATCACTAGATAAAGAAATATCACTAATACCATATGGCATAGAATAATAGAAAATAAATAAAATTGATAAATTATTTTTAGGAACAAAGAATTTCATTTTGCAACCACCTTTTCTTAATAAGTATTATGAAAAGGACTCAAGTTATTTTGTAAAGTTATTAGAAAGCACTGGGGTTTGATAATACCTCATTATAGTTTAATGGTTATAAATATAAAGAAAATACAATTAATTGAGGGAAATATAGGGAGTAATTATAAAGGTTGTATTGAAGAGCCAAGGGAATATCACCTTAATATTATCATGAGTGATTTTTTGGAAAACACTTTAAAAGTTTACACAAATACTTTCACATTCAAGGACCCATCAGTTTTTCAAAATCAACTTTGGAGCCTGGAGTATGTTTGGCTCAATTTTGTCAAAAAAAAAAGAAATGGGGGCTTGATGAAGTTAAGTGACTTGCCAACATGTCACCTCTAAAAATGGTACTGCTGTCCCATCTATTTTGGTTTCAGGTCTAGAATTTGGTGGTTTTGCTGCTGTTGTTTGTGCTAAATTGCATACCGGTTGACTAAAACTTGGGAACTATTGGAAGTTTGGGTTTGTTGAGAGCTCTGTTCAAGCCACACTCACTAGGTCAGAAAGCCAATGTCTCCTAGAACTCCCATTGGCTAGAACCGATCACATGACCACACCTACTGCAAAGGTGGCTGGGATGGTGTGCGTCTGGCAAAGCAAAATTGATTGACCCAAATCTCCTATTGCCAACCAAGATGAATCTCCTGAGATTAGGTACTTCTTTATCTCCAATAAAATTGGAGGCAGTTAGCTGAGATGACGTGGCCAGGCAGTGGTTGGGTAGATAGAGACCAGTGACTTCCACGGATGGTCTTTGTTTATGGTCGTCACAATACTCAACTCCTGCCCCAGCACTTTCCATATGGAACATTCTCAATATGTAGGAATTCACTGAATTTGAACCATAGGAAAATTAAGCTGGGGGTCTACCATGCCCAAGGGACCCCTCTTGCCCGATAATTGGAACGTATTTGTAGTAAACATTTTTGGAGCACTGCGGTGGGTATTTTAGGTTTGGTTTCTCATTTCTGCTAACTGGTCTGGATGACCCCTCCCTTCCTCACTGGCTAACTCTGCCCTCACAATGAGAGTCACTCAGACACCACCCGCCACTGAGACTCACTGGCCCTCACCTGGCCTCCCAGGGTCAGGTGTTTCTTCCCTGTTGCCACGTGTTCCCAAGGCCTTCTCCCCCTCCTCCTCCCTCCCTTCGTCCCTCTTTCCTTCCCCCTCTCTTTCCCTCTCTTCTTCCCTCTCTTCCTTCCTCCTCTTATTCTTTATGAATATATATTTTTTTAAAAACACAATTTTTTATGTCTTCCCACCTTTTGCCTGCCTGATTGGATACCCATCAACTGGGAGAAAGGCAGGGATCACCTTTTGTCCTGTCTCAGGACCAGCCCTGCACAGAACACGAGTCCTGAATCGCGTGTCTCCAGTGCTGGGCAGTGATCTGCCTGTGGGCACTAGGAGTTTGGATCGGAACCCACACCCTGGATTGTTCTGTTCACTTCAGAACATGGCTTCATGGCTGCTAAGGATGCCCCCACCAGGGGTGGTCAGGGAGAGCAAAAGCCACCACAAAGTCCAGACCCAAAGCTGCCGGCCGACCCCAGGCAGGCAAGGTCCCCGAGCCCCTGAGCTTGTCTTAGCCCAGAACCATCAGCAGCTGGACTCTCCCAGAGCTCCCAGCCTGGGAAGCTCCATCTCCCCGGCCCTGAGCCCACATCACAGATGCCGCATCACCCCTCCCAGCCCTGCAGCCTTCGCTCCCTGTCCTATCCCCACGCTTCACCGGCCGGGATTGAGTGGCAGCTCGGCTTGGAAAGCAGGTGTCCTGGAAGCGAAGCGAGCCTGGCAGGCAGCACATTAGGTAGTGTCCGTCCCGGGGGAGCCCCAAGGCTCCCAGCTCCAGCAGCCCCAACTGTTCCTCCCTCCGAGGAGGGAGGGGGCAGGGGGGTGGGAGGGCCAGGCCTGCCAGGCCTGCACCAGATGTTTGGGAAAGTTGCCAGGCTGCAGCAAAGAAAACCACTGTTAATTTATCTAAGGTGTAATAAGTATTGATGGAGCCCCTCTCTCGCGCCTTTGTTTACTAGAAAGGCTCAAATCAAAGGTTACGCCGGGCATCCGTGTGCAGTGTGGGTGGGGCAGGGGGAGGTCTCGGCGCGCTGCCCTGGGCACCTGCGGGTGGGCTTTCTTCCTGGTTCTTCCCCTGACTCCTCCGCAGCCTGAGACCCTCCTTAGCATCGGTGAGGTCTGCGTCCTCTGTTGTAACAGGAGAGAGGGAGGCCAGCAACCTCTCAGAAGCCTGTCTTAGGCCTGTAGCTGGATGGAAAGAGTGAAACCCGGGGACTCCAAGTTCTAGTTATCCCGAAGGACACATCTTAGAACAGAGAGGGGAGGGGAGAGAAGGAAGAGAGAGGGAGGAAGGGGTGGGAAAAAGGAAGGGAGGGGGCAAGGAGCCTTGGGAACACCTCACCCTGGGAGACCTGGGATGGCCAGTGAGGTCTCAGTGGCGGGCAGGTGTCTGAGTGGCCTCTCAATGTGAGGTAGGACTTGGCCAGTAAAGACGGGCCTTAGCCCTGGCCTCACGCTGTGACAGAGCTCAAAAGACCTTGGAGGTCTTAATCCAACCCCTCACGTCACAGAGGGGTAAACTGAGGCTTGGAGGGATGGCTCTGGCCTTCGTCAGTTGGGGGCAAAGCCTGACCCAGACCCAAGGCTCCTGGCTCACAGACCCAGGTCTGGCCACGCCCCACCTGCTAGCCCAGAGCTCGCCACCTGGGCGAGCTCATGTGTCAGCCTGCCTTTGCCTTTGCCAGCGGAGACCAGCTCAGGAGGGAGGGAGGGGGGTGCTGTGTGAACTGCTCAAGAGCGAAACACGAAAGGAGCTGAGGCGAAACTTGAAACAAGACGAGCTGACTGTGTTCTGGCCCCAAGGAAGCCGTGGGCTGGCTGGCCTTTGCCCCGGGGCTGGGAGCCCTGGCCAGCGCCTTTGATGGGGCCAGCCTCTGGGCCCAGCTCAGCAGTTTCTGCGAGTTTCACCCCCACGACCAAGCCCGGCTCAGGCCAGCTTTCATGCAAAGTGCAGAGCTCACCTAGCGCCCAGCTCAAAGCGAAACATGGGGCCGTGAGCATTCACACAGCCTGAAACCAGACGGGAGAGGCTTTGCATGAATTCCCTCCAGCTCACCAAAGCTGCCTCCGGCCCTGCAATCCACTTCCCCCTCTCAGTCTAAATGTACTTTGCAAGTCTCCTTGATCTCAAAGGCAGGGCCGTATGCAGGAAGCAGCACTGGGGTCTCAGAGACTAACACTGTGCATCCTCAGGCTGGTGACTTCCCCTCTCTGGACACTGAGTGGATTAGTGAAGGACAGTATGAATGGTAGTATTAGCAACAGAAACTTAGTGATTTCTCGTTATCTGCCTATCAGCTGTGATGTTTACTCAAGATCCCTTTAACTCTGTATAGCATTGCCCTGCCCAGACAGTTGACATCTGCATTTTTAACAGCTTTATCGAGATAGAACCTACATATGTGAAAATCCACCTGCTTCGAAGGTACTAACATCTTCCCTTTAGAGATGAGAAAACGAATGCTCCAAGAGGTCTAGCTCAGCAGAGGCCTCAAGCAGCAGGCTTTTCTCTGGAAAGGCCTTTGCTTTGAGGCCAGAGGGTCTCCGTCCCAACTCCCCCAGTCTGTGCCAGCAGCTCCAGAACAGCCTCAGATGTTGTGGAAGCAATGGAGTGTGGCTGTGAGCCAATAAAACTTTATTTACAAAGGGAGGTGGTCAGATGGATTTGTTGGACCCTGGGGCACGGTGCTCCCCTGCTTAAATCACTACAGTTATTGCCCACAGCCTTCAGACAACATCTTTTTCTTCTTTCTTTTCTCCTTTTTCTTCTAGGTCTCAACTTAAATGCTGCTTCTTCGGAGAGCCCTTTCAGAAGGTCTCGCTTTCTCACTATTGCCTTCCAAACACCTCCCTCTTCCTGCGATCCTTTGATTAATGTGTGCCTTGTACTGGGTTTCCATTGATTTTCCTCACCAGAGTGTAGAATCCATGGGCACAGAAATGGGGGTCCCTTGCTCTCCAGCCTCCGTGGCTGGTACCAAGAGAACGCCAGGCACATCTGTGAAATGAATGGATGCTGTGCCCAGGCCCTCCTTTCCAAGATCACTGTCCATGCTCTGAGCATCTTCCTACCACCCATCCAGGGGGTCCTTGGTTCCCCTGGCAGAACCCCTGGACTCAAGCAGGTGCCTAGAGCATCTCTTAATTCTCCTCCTTTCATCCCTTATAACCTGGCAGATAGCTCGCTTGGTTAGTGAAGACAAGTGTCTTCAAATGGTATCAATAGTTTAGGTGATTTGGGCAATATGGTTTAAAATCATCTTTTTAAATCCCTCACCTCCAATTTTTTGTTTGTTTGTTTTGTGTTTTTTTAAATCCTCATCTGAGGACATGCTTAAAGAGAAGGAAGGGAGAGAGAGAGAGGAAGAGAAGAGAAAACATTGATCAGTTGCCTTCTGTAGTCTGCCCCGACTGGGAACTGAACCCACAACCCAGGTATGTGCCCTGACCAGGATCAAACCAGTAACTTTTCTGTGCACAGGGCGATGCTCAACCAGCTGAGCCACTCCAGCCGGGCCCTCCAATTGTTTTAGAAACTGAGAGATGATCTGCAATGTGGGAATCGAGCTATCATAAGAGCAACTGCCTTGCAAAGACCGAGGCAAATGCAGACATCGCCGCCTGACGCGTGGGGACCACAGGAGAGCCTCGTGCCCCGCACAGACAGCCCCCGGCCCTTCTCTCATCTGCAGGAGAGAATGCAAAGACCCTCCTGACTCTTCACGCATTTCTTTGCAAGTTGCCTGAACTACCGTTTCATCCTGGAAACATTTCGAAATGGTGCACGTGCTCATTGTTTTTGACCCTTTCTCTCCCTTTTTGCTCATTGAAATCTGCTTGAAAGACTGAGGGCGGGCTGCCAACTTCCCTAACCCTGCGCAAAAAAAGAAAGAGAAAGAAAGCAAACCTCAGACAAACGTGCTTAAAGTGCAGACAATCATTCACTTCCATTTCTCCATTTCCTTCTTTGAGTATCAGGCGAGGGCCTTGCTGGGCTTTCCTGTGAGCTCTTGATCCACAAGTTACGGGAGTCTCTTTACTCTAGATCGGGAAGTAAACATGGGTCCTGCCCCACAGGTGAAAGCGTAGCCCTGGCCAACCTTTGCTCTCTGCGATGTGTGTGCACCTGCGGGGAGGAGGATGAGGAAACAAATCAATGAATGGTCCTGTCTCAGCATCGGTGTCCTGTCAACTCTTTGCTGCTGACTGGGCCCCGTTGTCCACAATTGGAAACAGGTTGGAAGAGTGGCCGGCGTCCTGTGTGGAACCCCGTCTCCCTGGGTTTGCCTCCTGGCTTTCTCGCTTGCTCTCAGCGGCACACCAGCTGAGGGCTTTAACGTCTTAGATCTTCAGCTTTTCTGTAAGGGAAGTGAGAAGGTTCCCAGCCCTGCAGGCTGACCGTGGCCAATAGGGATGTAGTACCTTTAAGGGGTCAGTGCCCAGCTGTCCCAGGGAAGGCCTTCCACAAAAGGGAGCAGGCATCGGCACAGCGTTTCCTCTAGCCTGCGGCCTTGGCTGCGCAGAGTTAGCCTGCACACCGTGCATGCAAAACACCCATATGTTTGATGTGAGCCCCGGGGTCTGCGACCAACCGTGATTTCCAAAGCAGATGTTATTAATCTTCTGAACAGTGCACACCAGCCATGATGTCATTCAGGGCTGACAATGGATGGGCTGCCTCGCTCCCTTTTGGAGATAATTATTTTGAAGCGGAAGGAGAGGCTGGTGTGTGCGGGCGGGGGCCAATCTGTCCTGAGAACCAACCCGGTGGCAGGCAGCCTGTCGTGAAAACGCGAACATAGGCACGGTCCCCAGAGCTCAGCGCTGAGCAGACACGCACCGTGGGATGCTGCCAATCAGGGCGAAGGTCCCCGTGGACCCCAGAGTGTCCTGTCTGTGCCTATCGAGGACGGTGATGACAGAGACACCGGGTCCCCGGAGAGCCTCCGGTGACGGGCACGCTTCCTAGTGCCCGAGCCCAGGCTTGGGGAAGTGCAGGGAGCTATTTCCTGCTTCGACTCACCTAGAAATGAGGTTCTGTTGTCGCCACCCACAAAGCCGAGTTACCCCCAGACATGAGCAGAGGCCGCTGCATGCTTCCTAGACCTGATGGAAGGTAAGCGCCCAGGTGCCAGTCACCAGACCTCAGCCCCCGAGAGGGAGGTCAGGCAGGCACTATGTCTGTTTGGCAGCTGAGGGTCCAGAGAATGAAATGACATCATTGAGATCTGAGAGGCAGAGGTGGCGGGAATTGTATCCAGTTACTCTGATGTCAAACCAAGCAGGTCCCACCATAGCCTACCTGCCCCTCCCCCAGGCGGGGGTGGGGGTGATGCTGAGGGCCTTTCAGGGGGCAGCCTGTGGCGAGTTCACTGTATGTCCTATATGCACAACAGTAATTCCAGGCAGTGATAATTACGCCCATTTTATAGCTGCTGAAACGGAGACAGCGACCCAAAGTGATTTCCAGAGATCTCACGCCCAGGCCTGTGGGCTCCGTGTCCAAGCTCCACATCTAAGCGATGGCTCTTCAGTGGCCCCTGCCCCTCTTCGTGCGCGGGCTGCCTCCAGGCTTCCACCTCTGTCTCTCCCTGGATTGAAGGGAACTCCCACCATAGCTCCTTCCCACCACCTGCCATTGGTGGTTTCCTTCCGACAAGGTTCTAAGGTTCTGAAACAGCTGAGGGTCAGCCCCTGGGAGGGCTGGGGTTGGAGATGATGGGAGCAGGAGGAGGAGAGGGTGATAGGCCGGCGGGGGCGGGTTCCCAGGTGAGCACCTCGGCGCAGTCAGGTAATAGCAGTGGCTGAGCTCTATGTCAGCACAGAGTCCCACGTCTCCCTTTGAGGACCACACAGTCCCCGGCCATGGGTGTTGGGTTCAGATGTGCTAATAATGTGAGAGGTGACGCACCCCTCCAGTTTGTAGCTGGTTCCTCGCTCCATTCCACCCTCACCCTCTCCACAGGCCAGTCATTCGTTCAGTTGTGTTCCTGGACATAAAGGTCCTTTCACACTGCCAGGGACTCTGAGATGCCAACAGAGACATCCCCAGGGGCTGGACACACACACACACACACACACACACACACACACGGCTGCAGCCAGGCTGGCCAAGTTCAAGGGCGCCATTCAGGACTTGGTCTGCACTTTGCCGCTGGCATTTCATTATGAGAATGCATAGTTGGCCCTCATAAGTCATGGGTACGAATAAGCAAGTGAGTCAGTGACAACTCTGCCATCCACACAGCAGCCCACACGTGGAGAAGCGGTGTATATTCAGCGCAGCCCCTAAGACCCGGGGCATCGTGATGGAGCCAGCGAGCCAAGCGTGATGGTGCACCCAACGTGTGGTCTCAAACCCACTAGACAGATGTGTCCACCCATTTGCGCCTGACAATAACACCAGCAGGCAGTTTTATTTTTGTTTGTTTTTAGTTTACGGAGAGGAAACTGAGGGCCAAAGAAATAAGATAAACTGCCCTTCCTTTAGCTGAGCTATGACTTGAATCTGACGCCATGGAATTGGTTCTTTCTGTATCCCACACATTTCAAACCTTTATCTTCCTCTTCCCCAACCACAGTTTTAGGCTAAACTGAAATTTCTCAAACATATTCCAGCTGAGTTCAAAATGAGTAAGCACCTACTATGTAGCAGGCGCTGGGTTAGTGACCACGTATGTTCGCTCACTTAATGTTCACACAGCCCCTGGCATCCGTGTCATCAGAACCCGATGTCTCAGGTCGGGATCTGAGGCACAGAGGCTGGAGGGTCTGCCCAAAGTCGTTCACTGGTTAGTGACACGGCTTGGATTTGAACCCAGGCAGCCTGGCCCCCAAGGACTCCACAGGGCTATGCAGCAAATTAGAATCTGATTCACAGCCTCTCCATTTGCCATCCCCCTGCCCCCTGAAGGAATCTTTTTAGGGTTACAGAGCCTGACGCACCCCCATGCCCTTTCCTGAGCTAATGCACAGACAGCACTCTCCGTAGCACGCTCCTGATGGCAGATGTAGCTGGATTTGTTTCCTGCTGCTGCCCTAACAAATCACCATGAGCCTGGTGCCTTAAACAACATCCCTTTAGCTGTGGGACATGTACACTATGGAATACTATGCAGCTGTAAAAAAGAGGGATCGCTTACCCTTTGGGACAGCATGGATGGACCTGGAAAATCTTATTCGAAGTGAAATTAGCCAATCTGAGAAAAGCAAATGTCACATGATCTCACTTATTTGTGAAATCTAATGAACAAAATGAATCGACCAACAAAATAAGATCCGAAGCATGGCAGCATGGAACAGACTGACATACCTCATGTGGGGCTGGGGGGATGAGAAGAGATAAACCGAAGAACTTATATACTTACATGCATAGCCCAAGGACACGGGCAATAGGGTGGTGAAGACCTGGGGTGGTGGTGCAGGGGCTGGGAGGAGGGAGGTAAAGGGGGAGAAATGGGAGATATCTGTAGTACTATCAACAATAAAAATATATATTAAAACAACAACAACATCCTTTATCCTCTTACAGGTCTCTAGGTCAGAAGCCCAACAGCACAGGTCTCACTGGGCTCCAACCCCAGAGCAGGGGTGCGGTCGGTCCTGGAGGGATGAGGGTGGAATTCATCCCCCGCCTTTCCCAGCCTCTCGAGGACATGGCCCTCCTGGCTCTGGGCCCCCTCCTCTGTTTTCACAGCCGAGACGCAGCCTAGCTCTGGGCCCTGCTCCGGGCTCATCTCTTCCTCCCCTCTCAACTGGGAAAGGCGCTCACTTTTATGGGTTAATATGATTCAGCTGAGTCCACCCAGATGACCAGGGTCCCCTCCCATCTGAAGGCCCTTCTCTTTTGTCATGTCTGCAAGGTCTCTTCTGTTGGGGTTTCGGGCTTAGACAGGGACAACTTTCAGGGTCCATTCTGCTTCCTTCCATTTGTAGATTTTAACTTGGATCCAGGCAGCTCTTGTGGGATCGGGACGTGAGAATCAACCCATCCATTGGGAAAGTCTTCATGTTCATGAATCCCGCAAACATGTGCATACCTGGCCCCTGAGGGCTGTTCACCCACTACTGTTAATCTCACACGATCATCAGCATTCATATCCTCACCGTATGAACTAGCATCTGCCCATCAATGCTGACATTTTCTACATCCCTCGCTTGCTTGGCTGAAAGGAGGCCATGGGTGCGGAAGGACGCTGTGAGCCTGGAGCTGTGCAGTGCAGGCCCATTCGGGAGTCCCGCCGATGCGGCCTCAGGAACGGGTTCTGGGGGCTGGAGGAGGCCCAGAAATACGTGCAGAGGGGCCTGGTCAGCATCCCTCTTGCGAGGATGCAAATGGGCCTGGAGGATCTGAACTTAATTTAAGCTTACAGAAAGTTGATGATTTTATGGCTTTCCAGATTTATAAAGCTACTGGCAGTTCCAGAGGGATGGCTTATTAAGGCTGCAATTGTTGCCCAAGGCCAGCTGAGCCACTGACATGCTGTGGGGAGGGGAGAGTCCTCCCTCCGGACAGGCGAGGGGATGCCACCAGCCCTGGACACTCCACACCTGGGCCCTGAACACGACGGTGGGGCTGGGAGAACTGTCTCAGGGGAGAAAGAACAGGGAGAGGGAGGAAGGAGCCCTTCCCTCTGCATGTGCAGGGATGTGCGGCCTCCTCCACTGCCTGGGCCTCTTAAAGGGAGCCGAGTGGACATGGTGGGATCTTGGGGCCCTGTGCCTGGGACCCACGCCCCTTTCTCTCAGCAGCCAGCACCTCAAGAGAGGCTGGAGTTTTGCTCTTCCATCCCCTGGCTGCACTGCCCGCCACCATTGCATCGACAAGCGAGCTCACTGTCCTTCCGATGAGTGAGTCTTATCTCATTGTAAGGTCGCCTGGCTCTCCCGGGATCTTGTGAAGATGCAGATCCGAAGTCGGTAGGTCCGGGGCTCTGACTCTTGGCTGAGGGACCCACTGTGAGCGGGGACATCTCCACCCTGCTGGCTCCTGCAGCTCTGTCCACGCTCCGGCCGGGGCTCCACCGCCCCTCAGCTGCCTTGGCCTCAGCTCTGCTGCTGATGGCTGTGGGGCTCCTCACGTAGAGCGCTCCAGCTGCCCGTGATGGGGACACTGAGGACTCGCCTCAGCAGAGAGGGCTTTGCACCGTCAGGCTGTCTAGCGGGCATCTCCCACCTGTTCACAAGGTTGGGGCCCTGGAGGAGAGGGCGCCCCACAGAAGGGGAGGGCAGACTCGGGCCCCAGGAGGATTCTGTGTGTGCTGGCCCCTCCCCCTGCTGTGTGTGTCCCACAAGCTCTGAGAACCGGCACCAGGGGCTGTTTACGTGCAGGAGGTCGCGCTGGGGGTCTCGGCGAAGGGCCCTTCAGGACGGCCGTTCCGCTGCAGTAAAGGCTGTCCCTCTGCTGTGTGGGGCGATGAGGCCAGTGTTCCCAGGGTCAAGTGGACCTGTGTGCCCGTTTGTGGTTCCTCTGGCTTCAATCCGGTCTGTCTCACCACTGCGGTCCAGTCTGACTCTCCCAGCACCCACTCTTCATCTCCCAGGGCCTCCACTTTGGTGGACAGGTTCATGACCAGACAGCTTGAATGGCTGGTAGGTGTCAAGTTCTGGGGAAGTAAGTCGCCGAGAAATCTCAAAGGAGCCTGGGTTTGGGAATCAGGCAAGTCCAAGTTCAGAGCCCACCTCGTTGCTGAGGTCCTGGCGAAGCCCCCAAAACTCCCCAAGTCTCAGTCCCTCCCTCCCTCCGAGAAATGGGCTGCTGGGAGGATTGCATGAGAACATGGAGGTTTCCCCTTTCACCTGGCATCAGGCTGGGAGTTTGGATTTTGACCCCCATGCCCAGTCCCCTGGTTCTGGCAAGCACCGGGGGAGCCCATGCTGGCGCATTTTTGCCTGTCTCTCTCTCTTAGCTCTGTGGCCCGATACCCCTGACCCGGGGGCTTCATCAAGTTCTGCTTTTCACAAGTCCTAAAACTCCCATTTCAAACCAGAAACAGCCCCACCATCTGTGTCGTTGCTACTGTCAATCCTATTGGACTCACGTTACATGGGACAAATTTCACATTTCACCCACGAGAACTTAATCGGGTTTGCATGCTACGCAGAGACCCACGGTGGAAAATGCATTTCAAAATCACGTGCCACTGCATTTTGAGGCCGAATAGTTTAGAAATCTGACTGTGTGAGCAAACGTGGGCATAGGGCAAATAAGCCACCCTGACCCCTCATACCCGTGAGTGACGTGGAGGGCACGTTCACCCAGAGGGAGCCCAGTGGTGTATCACGAGATCACCTCTAACATCCTCATCACTCACAACAGAGAAGCGATCGGACTCTCCTATTACTGCCCGTACCCACAGTGTGCAGCTTCCTGGCACTACAGCTGCAAAATACAATGGCAGGGATGTGTACATTGTTGGAAACTTACAAACCATGGCTCTGTGACTTGGGTAATGTAGAGAAAAGGGCCTCCTTGGATATGTACACGTTTTGAAAGGAACCCCCCTCAGGTTAAGTTTAAAGTCGGTGATAAAGCACACTGTCTGATTCAAACCTATAGACCAGTGGTTCTCAACCTGTGGGTCACGACCCCTTTGGGGGTCGAACGACCCTTTCACAGGGGTCGCCTAAGACCATCGGAAAACACATATATAATTACATATTGTTTTTGTGATTAATCACTATGCTTTAATTATGTTCAATTTGTAACAATGAAAATACATCCTGCATATCAGATATTTTTATTATGATTCATAACAGTAGCAACATTACAGTTATGAAGTAGCAACGAAAATAATTTTATGGTTGGGGTCACCACAACATGAGAGTCACGGCATTAGGAAGGTTGAGAACCACTGCTATAGACAATCTGCCCTCACGCCCAGGCCCCTCCTCCATGCTGCATAGAGCACTAGAAACATCGCAAAATACCGTCTCATATGATGCATTGACTCACCGCCATGCCTTCACACTCTGCGATATCGCCGAGTATCATGTTTGCTCACAGTTATCACGCTGTCCATTTTCTAATCTAATTCCTAATCTTGAAAACGTGACCCTGATTTCTGTTTCACCGGAGGCGTAATAAGATCCCGTTTCCCTGTTTTATCCTCGATTTTCCTTGGTTATCGCGGTGTCATCATCTATTACTGTTTATGGTCCCTAATGTACATCTTGACGTCCAGGGCATATACTGTACAGCTCAGTGAAAACAGGCTAACAATTCGTAAGGGCTGGAGAGTGGTGGAGTTGTCTTGCATCATTTCTTCATAAAGTCTGTGACAACGCAGTGGCTTCTTGTTCACTCAGACATGTCTTGTTTGGTGGCTCTGTGCCAGGCTGTGTCTTCGGTCCCAGGGTTGCAGGGATGAAGGGGACCCAGCTCTCCCCGCGCAGAACGCAAGGTCTTCTGGGGGTGACCATTGTGGGAGCAGAAAGCACAACGTTGAGAGATTCAGGCTAAGCTTCACCATCGTGTCTGACTTCGGAGACCACAAAAGGTTTCTCATTTATTTTCTCATTTGATTTCTACATTAGAAGGTGCAGGGGTGCAAGTCGACATAAGGCCAGCGTTTGTGTCCGCGGCAGATCAATTACTAGCTGTGTGGCCTTAGGCCAAGCCCTTACCCTCTCTGTGCTGTGTCCCTGGTGGTCTGTCAGGGCTTCTCTCCGTGGTCTGTTACATACAGTATTTCTGGATGCACTGTCCTGTAGCAAGGAATCAGACATCCCCCCAGAGCGAGTGTTTATTTTGTCCAGTTGTCTCTATAGACTTGGGAGGTTTGCTCAAACCTATTTAGCAATGTGTTAAGGTTGCTGCTCAACACATTTCTGTCTATTGAAGAACTGATTCTGGCAAGATGTGTTCCCTGGCCTAGCATGACCACACCCTTGCGGGACGCTGGTCCTGCCCCTTCCAGGCTGTCCTCCATAAGAGGGCAGGGTTCCAGGAGTGGTTTTTCTTCCCCTTCCCCCTCCCCACCCTGCTATTCCTGAAGGACATCCTCCATCAGCCCCACTAGTGACTTTGCAGGCATTCAAATCCCTTTACAATTTGGCCCAGCCCACCCTTAGAGCTGCATCTCCAGGCCATTCCTCAAACAACCCCTCCTGCCCCTCGGGGACCACAACCTTGACCTCTCTGCTTGATTGGTCTTCCCCCAACAATGGGGGAGGGGGGAATGTCCCAGCTACAACAGGGTCAGCAAACTCAACCCCCAAGGGCCAAATTCAGCCCACTATCTGGGTGTGCAGCCCATCAGCTAAGGAAGGTTTATGGTTGAAAAAAGTAAATACATATTTCATGATACATGAAAATTATAAGAAATCGACATTTAGTGTTTATAAATAAAGTTTTATTGGCACACAGCATGCCCATTTACTTGCCTGTTGTCCACATCAGCTTTCGCGAAGCAACAACAGCAGAGTTGTCTGATTGTGACACAGACTGTGGGCGTTGAAGCAGAAAATAGCCACTCGTTGGTTCTCTACCAAAAGTCTGCTGGCCTCTGATCTCTATACTCACAGTCCTTTGTACAAGATGCACCTCTCCCGGCCGACAGGTACGCTCGTGTTTATGTGCATCTTATCTCGCCCCGGCTGCCATGCCGCTCTATTCTGTTTTGCACCCCAGCCTCTGACACAGCCTGACTCGGCAGGATGGGCGTTGTGTTTGTGGAGCTGCCTCTGCTGGTTGGGCCACGGTTGGCTCCTTAGCTGCCCTTAGCGTAGCAACCAGGCGGTTGGTTAGTGCATCTGCCCAGAGGCGGTGTGTGGATCTGAGTTTACAGACGCAGTTTTCATACCAGCCAAGGGAGGGAGTCGGTCCAGCTCCAGTGAGCGGGTCCTTGTGATTGGCTGTTGAATAATGAGCATCCTGTTAGGAGTTCCAAGTTCATGACCATAAGAGAGGAAAGAGGCCTGACCTCTTTTCTCAAGACGTTTACCCGTGAGGCAAAGGCAGATGCTAGTGGGTCATTTCCACGTTCTTTTAATTAAGTCTGTGTCTTTCGAGAGGAACTGAGAGAGGGATGATTTCAGAAGCAGAGGGGAATTTACGGACCCGTAGATTCAGGTCTGTCTTCTGGCCATTCTCAAGCAAATCCCTTGACTTTACTCATCTTGATCTTCACATTTGGAAAATGGGCTTGAAGGTAAAACAGATCAGGTCTGAAGTCCATTTCAGCCCTAATCTATAGATTTATACTTTTTATTCTACTATTTTATTTGACTTTGATAGATGTCTTTCAAACCAGTGGCATGCAAGCATTCGGTGAGTTTTAATATACAGGCATATAGCTATTCTAAAGGCATTATTCAGAGTCTCTGTATCATAAGACCCAAAGGAAACCCCTCTAGCTTAAAAAGTCCTAGAAGAACCTTAACCGGTTTCGCTCAGTGGATAAAGCATCGGCCTGCAGACTCAAGAGTCCCCAGTTCGATTCTGGTCAAGGGCATGTACCTTGGTTGCGTGCACATACCCAGTAGGTAGTGTGTAGGAGGCAGCTGATCATTTTTTCTCTCTCATCGATGTTTTCAACTCTCTATCCCTCTCCCTTCCTCTCTGTAAAAAATCAATAAAATATATTTTTTTAAAAATCCTAGAAGACATAAACAAAAGACCCTCCACATCTGTGAGAAGATACGGCTAGATTTCGAAGTTCGTTTTTTTTAATTACCAAATCACTTCAGACAGTTTCCAAATGTAATCGGAACAATATGGTGTGACTCTTGATGCTGGCTTCTACAATTAGTGTGTTATTAATTAAACTCTTGAGTAATATAATAACTTGACGGTGGAAGCCCCTCTTTGCATTTAAAGTACATGCTAACTGTGGCTCCAGTTATAAATAAACTCTATGGCTATGGGCTTTGAAGATTTAATTATTCAGAGCAAATTATTCAATCGATGCTCTGTTCTGGAGAGACGCATCCTGAATATTCCAGTGGGTTCCAGTAGGAAGGTGTGTGTAAGCAGCGTTCCACACAGGGGGTCTCCTTGCCCATCTCCCTGGCCCCACCTTCCCCATCCTCTCTGCTCCTGCTCCACCTGAACATGCAAGCGCGGCCTCCAGGTCCGCCCCATCCAACCCACCACCTTCACTCTGTGGCTGCTGGGGCGAACCCACACTGAACATGATTCGAGCATGCCCACTTACTCACTGTCAAGGATTTCCAGAACGTTCGGAATGACTTTCAAGCCCCAGCTTCATGCACTCACCCTTGTGATGCCTCACCACCCCCCACAGGGCTATCTCCTTAGCGTCTTAGCTCATATTCACCTTTTGCTCCACTGCACTGAACCCAGCAACACTTCTTCAATGAGCAGCACTGTGTCCTGTTGGCCCGGCCGGTGTGGCTCATGATTGAGCATCGGCCTATGAACCATGAGGTCACCGTTCGATGCCCAGTCAGGGCACATGCCCAGGTTGCAGGCTTGGTCCCCAGTAGGGGGCATGCAGGAGGCAGCAGATCCATGATGTTTCTCTCTGATCATTGATGTTTCTCTCCCTCTCCCATCCTCTCTGAAATCAATAAAAAAATACTTTAAAAAAAAAACACGGTGTCATGTCTCCAATCCTTGGCACATGCAATTCCTTTTCCCTGGAATGCTATTCCCTCTGCGGGGAGTTCCTGTTTGTCTTGCACACCCAGCGCTGCTCATTTCAGCCGCGGAGAGCTGCAGGGAGGATATTTCCAGGACACACAGCAGGACAGCATGGCAGCAGCAAGCAGGACGTCACTGAAACATCTGGGACCGCCTCAGAGGAGGACGAGAACCCCAGGCCAGGCCGGCTACTTACACCCATGCGGGGTTCCAGACACCTAGTCACGCCGCCAAGGCCATTGGCTTCTGTGACGTGAAGGCGTGGCCTGACTCAGTTCAGGGTGTGTGACGAGAAGGTAAGGACGTCAGGTACAGAACGTACCTCAAGAAGACGGTCCAAGGAAATGAAGAACACACACGGATTGCCTGGGAAAAGGCCAAGAGGTCCGGCTGCCCTGAGAATGGTCTAGAAACATGGTTCCGAAGATTTAAAAGAGGAACTGGCCCTCCCTGGTTGGGGAAATCCTCAAAGCCTTCCTGGAGGCAGCAGCACATGTATTAAGCAAGCAGGACCAGTTCAACTAGTCTGACCTCTAAGTATCCCCGGCTGGTCTCTGCACATCAGGGAGGAGTCACTGCCTACCCCCGGACCACCTAGCTGTTACTCATATCAAAGGTGCCTTTTTTGGTTTGTTCAAGGGGCTATCTTGACACAAAGTAGTGATTTCCAAACTTCCATCTCTAAGCTAGCCACCTTTCACAACTTCTGCTATATCGAATCTATCATTTACACCATTTTTCGTTATTATTTCCTTGAATATAATGAAATTATATTATTCTTTTCTTACTTGGATTAATTTCTCTGCACACGCTCTACCTTACATTTTTTAAGGGGACAACAGTATCCCAAGCCATCAGTGAGAGACGAGGGCAAGATAAAGACAACGCGAATAAAACGCTGCTACGGGATTCTAGCTCCATGCTGCTGCCTGCCCAGGCTGGAGCCTGTGGCTGGCCATCTCTCTGTGAAGAGGGCAGATTAGGAGTCTGTGTAGGAAGATTTTAAAAATATACATACAGATGGGCCCTACCTTGAAGCTTTCTCCCTGAAGCAATGGAAATGAAGTAGAAATGACAGACGTTTTTAGTGATGTGATTCGGAGCTGACGCCATTTCCAGGCACTGACTCCAGGCATCCTGTTCCCGTGTGTGGGGCTGTGTCCTGGGAGAGGCGTTGGCAGGAAGGAAGGAGCGCTGGGCCCGCGTCCAGAGACCTGGGTCTCTGGCCAGGTTGGCCGTGCTGGTCGTGGAACCCCTGCCCTTGTGGGACATAGGGGTCCACACCCAAGGGTCCTTGTTGCTTGCTCCTGTCCACAAGCTTCACACTTAGACAACGTCCCAGATTCAAATTGCCCATGATGTTTATTTATGCTTCGTGTTTACAGGATTAATATGTAAAAGACGCTACCATGTTTTCCGGGTCTAATAATTGCGTTGTGGCTGCATTGCCAATAAGAACCTTTCTGGCCTCGGTAGCCTGGCTGGTCATGGCACGTGATCAAGAACCTTTTGGCATGAACCCACGGTCTCCCTAGGAGTTTTGGACCATCTCTACCAGCAAGGACCTCAGGCCTGAACCACATGTCTCCGCGGAAGCTTTGGACAGCACCGCATGTCCACTAATTGAACCCCTGAGAGGCAGTTTCCATGTGTTCAACATGACGGAACAAGGAAGGTTATGTTAATTTCCATGGAGTCGTGTATTCATTACCTTTTAAATACCCATTGCGCACCTACTATGTGTGAGGCCTTTTCCTGGCCTCTGGGCAGCTCTAAGGAGCACGTGCGCTCTTGGATGTAGCAGCAAAGTGGGGATGGAGAGGCAGCCATGGCCATTACCATAATAGTAAGTTTTAAAAATGTGCTCTTCCTCCTCCACCTGCCCACACCACGCCAGGGAAGGGCTTTCTCAGCCCAGAAGTCTGGGGAAGCTTGAGCTCAAAGCTCTGCTGGTGCCCTAAGGCCTGGTCCTGAAGTCCCTGGCATGGCACTGTCTCTGATGCCCTGGCCCATACATCAGGGCAGGCACTGTCTCTTTAAATCTTGGCCAACTGCAATTAATACGCGTGTGAGATAGATAAGATCATGCGCAGGAGAGAACAGCTGAAGGGCAGTCAAAATATTTTAATACTGGAACCACACTTCAAATTTTAATTTGGTTTTACTTCGCCTGCTTCATTATCTGAACGGGACAAGTGGAAGCGCGATGAACTTCAGAGGTCTGACCAGCTCGAGCCTGGAACTCCTCGTGCTGTGGGGAGGGAGTCTGGCTGCTGCTCCCAGCACTTTCCGGGCAGGGGCTGATTAGCAGAGAGCTCTGGACCTAGGGATCCGAGGCTTGGGGCTGGCCTCACCTCTCACCCTGGTGTGCCTGCCCTTCGATAAGCTTCCCCGGCTCTCAGCTTGTTTTCTCCGCGGTCGACTGTGGATGGAGCCTCCTGCCCGTCTATGTCTCGAGGGCCCCTGTCAGCTGTACGGAGTGTGTCTCAGATGGACCTGGACAGCGTGGAGAGAAGACAGGCCAAGCCCAGCCTTTCAAGCGCCCCGGGATCTCTCCCCAGCCCATCTTCCTCACAGAATAGTCTTCTCTTTGTCTTGGCTCTTTCCAAAGGAAAGGCTTCTGGATGCCTGCACCCCTGCCTGCTCACCTCTGTGTGTTCCAGCTGGGCTTGTCTCCACAGGCTGCAACATGCACTTGTCCCGTAGCCTTTTCAGATTCCATCTGCCGGCAATGACCTCCCCTCCTCACCCCCAGCCCCCACTGTACACTCCATTGGCACATTAATGGAAGAGTTAGTGCAAGAGCCTGAGTCCTGCCGTGGAGTCAGCTGCTTGTCAGTAGGAGTGTCTGCCGGGGACCCTCCAGGAGTGAGAGTTGCACTCTCCTCGTGTTTGAGTCCCTGTGTATTCCAGGGTGTGTTTGTTATAGCAGCGAGCATCGCCTTATGCAACCTTAAGGAAACCCGCACCTCTGGGGAAGGCAAGGCCCCTGCCCCAAGCCTGTCTCCCACTGCCTGGCCATTGTGGCTCACTTGGGTGGGTGTTGTCCCATGTAAATTTGCATGTACATGGCCACAGTACCTAGTGGCTCTCATGTTGGACGGGCAGCTCTAGAGGGACAGCAGCCAAACGGGTGACCATTTGGGCTGTGATGATAGTGGGGGTGAGTGATGGTGCCCCAGCCCTGGGCCTGGCGGAAGCCCTGGATGTGGTAAGAAGTCGTCACATCTCAGAGATTTGGAAGCACCTCGGATAGGCTCCCATTAGAGAGAAGAGGGAGGAGGATTCCCTTAAGGCTGCTGGCCCTGCAGTGGGAGAGATGGAGTGGCAGTTTCCTGAGATGGGAAGACAGATGAGGGGGGAGCAGTTTGGGAACAGAGAAGACTCAGGAGTTTAGGTAGGAGCGTGATCAGGTCCAGCTTCCTGGTGAGTAGTGCACGGAGCTGTTGCACACACGTGTCCACAGCTGAGAGGAGAGGTCCTTGGAGGGGGTGTGGCTGACGGCATCACCTGGAGAGAGGAGAATGTGATGAGAATAGAAGTGTCTGGAAACTGAGATCTGGGGAATTCCTGTGTCAATGGATAAAGTAGAGGGGTCAGTAAATGGAACTGAAGATGGCGGAGGGTGTCAAAGAGAAGGTGTCAAGATGGTGAACCAAGAACTATGGGGGGGAAATCTCACCCACCACAATAGCTAAAATGCAGCACTGAGGTTGGTTCCAGAAAACAGCTGTTGGAATGAACTTAGTGGACACACTGCAGGAATCTTCTGTGTGTGTCTAATTTCCACACCCTGTGGCTCTCTAGCCAGTCTGAGGTGGCAGCCCAGATACGCAGTTTTGCTGGGAGCTTGTTGTTGAACACCCAGCCTCGTTTCCAGCTGAGTGCAGACCTCCAAAAACGGAGCCAGATTTTAGTGCTGCAGGCAAAGAGAAAGCAGCCAGCCCTGCCCTGCTGGAGGCCTGCAGGGAGCAAAGGGATGGGGCTGGGGGGCCAGGGTCGACCTGCACTTCTGCCACTTACTAGCTCTGTGACCTTGGAGAACGGACTTATCTTCCCTGAGCCTCAGCTTCTTAATTTACCAAAGGGATGGTCCTACCTTCCAGGATGCTTATAAGGATGAAATAAGGCAGCATGTGGAAGGAAGGCGGCTTTAGAAGACTCCTTGACCTTCCTCCTACACCTGGACTTGCCTTCAGCTTCCCCTTTATCTCACCTGCGTTTCTCGGGACCACACAAAGCACGGAGCTCTATCATGGCTGTTTACCAAGGTTACCCCTCCCTGGTGCAGCATGGGGAAGGCACTACAGAGACAAATATCTGTGTGTCCCTCAGGGTGGTCCCAGTCTAACCCAAGAAGCAAGTGCAGATGTTATCGATGCAGTTATAATGCTGAGCGCTTATCGATGACGCCGTAGACACTGGCAAAAGCCAAGGACTGGGATGGTTCCCTCCCCTTGAGAAAGTCCGAGAAGTTGTCTTAGACCTAAAGGACCTGATGCATGTCGCTGAGCCCCAAGTGGCAACTTGAATATCCTGGACTTTGACATAAACAAAGCAAAGGTGGGTTCTGCTCAAGTCACACAAGGACAGAAAGGTGCAGAACAGAGAAAAGAATGATCAGCTTGAATTTGTCACAAGGGGACACAGGGCCAGGGCCTCAGCCATGGATTATCAGCCTCACTCTCTCTGGCTGCTCTTCCCTTTCCCTGTCATTCAATTTCCTCCTCAGACACAGTTTCAACCTCTCTCTTCACCGTGGCACTCAGCAAGTCTCAATTAAATCACGGCTTCTCTCTTTCCATCTTTCTCTTCTCCAATTGATCTTCGTGTTTCCAAAATGTTCTGAGGACATTGGAGGAGAATAACACTGACTGGCCAGCTTCACACTGGTGTGCCAGGTAAATGGAGTGATGGATGGATGGATCAATCAATCAAGAGATGATAGTCAGATATATAGATATATAGATAGGTATGGCTAGATGAGAGTACATGCATATCTTTCTATCATGTACTTAATCTATGAACTATCTATCATCTATATAATCTACCTACCTACCTACCTACCTACCTACCTACCTACCTACCTACATATCTACCTACCTATCTATCTATGTACCTACCTACCTACCTACCTACATATCTACCTACCTATCTATCTATGTACCTACCTATCTACATACCTACCTATCTACCTACCTATCTACCCACATATCTACCTACCTACCTACCTACCTACCTACCTACCTACCTATCTATCTACCTACCTACCTATATACTTACCTACATGCCTACCTATCTACCTACCTACATGCCTACCTATCTACCTACCTACCTACTGGGATTGGAGACACCTGTATCCTCCAGGTGCCCATCTTTGAAAGAGGAAGGGGAAGTTGAGCATCCACCTCTGTCACATGATGCCCTGCTTCTTCTTGTGCAGTCCAGTCCAATCCCATAATGTCTCCATCACCCTGACACTCTGGAGGAGCAAACCTCACTGGGACCAGTGAAGGTATACCCACCTGGCCTTGCATATTCACGTTTACATGTTAAAGCTGAATTCCACCCTGTTGGTGGCACCTCAGGAAACCACTGCCACCAGTTGCAAAGTTAATTATGGTTTGCCCTTTGGGGGAATAAAATACAAACGTGTTATTGGAAGTTGCGGGCTAAATAAAAACAGCTGGAAGGGGAATGGAATGAAGGCTGGGATGGAGCCCATGATGTTCTGCTTGGAGTAAACATTTCTTTTCTTTTCTCTTGCTCAAGCCCGACTCTCTGCATACAAGTCCGCATCCCTTTCATGTGGCACAAAAGAGGATTTGGAAAGGGAATTTTCTCAGATCTGTGCATTGAAAACACAGCTTATGGGAGCCTCGAGAAGGGACATGTTGCCTTTACTTACAGTGGGTTCTTCTTAATTGTGACTTTCCCAAACCCCTCTGAAGTCATCAGAACCATTCAATTAGCATCTTCATTTCTGCATGATGAAAAGAGCCTCTCTCGCTGAACATACGGCCACTATTAGAAGGCTTCTAACATCTTTTGTTTGGTGATATGAGAGTCTTCTAGATAAAATAAGGTTTGATTTATAAAATACTAAAATATATGTAAATGCCAGATCTATAAATAAATACTGTATAGTAGAGGCGAAAATCTCATTATAAGTAACACGTTTATTAGCATATCCATTAAGCGAAAGGCCTTATGATGTTAATGTTAACGAAATTAAACTGTAACCATTCCATTCAGTCAGTAATTTCTGAGCTCTAAAGACCAGGCACTCTGCTAGGTACTGAGGCTATATACATGCATGTATGTACGTGTGTGTGTGCACAGATGTGTGTACATATCTGTATGTGCACCTATCTGTGTGTTTGCATGTGTGCTTTTTCCTTCAAGCATTCACATTATCACAGAAAACTACTTTATAGCTAAATTAATACAACAGTGACGCTGAGGTTGCAGGAGGACTTTCGTGTGCCACGTGCTATTCTGGGCACTTTATATCTGGGATCTCACTTACTAGTAATCCTCACAGCAGCTCTCAGATATGAGGTCTGTTACCTTTGCTTTGGGGGTGGGGACTCTGAGAGCACAGGGGGAAGGCACGTTGCGCTGCCCACCCAGATAGCAACTGGCTCGCTGGGTCGACAGGAAAACACACATCGCAAAACAGTAGATCCACAACATCACGGCATCTATTTAGGTATCAAAGCTGTAACGTGAAAAGCCATCAATTACATCTTGAAGAACTGATAAAGGCTTCACCGAAAAAGCAATTCTTTTTTTAAAAAAAAAATACATTTTTATTGATTTCAGAGAGAAAGGGAGAGGGGGAGAGAGAACGAGAGAGAAACTTCAGTGATGAGAGGGAATCATTCATCAGCTGCCTCCTGCATGCCCCACACTGGGGATCCAACCTGCAACCAGAGCATGTGCTCTGATTGGGAATTGAGTCGTGATCTCCTGGTTCATAGGTCAATGCTCAACCACTGAGCCATGAGGAAATTCTTGAGCACACTGTGGAGGAAGTAAGTCTAGACAGAGAAGAATCTCCTAGCTAGAAGGAATACCAAAGAGAAGGTGGGTAAAGTAAGCACTGGAGTGTTTTTAAAAATAAAGTAAAATCAGCAACAACATCAACATAAGAACCTAAAAATGCAATGGTAGGTGGATGGTCAACAGTCTTATATAGTCACAATGGGCAGCGAGTCATAAATAATTAGAATTTAGAGTAATGTGAACACTTACTCAAATGTTTATAATACAAAGTTGAGTTGAAAAAAGCAAATATAAAGTTTTTATTCCATACAATCTCCATCATGTAAATAAAGACAGGCTCATATGAAAAATTCTACAAGACAGATAGTATTGTTTTTCTTTTTTCTGGGGTTATGGGATATTTATATTTTCATCTCATTGTGGTTCTGGTGTCCAAGTATATATTTTTTTCATAATGGTCAGGTATTTTGTTATCATCTGAAAAGGCCAATAAATATGAAATTAGAAAACAATGAAAGGAACAGGTATATTTTGTCATCCTTTTCCTGGCTTCGACATGCCAACCTTCCACCATTCAGAAAGCATATTATAGAGCCAAAGCCCTCATTTAGTCCCAGTGGGTCAGCCTAACTGGGAAAGTGCACCCTTGGGAGCCCCCGCAGGTGGGGTACAGGTGTGTGGGGAATGTAAATCCAGCTGCCTTCCACCTGTGGCGCTTCGGGGGCGGAGGTAACAAGGGTGGGGTCTGGCTGGAACTTCCACTGTAATGATCCTTACACAGAGCAAGGCTGTGGAGGTGAGGAAGGAATGGGAAAGGCCCTGGGTTTCCATGGCCAGGAGGGTGCCCGCACAGCATCACGGAGCCTCACAAAGGAATGGAACCAGGTAGAGAAACAGAGACGTGACTTGAAGGTGCAGACACACTGCTAGTAGGCGGATTGCCTGCACTCTATGCCCTGTCCGCCCCTCTCTCTCTCTCCCACACTTGCTCTCCCTCGCGGAGATGATTTTGGTGGGGTCAGAGATTGGCCTGAAATCACCCCGCCAGGTAGAGGCGCCTGGACTCCAGCCGCTTGCACCCCCACTATTCATCAGTGCGCCCTGGAAACTCTCCCCTTCCTCTGTAACGTTGCTTTTCATCCTCTTCCTGTGTTTAAACCATGCATGTTCCAGAGGGCGGGTGGCGGATTCCGAGCTCAGCTTCTGCACCATTCTTCAAATTTCATGCAACACCTTCTTTCTCGCCCCTACAAGGCATTCTTGAGTAATGAGTGAGAACATTTTTCCTGAGTCCATTTTTCTAATTAAATAGAAGTCAGGCCAGGCAAACAATTACGACTTATCTGAAACCAAGTTTTGCCAGTTTGGAAAGACTAATAGAGAATCGCATCCAATACCTGGAACACCCCATAGAACTGAGCCTGGTGCTAAGACAAGCATGAAGAACACTTGGTATTTAACATCCAGCTTCATATTCAAAAATCACTAGAGATTTTTTTTACTGTTTTACAAGTGTAGCGATTTGGACCAATGTTATAATGTCAGCCATGCATATTTGGTGACTCTTATTCTGACACGGAACAGGAGACGCCGATCAAAATTTCTGTGCGAACAGATATATGGTGTGGGAATATCCAACATTTCCTTTTATTTTCATCATTTAAATCAATAAGAGTTCCAAATCATATGAATCATAACAGGAGCAGTTTATTTGGGGTGTCAATAGTAAATTTCTTGGAAATTTCCAAAGAGCATGTGAGGTGATGAAGGGGAGGAAAAAGAACTCTATTCTATGCCTGTGTTGACTGTGTTCTCAAAACACTTCTTTAAGTGTAAAGTAATTGCTCTTCAATTTAAACATGATAGGGTATGAAACTTTTATCAGATTCTTATTTAACCAAAGGAAACCTGGGTTATTCTAAACAATGGAAAAATACTTAGGTTAGATAATTGAATTAACTAAATGACCTCTAAGGCCTCCTAGCTTATCCATCTATTCAGATATTCATATTTTTGCAGCCATGCCTATATATCTATGTCTTTTCTCTCTCCATATTAAATAGCTGTGTGTATATGATTTTTAATATGCATATATGAAAATGCCAGAAGCGAAGGACCTGCCCTCATGGAGGGTGGATTCTTGACCCAATGCCTGGGGCAACATTCAGTGACCTTGACTGAGTGTCAAGGTGCCCTTCTCTCATCACCCTCTGTCTTCTTTTAATGTGAAGACCCAGGAGACTGTCCTCAGCCCCATGGCTACAATCCTTGTCTGTCCTCCAAGGGAATTGCATGCCACAGACAAAGTCAGTCCAAGGTGAATGCCCAGGAAAGGAAGAGGCTATACCAGGTGTGTTATAAAGGGAAAAATGCATAGATAAAAAACATCAACAAAAATTAGTATTGCCCTAACCGGTTTGGCTCAGTGGATAGAGCGTCGGCCTGTGGACTGAAGGGTCCCAGGTTCGATTCCGGTCAAGGGCATGTACCTTGGTTGTGAGCACATCCCCAGTAGGGCATGTGCAGGAGGCAGCTGATCAATGTTTCTCTCTCATTGATGTTTCTAACTCTCTATCCCTCTCCCTTCCTCTCTGTAAAAAAATCAACAAAATATAATTTAAAAAAAAATAAGTATCAATCCCTTGTCATTTTCCCACCACACAGTTCTCAGAACATCTATGCAGCCGTTACTCACCCTGCCAGTGGGCACGTTGGCCAGGGTTTGTGGAGTGAGTGGTCTGTGCACAGTGATTGGGGTCTGCCTGCCTCTGCCCTGCAGAACTGAGGGCGAAGGAGAGACATGTCAACCTTGAGAATGAAGTGAGGAGGCGCCCCTGCTGGTCGCGGAGGGGGAGGAGGGAAAGAGTGGCCTGCGGATTCAGGCCCTGACCACACTGGCTCAGCCAGAGCTGCTGGAACCACCTCGGGCTGCTCGCTGGTCCTCTCAGCAGCCTGAACTGGGGGCGAGGACCCCTGTGAGTTGAGCCAAAGCAACCCCACCTCGAGGTATGTCAGTCTGTTCCATGCCTCCTCGTCTTCATTTCTGACCTTTTATTTCACAGAAAGAAACTCCCCAGGAGATGGATGCAATGGGATGAGGACTTAGACAAAATCACACCCCTTTTCAGCACCTCAACTTCTGCTCTCAAAGGGCCGAAGACAGAATGAGAGGAACAGACAGGACACGTGGGTGCGGGAGAGCGGCCCTCCGACCTGTCACTGGGAAGAACAGTAGCACTTACTCTAGGCAACTGTTGGACAGGAAGTCACGGGGACTGTGGCTCAGTATAAAGAATCACTCCCTGGCGCTCAGAGCTGTCACCATCCCACGTCAGCTGCCTTAGTGTGAGCATGAAATAATTAATGTGGTGACAGCAGTGGCAATGGCAAGATGATGGTCATATGTGACCAGCATTATGGACCACCACGCCCCTTCCACGTGATGTGCAATGCACCTGGGTTGTGGTACCATCCCTTCCATGTGACATGCTATGCACCTGGGTCATGGTGCCATCCCTGCGAGGCAGGCTCAAGCACCTATGACAAGTGAGGAAGCTGAGGCTCTGCAGGGTTTAGCGAATCTCATAGACTCTCCAGACTAATATTGAGCGAAGCCCACGCCGGGCTGGGCCTCCGGCCTTTGAGCTGCAACTCCGTGGTTATCTCACACTCTCCACCACCAGCAGAGGTCAGGACGCCAGAGGAGGGTCACCGGGATGATTCTGTGCAAGATTTCAGCTTCATAGGGGGCTCAGATGGGAGCAAGTAAACGTCCCTCCCTGGGGTTAACAGCCTGGTGCCTCCCAGGTGACCAGAGAGTCTGTGATCTCAGACAATCTGGCAGGGAGGAGACACCTGACCTCCAGCCTCTGACCTTTTCTGTGTGGTGCCCAGTGACTCCACACACAGTCCCCTTTGCCAGAAGTGCTGTTCTCCTCGTCTTCTCCCTAGGACTCTTAGTGTTCGCTTAATGGTTAGACACATATGTGTAGGAAAGGACCCTAAAATCCACTGTCATCTTCTCAGTCCTTTATTCCCAGGTGCCCCCAAATGCCCACATCTTGTAATTCTCAAGCTGATCTGCAAATAAGCTACAGTTCCTGGACCCTTGATTAGACTATGAATGTGTTGAGGGCAGGATCTAAGTCCTATGTATGAACCTTAAACGTCTCTGTCACTGGTATATTGCAGATGCTAAGTAAAGAATGAATGAATGAATGAATGAATGAGCTTATAGAAACTGCTTGCCTTAGGATATCCAAATGTTATCTCTGCCATAAGCCCACAAGGCTTCAGCTCCTGGTGCAAGACAGGTAACCACACCTGGCGGTGCGGCCAGCTCAGATGAGAGAAGGTCCCCCGGCTGCTAATCCGGGCTTCCCTGGAGGTGCCAGCCACACAGCCACAGCCTCCTGAGCATAGCAAGCTCCATATGCGAGCCCCGAGTCTGCTAAATCACCCCAGCCTAAATGTGAGCGTTTCTAAAGTGTTACACAATGTTGCAATAGTGTTTTTACAAAACAAAGGCTGAGTTACTGGAAGCCATTTTCGACCTGAAAGAGGAGCCCTGGTGGTACCATTAGTGACACAGTGGAAAGAAGTGTATGTGAGTGTCACAGTGGGGACTCAGCCGGGGAACATCTGCTTGGTCAGTGGGGAAGGGGGGATGAGGGGCTGTGGTGGGAGCCTCGAGCGAGGGTGGAAAGTAGTCAACAATGAAGCAGTTGAAGGCAAATTCGAGTCAAGTAAGGTCCCCAGGGACCAACTACACTGAGACAAGATGGTAGGTAAGACTTAGGTACTAGAGTCAAGAGCTTTATTTGAGACTAGAGGCCGGGTGCATGACTTCTGTGCACCCAGTGCATGACATCCGTGCACTCTGGGGGCGGGGGAGGTGTCTCTCAGCCCAGCCTGCACTCTCTCCAATCTGGGACCCCTCAGGGGATGTCCGACTGCCGGTTTAGGCCTGATCCCACAGGATCCCACAGGGATCGGGCCTAAACCGGCAGGCGGACATCCCTCTCACAATCCGGGACTGCTGGCTCCTAACCACTCACTTGCCTGCCAGCCTGATCACCCCCTAACTGCTCCCCTGCCAGCCTGATTGACACATAACTGCTCCCCTGCCAGCCCAATCGTTCACAACTGCCCTCCCCTGCAGGCCTGCCCTCCCAACTGCCCTCCCCTGCAGGCCTGGTCACCCCTAACTGCCCTCTCCTGCCGGGCATCTTGTGATGATGTGGGGGCAGCCATCTTATTTTTAATATATTTTATTGATTTTTTTTACAGGGAGGAAAGGAGAGGGATAGAGAGTTAGAAACATCGATGAGAGAAAACATTGATCAGCTGCCTCCTGCACACCCCCTACCGGGGATGTGCCCGCAACCAAGGTATATGCCCTTTACCAGAATCAAACCTGGGACTCTTCAGTCTGCAGGCCGACACTCTATCCACTGAGCCAAACTGGCTAGGGCATGGGGGCAGCCATCTTGTGATGACATGGGGACATGGGGCAGCCGTGGCCATCTTGTGACGCAAGGGCGTGAGGCTCAATTTGTGTATTACCTTTTTATTATATAGGATATTATGTAGGATCTTAGTTCATACTCAAACTTTACTCTGTTGGTAATAAGACCCTTCACAGCAGTCCATGCTTTGGGGCTGTATTAATAGTGGTAGGGTGTCAGGAATAGAGAGGTGCCTATAGACGACACGAGACACTTAAATTCTGACCCGTGGCTTCACAGAGGATTTGCAGGACAAACATCCTCAAGGAAGGGGGGCTGAAATGAGGATGACTTGGAAAATCAGGACATGTAAAGAAAAACATAAAAAAATGAAAGTCATCTTGAAAAGAAAATAATGACTTCTGGGGGCATGGCTTGTCCTTAGCTAGCTGAAGTCCCATAATGGGGTCCTGAAATGTGTTTCCCTCAAATCCCTGCCTCGTGTGGGGCTCTCAGTTGTGCATGGGTAAATGGATAGATGAGAGAACATGGAGGGCATGACATGACTGACAGGTGAGGGATGAACACCTGGAACCCTTGGAAAGAAACATGGAACAGGATGCTCTCCCTTCCTGGGAAGGGAGGACATTCTAACAGATTGAACTTTTAAGCGAGACGTCACCTGCTCAGAAGGTAAGGCTTTTCTGTGTCTGCAGATGTGTAAGCACAAAGGAACAAGACCACCCATGCAGAACGCTGACCCAGGACCCCTGTGTCAGAGGAGGCGATGACCAGGAGGCTGCCTGAGCTTCGGGTCAGTTCCACTACTTCCCACTGAACTGATGACACACGCTACCCACAGCCCACAGCGGCTCACACAGCGAGGCCACATGAGCGTTTGGGAGGGTGGGGGGGCAGGGCAGCTTGTGGGCTGGTGGTCTGGGGGCTCAATAATGTCTCCACACTCTGAGCTGAGCTCCTCAGCACGGGGCTGCCACAGGTCTAGGGACCATGGGCTGACACAGGGAAGATGGTGCTGGGAGTGTGGGCACTGGCAGATCCCCAGTTCCCCAGAGAGGAGCTGGATGGAGCCTCTCTTCCCTGAAGTGCCTGGTGGAGCAGGAAGGAAAAGGGAGTTGATTAGGGAAGGGTGGGGGTGGGAGCCACGGTGCTGTGCTGGTGCCAGCAGTCACCGCTATGTTGTACGCTCTCTTTTCATCTAAGACTTTAACTCAGGAGGCCGTGATGTCTTCTAAATATTGATGTTTCGATCATTTATTGCACTTGGTAGTTGATACTATAAAGGCACATGTGTATCTCTCCTTGATACTTCACTGTTCTAGAGCTCTCTCGTTCTTGGCAGGTCCATGGGAATCAGGTGTGCCTGTGTGTTCATGTGAATTATTTTTAGGCAGATGGGGATTCCCATGCACGTGAAATTATGAGCTAAATTGTAACCCACTTGTCACTCAGTAGGACATTCCATGTCAGTGGGATGTGTGTTTGTGTGAATATAAGTGTGTATATATTCACCTACACATCTACACATACATTTACACATACATTTATGTATGAAGGAATCAAGTATCAAGTATGTGCATATATATTGAACTTAGGTGAAGAATGAAAGAATGAAATATTTCATCCCTCATTCATCGTAAGGATTGACTACTATTCCACTGTGTGTGTGTGTGTGTGTGTGTGTGTGTGTGTGAACAAAAACTGTGAAAATGAGTTTTCATTAATGAATAATCTGGGCACTTACCATATTTTAATTCTATGAAAAATGCTAAAGCAAGCGTGTTCATACATTCGTTTCACAAACACTTTGCCATGAAATCACCATGTCAAAGTGTGAGCGTCCGCTCTGGTACACACTGCCCAGCATCCCTCAGGTGGTCCACACTCCCCACAGCCCCCTCCCCCAGGCCACTGCCACCTATTGCCTCCCTCTGTGGGAAGTGACCGGTGGGGCAATTGGGGGCGGTGGTGCCAGCCCGCTCACCACCAGGCCCCGCCCCCTGCCACCACCCCTACTCCACACAGCCCCCCACTCCCCACAGCCCCCGCACCCCCCACAGCACCCCCACCCCCCACAGCTCCCGCACTCCACAGCCCCCACACCCCGCCCACACAGGGTTTATTAGATTCTTTGATCTTTGCCAATGTGATCAATGAGAACCAGTATCTCATTTTAGTTGCAATTTGCGTTTCTCTTATCAGAAATAAAGCTTGCCTATCTTCACACGCATAAAAGCCATTTTTACCCCCCTCTCTGTAAACTACCTTTCTCATCCCTCATCCATTTTCCCCCTAAACTCACTCTAATTCCTTAAATGACTAAGTTCCCAAGAAAGCGGCCAAGCCTCTTTCCATCTTTTAGACGGAACCTGTGCCAACGTGAGGGAACTCACACCTCTTCTCTCTTCTGTGGACCCCAGTCCCTGACGACAGGCGTCCTGGTTGTCAGCTGTCTCCACCCAGATCCGGGCAGGCCCCAACCAAGCCCAGCCTCTCTGGGTACAGCCCAGGAGGTGAGCTCCCCCAGGGTGCGCTGTGGCCCCAGCCAGAGGGGGGAGGTATGCTTCTGGGCTGCTGCTCAGCCTGCTACAAGGCGGGCAGAATGGAGCGCGTGTCTCCCATTCCCATTCTTCCGGGCTCATCACTGGTCTCCCATGTTCAACCCCAAAGGCCAAGGGTAAAGCCAAAACCTTCCATTAGAGACACCAGCTGGGCAGCTGCCGAGGCTGACCCCAGAGCTGGGAGGCCAGATTCAGACCTGGTGCCTAACAGGCTGGGAGTGACCCAGGCCCCTCAGTCTCTCCCTCCCTGACCCAATGCCTGGTCGCATCCCTGAGTTGACCCCTCAGAACCAGAGCCTCCCGGACCACCTTTCAAAACCCACCGCCTCAGTTTCCTGGACTCTCATTCCCCAACGCCCAGTTCCCAGGACAGAGGTGGTTCTGAGCAGAGCGCCCCCTGTGGCCCGAGCGTGCATCCTCATCCCTGCTCTGCCTGTGTCAGGACAGATGAATTATTAACAAGACTTCTGCTTGCAGTGCCCGGCTCTTGCTTCCTCCACATTAAATTGCTGAGGCCTCTATTTGATTACAAACATACTTCGTCAATGTTTTCATTGTTGCTTTCTGGAGCGGCCTTTGTATGAAAGTGTTCGAATGTCAAAAAGTCAACCGCAGGCAGGCAAACATCCTCCCCACCACCCCCGCCGGCCTGGAAAAGCTGTGTAAAGCAGACGCTGGGCAAATGAAGTCATCAGAAATGAAACCCACTTCAGGACAATGGTGAATATAATGTGTCATTTCTCAAAAAAGGGGCAGGGACCCTTCTGCCAGCAGCTGGGCATTTCTCAGAGAGGAAGCTGAAGTCGACATACAAAATCCGAGTGGGGGTCCAGGGTGTCCCCTGCTCTGCTTTGTTGACCTCAAATCAAGCATGACCTCTCCAGGCCTCTCTTGACTCGCCTGCAAAGTGGGAGCCGCGAGTCCGTCCCATCCTCCATCACATAAAGGCTCCAGGCGAAGCAGCTTCACCAAGCGCCATCCTCTCCAGGTGTACCTCCTGTCTATTGCTTTACCCAAAGGACGCACTGTCACACCTGGAAAGATGCAGTTGAACAAACATTTAGCCAACACTGCTGGCCCTTGTGGGCTGGGTGTGCCGCCTGGGCCCGGGCTAGGGGTTTCGTAGGTTGTGTGGATGAATGAATATTTATGGGTTCATCTCCTAGGACCTGCCAACTCACGGAGGAGCAGGCACACTAACCAGCAGTGGGGATGCGACGGGGGAAGGTACTGTGCCAATGGTGAAGGTGACCTTGAGTTGGCCATGATTTAAATGTTAACCTGAAGAATCACTTTGTTGTCATTGCTGTTGTTGGTACCATTGCTTGCTAAATAACTGTGGTTGTTATTTCTCACAAAGGAAATACATGTTTCTTATGAAATCACATGAAATATGAGCCAAGAGAAGGTGAAAATCACCCCTAATTACACTACCAAGATGTCGATAGTGTGATTATAGTGCAGTACCATCATGGTTTCTATTCCATTAGAAACATCATTCCACTTCCAGAAAATAAAAACAATGTGTCACTGAAAGATGCTTGGGTTAGGCACTTGGCACTGTGAAGGCAAAACCAAGAAGCAGTTTAATTTCATTGCAAGTAGAGAAAGTTCAAACAAATCGAACTGAGGGTGGCTCCTTCCAGGCACCACGTGGGGAGAGGAGGGGGGACGCCCAGCGATCACGGGGACTCACCTCCACCACTCACCTCTGCTTCTGACGGGGGAGAAGCCACCTTCGCAACACATAGGTGAAAATGCGTGTTTTCAGTTTGTGTAAATATGCCCATTCAGCTCCTACAACCCGTCAGACTGTCAGGGAAACACGATGAATTTCAATAAACCCGATATTTAGCCAAATACAGCAAAATCCCATAATCACATCTTTCCAGAGGGTGGGAAATGAAAATGCACTAATCGGGAAATATCATGGATGGGACCGCCCGACCATGTCTTGAAAAGATACATGTTACATGCGGGGAAGACTGTGAGTGTAATCATTAATGTGGATGTCTACATGAGGGGCCCCTTTTTAAAATATATATATATTTGTATTTATTTCAGAGAGAAAGGGATAGGGATAGAGAGAAATAGAAACATCAGTGATGAGAGAGAATCATTGATAGGCTGCCTCTTGCACACCCCACACAGGGGATCAAGCCCACAACCCTGGCATGTGCCCTGACCAGGAATCAAATGTGACCTCCTGGTTCATACATAGGTCAATGCTCAACCCCTGAGACATGCCTGTCAGACTACATGGGGTGCCCTGTAGAGAAGAAGAAGGGGACTCTCACATGTGGGTGAGGGGGGCGGGGTGTTTTGGGGTGGCTAATGTGCACCCTCTATATGCCTGGGACTTTTGTAACCATCCCGTTGGCTCCAAAGAGCATTGGAGGAGCTGGGCGTGAGCGGTGGGACCAGGCAGCTGTGGGACCAGGCAGCAGTGCCCAGTGGCTGGGGACCCAGCGCTCCCCCTGCTTCTTCTCCAGCCCTGTCACCCTGGACAAGCCCCTTGAAGCCCCTAAGCCTCCTTTACCGAATGTGCCAGGGAGGGAGTCCACTGGGCTCTTCCCTGGGGGGCAGTTAGGGCCCAGGTCTGCCGAGGCACCTTGCATTGCATTGCAGGGAAGGCTGGCCAGCGTGTGGGAGGCACAGTCAGCGTCATCGAAAGGGGAGGCGCTGGAAGACTGGGCCTCGAGAAAAACCATCCAGACACTGAAGCACAGGCACAAACCAGGTCCTTGGACTTGGCGCAGGTTGCCCTTGGCAACACCATCAGGAAGGCCTCTAGGTTTAGAGATCTTTTTGGCCTGGTCCTCGGGTCATGGAGGAACCCACCACCAAGCTGCCAGGAGTAGCTGATGCTGCCATCAGACACCCCAAGCCTCAGGCAGGTGGCCTGGCTGACCCCTCAGATTCCTGTGTACCTCTGGCCTCCCTGCTCATAAACATCCCACAGATTCCGAGGGAGAGGGAGACGCACTCCCGCTCTGACCCAGCTCCCGGTAACCAGCTCCCATGGGGGGAGCCGCCTGCTCCCTGAAGCCTAGGAGGCTGTGGGGATTTATCAGAAGGAACCTCAAAGGGCTGAGTGGCCAAAGGGCTCGGCACCATTCACAACGCCTCTGCTATGCCACCTGCCACGACCAAATTAGCCCTGACACCCCTCTCTGGTCCACCCGCTCCTGCACAACAAAGCCCAAATGAGGTTCGAGGTTCGTGACTTCTTGCTTTGGCGTGCAGGGCTCTGGGACCACAGGGAACACCTGTTCTTCCCCATTTTAAAGGACGCTTGTTGCTATGGAAAGGGACTCATTTTTGAAGTCCCCTCTATTTTTTATTGGGGATGACACTGGTTAACAAAATGATACAGGATTTAGGTGCGCAATTCCACACACATCACCTATACACTGCATCGTGTGGCCACCACCCCAGCCACGTCTCCGTCCGTCACCATGTATCCCCCGTGCCCTCCTCACTTCCGTTTCTGAACATAACGACCGACTGCTCATGGAGCAGGAAGTCCTGACACAGCACTGTGGGCTGAGCACTGTGCCCCAAGCGTGGCTGGGCTCTGCGGCCTGGGGGGCATCCAGGGACTCGGCAGGACTCAGCGGTTGTCAACCAGAGGCGACATTGCTCCCCTGGGTGCATTCTGTAACATCTAGAGCCAGTTTTTGTTGTCACAACTTGGTGTGTGTGTGTGTAAGGGGAGGGCTGTGGGCATCCAGCAGATGGAAGCAAGGATGCTGTCAACCACCCACACGCACAGGACGGTCCCCACGTGACAACTGCAGGACGATCCAGCCCCAGTGTTCACATCGCCACGGCTCAGAAACCCACATCTAATGGGCAAGTGCGTTTGTCAAAAGCTTAGAAACTATTTTATCAAGCAAACAAATAAGACCTTAGAAGGCATACAGAAAATAGAACTCACGTGATTTTTTTCTTACTCTGTATATTCCACCATCTCTATAATAGAATATGTACACTATAAATATTTATATTTATATTACAAATCTATCCTATGTAAAATGATATATGATTACTATAATTGTTAATGTGATTACATGTTATAATTATCTATGTATATAAAAGGCTAATACGCAAAGTGTCCGCTCAGGAGTTTGACCGGGACACCAGGAGTTTGATCGCTCGCTATGATGTGCACTGACTACCAGGGGGTGGTGTGAAATAAAGGAAGACCTGGCTGGCAGCCGAAAGACCTTGATTGCTGGCCAGGCCTAGGGACCCTTCCTGTGCACGAATTCGTGCACCGGGCCTCTAGCGTAAATAATAATGTGGTGTCATGCTGTATACTGATTACATGTCTGGCTGACTGGAATAAGAGGCACGGGCAGTAGAACGGGTATTGTTCATGGAAGGGTGATGTGTACCGGTCACACCTGGTGGAAGGAGCAAGCATCTGTCCTTCTTTGCGAGTGATGTCCAGGTCCCCGCAAGGAGCACCAGTGTGTGTGCAGTTCCTGGATCCCACCCGGACCTGCTGAATTGAATCACTGGGGCCAAGTTTCCACAGAAATTCTTCGGGAGGTCATATGAAGTTTGAGAAATAAAGCCTTTTCATGTCTGGGACCCAGTTGACACCAGCCTCAACTCTGAGCAAAGGACAGGAAAGATCCCATGAATGGGTGTAGGACCAGCGCAGTGGGGGTAAAGGGGTGAGTGCTCTGCTCACCAGGATGGGTGACACTGGTGCTCCAACAGGGACAGGCACCCATGCAGGGCTGATCCTGCAGACAGACCTCCTGTGAGGAACAGTGAGGGGGCTCTGCACCTCAACCAATGTGACTGTTGTCTCTGAGAGTGGGACACAGTGTGGATGCTCTTCAGTGTCTACACATTAAACACAGTTGCAGTGTCTACACATTGGAACATGGTTGCAGTGTCTACACATTAAACATGGTTGCAGTGTCTACATGGATTCAATATCTACATATTAAACACAGATGCAGTATCTACACATTAAACAGGGTTGCAGTGTCTACATGGATGCAGTGTCTACTAGTACACATTAAACATGGATTCAGTGTCTACACATTAAACACAGTTGCAGTGTCTACACATTGGAACATGGTTGTAGTGTCTACACATTAAACATGGTTGCAGTGTCTACACATTAAACACAGTAGCAGTGTCTACACATTAAACAGGGCCACACTGGGTTTCAGTCGGAGGGTGAGTCAGGCAGCCTTAACTCCCTCACGTCCGACTGGAGAGCAAAAAGCAAACCAATTACTTATAAACACTTGTGATGGGATTAATTTAATTTTTTTCTTAAACAAAGAGGGTAAATTAAAAGAACCAGCTTGTTCCTTCCCACACTGTAGTGACAAGATTAAAAATTAAATTTATACATATTTCATTCCTACATAATAAAGTCTTTTTGCAAAAAGAAAAAAAAATACCACAGTTCATCTAATTAAATCAAAGAAAATTGCCTGCGGCGATGTTACAGTATCACAACGCAGCCCTTGCCAAAACCAGCCCTGGCGAGTGGGTCTTAAACGCCACGGTGGGTTTGAACACTGGATCGGCGCGAGGTGTGTGCGTGTGAATTTGGGGGCACCCTCACGAAAGTGCGGAGCGCTTTCCCACCCCAGCGCACAAGGCCGGGGAAGGGATTCGGGCTCGCTGGAGTCACTGACACATTGGAGATAGCAAGAAAACCCGATTGGGGTGAAAACAAAACAAAAACTCAGCCTGAAGCCTGGGAGAAGAAACAGATTAAGGGTCCTTTTTCTTGTCATCTCCCCCGAACTAAAACCATGAAAATGCAGACACTTGAAATAAAATCAAAGCTGCAAGGATGGCCTTATCCTTCCTGGGCACATCACTGTGTGCACGTTCCCAGTGTGTGACCCCGGCCTCTGCAGGACCCACCGTGTCCAGGCACAGATAGAACCTCCTCGCCACCCCATGCCACTCAGCCCAGGGCCTGACGAGAGCTGGCTGGACCCTCCCTTAAAGGGACCTCATCGTTAGGAGGCAGACAGGTTGATGGATGTGGCCGTGGCCCTGACAGGAACAAAGTAGGCTGGGAGTGGCCCCCTCCTGCACACAGCGTGGTCTTCAGCAAGCCCCTGATTTGGATTCTGATGACTGCCTGGCAGGATTGCATTTTGTTCTTGGGAATCAGGTGCTGGAAAGGGGAGAGGCTCATTCATACCTTTCTGTAGGTCAGAGCCCCGTCCCCTGCAGGAGCCGAGGACATGTGTAGGAAGCAGGCATTTCACTCAGCAGCAGCCTGGCAAGCAGTGACCCCGGCCCAGAGGGGCTCTGTGAGTGGCTGCACTCCCGGTTGGTTCTCCTGCCGGCCTGGGAGTCTGAGCCCCGGACGCTGTTCACGCGGAGGCTGGGGCTGGTAGTTCACTCTCCGTCATCACAGGAACCAGCTCCCAAGGGGCTTTGTAGCTTTTAAAACACGTCCCCAAGCACCTTGTCCTTGATCCCGGCCGCATCCCTGGGGAAGTCCACCCCTGTTCTCTGAAATCTCCAAATCCGGAAGCTCCAAACCTCCAAAGCGGCAAAAGCTGAACTGAAGAGTGTGACGTTATTTATGATCTTCATTGACATCATAGAATTGACATAAGCACAGGTCTGGGCAGAGAAAGGTTCATGAGTTTCATTACAGGCTCCCCACCCAGACGCCATGGGAGGTGGAATGTGATGTCCCACAAATGCCTATGTCACCTGAATCGGTCATGGACCACTGTGTAACAAAGGAGCACAAAACTTAGAGACCGACACAACCATGCTTGTGTTACCCTACAGTGTCCCTGGTTCCAGAATCTGAGCCCCTTAGCGGGTGGGTCCCCTGCTTCAGATCTCTTAAGAGCCTGCAGTCAATGTGTGGATGCAGGGTTTCTCCCGGGGCCACCGTACAGTTGTCGGCGGGAGTCACAGTCATCTCAGGGTGTCATAGGACAGGATCCCCTGCCAGGACCCCTTCCCTGGTTGGGAGCAGGTCAGTTCTTCTCTGGCAGTGGGTGGAGGGCCTCAGTGACCTGCTGGCTGTGGGGGAGCTGCCTCCCAGATGGCCGCATCCAGAGGTGCCCGTGAGAAGGAGTCAGCATCTTTCATAACCTAATCACAAAAGTGACATCCCTTCACTTCTCCCATAGTCTTTTTTTATTGAATTTATTGGTGTGGCATCTATATATATAAAAGCCTAAGCAACTGGCTGACTGACCAGTAGCTGTGACACACACTGACAACCAGAGGGCAGACGCTCAACACAGGAACTGAAACCATGGGCATGGAAACATGGAACAGACTGATGAATCTCAGAGGAGAGGGGGCAAGAGGAGGGCAGGAAGAGATTAACCAAAAATCTTATATGCACACTAGAGGCCTGGTGCACAGATTCGTGCACCGGTGGGGTCCCTTGGCCTGGCCTGCGGGGATTGGGCCGAAACCAGCTCTCCAATATCCACTGAGGGGTCCTGGATTGTGAGAGGGGGCAGGCCAGGCCCAGGGACCCCACCAGTGCACTAATCCTCTAGTTAGTTAATAAAATGTTATAGGTTTCAGGTGTAAATTTCTATATATTGTATTGTGTCTTCTCCACACCAATTCTCCTTTGATTACTACTTTTCTTGCTCTAGCTTCTGCTGCCTTCCCCAACCCCTTTTCCCTCTGGTAATCACTATACTGCCGTCTGTGTCTGTGATTTTTTATTTTTTTTTATTTTTTTGGTTTGTTTGTTTTTTTCCCTTCTCTTTTTTCACCCAGCCCAGGAATCCCCCTCCCTTCTGACAGATGTCAGTCTGTTCTCTATATCTATGAATCTGTTTCTATTTTGTTTGTTAGTTTGTTTAATTCACTAGATTCCACATATGAGTGAGACCATGTGATACTTGTCTTTCTCTGACTGGCTTACTTCACTTCTCATGATGCTCTCCAGGCCTATCCATGCTGTCACAAAGGAAGAGAGTTCCTTATTTTTACAGATGAGGAGTATTCCATGGTGTAAATGTACCACATCTTTTTTACCCACCCGTCCACTGATGGTCACGTGGCTGCCTCCAAATCCTGGCTATTGTATTAGGTGGGAGTGCCTAGGCCCTGCCGTCAGTGACGGAGGGTTCACGGAAGGGCTGGGATGAGGTCTGGGGACCTTGCCCTCCACCCCACAGGTGAGGTGATGGGCATCCACTGGGATTACCATTATGCCATCACACTGTCCTGTGCAGCTCTGTGATAAGCTGTACTGGAAATGCTTTAAATATCTCTCTGAGTAGCCTACTATGTTCCAGTTGCTGAGATTGGGGCCAGGAGGATATACCTCGATAAAGTGCCATGGGTGACTGATCCATTTGATGGCACAGTCCAGACTGTTCTGAAATAATTAAATCAAAGAAAATTGCCTGCAGCGTGGACCTGGGATATGGAGGCACCAGCGACTGAGTGGGGGTGCTCAGATGCACAGACCCAGGCACCACACAAGCAGATTCCAGTGACATGGACATGGGAGGGACCGCGCAGGCCTGCGTTAGGGGGACATCCGGAGGCCTGCGTGGGAGGGACAGAGGAGGCCTGCACTGGACTCAGAAGTGGAGGAAGCATGTGAGACAGGAGATGTGGGCTAAGGCTGTTCCTGAGATGAAAAGGCTTTGTGACTTTGGATGATGTTCCACCCTGACCTGGCCTCAGTTTCCACACCTACACACTGAGGGGATGGGCTGGAATCTCTGAGGACTCCTTCAACTCTGAAAGATCCGAGCTGTGAGGGACTCGTTTCCCTGAGCGACTTCAGGCCTAGGTTTGATTTCGGCTGCCATTCATCTAAGGTTGCTGTGCTGACCAGACATAGGAAGCATCGCCTCCATCTGTGATGAAGTCCCCCTGGCTCCCTGTCAGTCCCCTCACCCCCCTGGGCCTATTCTCTCATATTCCTGTTTGCTGGGGCTGCTCACACAAGGTACCACCTTGCCAGGGTTGACCAGCAGCCCCTGAATGGTGGATAAACAGATTATTCTGACACATGTTTGCTGTGAAAGAGAGGCTAAGGGACGGCTAGGCTATAGCAACCAGGCAGCCTCAATGGCCAACCTCATTAGCCTTTTATTGTAACAGCAGTTTGAGATAAACTTTATCTTTAAGACACAATCAGTAAGGGAAGTAATCTTGGGAGGACACATGTGTTTGTAGCATCCTTTAAGCCGGGACAACCAAAGATTAAGATTAAGGATTCCAGTAAACACCCAGGGGTCTGCACATGCACAGACTTGTTTGGAAAGGTCAAGGAATAATTAGGGGTGCCACCTTCGATGCTCCCCTAAGTCTCCCCTAAGTCAGAATGCCAATAAACAGGGCAGGTGGCCTTCCACACACTCCCCCTTTATCAGAATGCCCTCCTTACAACTTTCCAACCAAGTCTCTTGTGCTCCCCAATACCTGTTAACTCTCAGTTCCCCTCTGTCATTTCTAGAAAACCATGTGTCTTCTTCAGGGAGCTTTCCTTCCTCTCCCTAGTTAACTCTGAGTGGCTTATAAACAAATGCTGAATTCCATGATTCCATGTCCCCCATTGTTCTTGTTTGTTGCCCTTACTCTGCTAGAACCTTCAGTGTCTCACTCAGTGACTGTAGGGAGCAGCTCTAGAGTGGATGGACCTGTGGCAGAGCCACAAACAAGTCCCAGTTTAGAGGGCAGAGCCCTCTTAGCATAATTAAATTTGACCTTATAGCACTCCCTAGATCCTTCCTAGGTAGATAATGGGTTGTGGGAGATGCAACAAGTGCTGCCAAAATAAGTGAAACTCACAAGAACATTGTAACTATGTTGACCTCTACCTTGTTTTTCTCTGACTATAAAATAAAGCCTCAGCTTGCTGGCTGAATCCTTCTCTGTGGCCTCATCCAGGCACAGGAGATCCACTGAGCCCCAGCTATATTCTCTTTGTCTGTCTTTTCTTTAATCCTTCACCACACTCCCTTCAGGCTCACCGAACCCTTGGCAGTGTTGGTATGGCACAGGTGACTATTTCTGAGCTGTTCAAGCTAAAAGATACTTGTTATTCCTGTATTTGACTCCAAACACCAAAACTACTCTTTCAGAAAATTCTGTTGGCCCTGCATTAAACATATATCCAGTCTGTGCCCTTCTCACGGATTCCGACACTGTCACTGAATTCTCTCGCTAACAATGCAGCAGCGTAACTGGTATCCCCCTTTGTGGCTGGTCTCCTCCAGTCTACCCTCCACTCAGCTGCCAGGTGATATGCTATGAAGTGAATTAGATAGTCAGCCATGAAAATATGATGCTCAGATTTTCTGCCACAGGGAGCGTAATCCAGGGGCGATCCCAGCTCTTGTCCCTCCATATGCACCACCTCGTTCCTGCCAAGGCTGTGCTTCAAGGGCTGCTCCACCAGGACCAAGCCTGGCAGAAGTATTCACATAGGCCTGCTCCTGAAGGGTGTAAGACTACCAATTAGTGGCTTCAGCTCAAGGACAACCATTGGCTTGGCCAAACATTTCTTAGAACTTAGAGCATTCAAAGACTCTTCCTACCCAATCCTCCTGCTTCCTCTCTTTTTCTACAGAATCAATTTTTTTATTGAGTTATGAAGGCTCTCCCCAAATACTCCATCGTTTGTGGGCATTTCCATCCATGAATTTTTAGATGAACTCCAACAGAATTAATTCTAAGAAATCCATTCTCAAATACATCATAATCAAACAGTTGAAAACTTAAGACAAAGAAAAATTCTGAAAGCATCCAGAGAAAAATAACACATACTTTTATTTTTCTGAGAGAGAGAGAAAGAGAGAGAGAGAGACATCAATTTGTTATTCCTATTATTGAAGCATTCATTGGTTGATTCTTGTATGTGCCCAGACCTGGGATCAAACCCACAACCTTGATATATCAGGAAGACATTCTAACCATCTGAGCTACCCAGCCATGGCAACACATTACTTCTAGAAGAACAATTATATGGAAATTATATTAATGTCTCCAGTCTTATCAAAGCCACGGAGACCAGAAATAAGTGGGTCATATTTTTAAAGTGCTGAAAGAAAAGCGCTAATAGCCCAGAAATCTACAGTAGATGAAAATATGTCCCAGGAATAAAGGTCAAGTAAAGGCATTTTCAGGTGAAAGAAAACAAAGTAAATTTGTTAATAGCTAACCATATCTTTGAAAAATTGCTAAGAATGATCTTCAAATGGAAGGGTAATTATAATAGAAGTAAATTTAGAACATAAGGAATAAAGGAAGAGAAACAAAAACAGTAAAATTCTTGGAAAATACAATGAATTCTTTCCTCTTCATGTTAATATATATTACAACTTAAAAATTATAACCTTGTCTGATGGGGTTTCTCAACATTTTTAGACATAATGTACATAAAAACAAAAACAGGAAGAAAGGGTGTGAAAGAACTTGCATGATAGTAAATTTTCTACATTCCACTTAAAATAGTGAAATGTTAATTTTAGGTAAAGAATAAAATGTTAAGTATAAATGTTATAATCCCTTGGGAAACCACTATACAATTATAAAACAGATATTGTTAAAAACTCAATAAGTGGATGAAAATGGGATACAAATATTATTTTTAATATAATTTATTGATTTTTTACATAGAGGAAGGGAGAAGGATAGAGAGTTAGAAACATCGATGAGAGAGAAACATCGATCAGCTGCCTCCTGCACACCCCCTACTGGGGATGTGCCTGCAACCAAGGTAAATGCCCTTGACCGGGATAGAACCTGGGACCCTTGAGTCTGCAGGCCGATGCTCTATCCACTGAGCCAAACCGGTTAGGGTAATACAAATATTATTTAAGTAACTCAAAATAAGGCAAGAAAGGAAAAACAAAACAAAACAGGGGAATAAAAAGGTAATCCATAATAAATAATAAAATGATAAACTTAATTGTAAAACAAACTCAATAATTACACTAAATATAAATGATTTAAGTATGATAATTAAAAGACAGAGACTATCAATTTGGATAAGAAAGAAAAGAAACACCCACCTACATGTTGTCTACAAGCAACTCACTTTAAATATAATAAAGGTTAAATGTAAACACAGACACACATACACACACTGGAAACTCTAATCCAAAGAAAGTAATAGACAAAGTAGACTTGAAAGCAAGAAAAATTACCAGGTATGAAGAGGGACAAAATAGTGATCAAAGGGTTACTATTTCCAGAAGATAAAACAAGCTTAACTTGCGAGTACCCAGCAAAAGAGCTTCAAAACAGATCAAACTGAACCTGATAGAGCTAATAAAAGAGAAAACAGAAAAGCAACAGAGAAAATAAAGGATACCATAAGCTAGTTCTTTGATAATAATAAATACCATTGATAAACCTCTCGCCAGGGATGAGGAACTCCAAATTCTCTGGGAGGGGTGTTCACAGGGCATTGGTGATGCTCTGGCTCAGAAGTATGCATTTTTATGCTTCTTAGTATCATATATTAAATATATTATTTGTATGCAAACATTAAATATCTGTTAAATTTTATGCATGTATCAAATATATTGTTTTGTATGAGTCAAATAATATTTTTAAAAGAATAAAGAAATAAGGCCATGAGCAGAAGATGTTCCAAGTAGATTAGTATTTAAGGAACACAGAGCTGTTAGAACAGGAACAGAGCTGAATGTTTCAATGGGAAAGCGAAGCCTGAGCATTAAAGCTGAGTTGGGCTGGAAGGACTATAAAGAAGGGAACACTTACCTGCTGCAGGAATGGCAAAAGGGGGTAGAACATGTGCTCTGGGTATCCATCGCTGCATTGAAAGACATACCCAAACCTAGTGATGTGAGCAGCAGCGGCGTTGATTTTGCTCCTGAACGTGCAGCAGGGGCAGGGCTCAGCGCAGACAGCTCCTGCGGTCTCCACTCCGGTTCAGCTGGGTCAGCTCCATGTCTGGGACTGGAAACCTCAGAGGCTGCTCACTCACACAGCTGGACCGGGGCTCCCGGGGCACCTCCTTGTCCCTTTCCCTCTATGAGGTCTCAGTGTGGTCCTTCAGGGTCACCAGCCTTCTCAGATGCTGGTGCAGGCTCCAGAGGTGCCTGCCCCAAGAGGGAGGCCAGAGGGAAACTGTCCCTCCTTCTGAAACTCAGCCTCAGACACCGCACAAGGCACTCCACCGTCTTCAAGGCAACCACAGATGCCCACCCACCTCCAGGAAACGGGAAACTATTTTTCTCCAGCTTTTGATGGAGAAATAGGAAGTTTCTACAGGAACATGTACAACTGACAATATGGCTGTGGCCATTTGGGAAAATCATGATCTGCCACTGTGAGCTCTGTGGTTGCTCAGCAATCTGGACCAAGTCGGTGGTCCAGGTACAGAGGGAACCACGGATCAAGGCTGGAGGCAGGTGGAGAGCCATTGGGGGTGGGCTATGGTGCGGAGGTTCCCAATGGGAGCTAAGGGGAGGCACAAACATTCAATGTTCAAAGGCTGCTGGGGAGAAAATACCATTTGAAGGGGAAGATGTGTGAGGGGGCCACCCCAAGACAGGCTGGTGTCAGAAAGACATGGAGGAAGCCCTGCCCAGCCAGGCAGGTGCAAGGGGGCGTGGGCATGGGCGTTGCTATAGGAAGTGGCAGGAAAAACATCCAAGAGGAGGACAAGCAGCTGGGACAAGGGAGTTCTGAGGTCCTTGAGTAGCCAGTAGTTGTCTAAAGGCTGCAAGGACTCAGGGGGACACCTTCCTTCCCTAACCTCCATCACAGGTAAGAAATCCTGAAACGCCAGGTCACTGGATCAATACTGTGTGGCCCAGAACCCCGGCTCCACCTTGCTTCAGGCGGAATGGAGGTCCGATCCAAAGGGAGCTGAATAGAGTGATGTCGCCCATCAGTCTTTCACCACGTGGAACAATGTCCGTGAGACAAGGTGAAGTTAAAAAAGGGCAGGTTGCAAAACAGTCCAAATGCACAGAAAGAAAGGAAAGCTGCCGACTCAAACATTCACAGGCTGGGTCTCCAGCTGGGGAACTGCCCCTTAAAACGTTCTATCTTTACTTTGTTATTTGTCCAAATTGCAGCAATACAAGTTATGAACCTTTTAGCAAATAAAATATAGTAATTGTTGTAGTTTTTAAAAACCTAGTCTCAGGATAAACAGAACCAGGTGGAGCATGTTTTAATGAGATTTATTCAATCAACCATTTACTCTGCAGTTGTAGGTCCCCTGTGAGGAGGTCTGTTTAATGAGAGCTGAGTTTTCTGACCTATTAGACTGCACAGCAGCTCGCAAGGTGTGAATCGTCCTGGATTGAAGGATGACACGATTATTTTCATAGTAACACTAAGATGGCAGGCCTCTCTGTCACTGTGGTGACATGTGGACAGAGGTACCTGTGTGGTGTGGTGCACGGCGGTGGCACCAGACTGCCCAGGAGTAATTGTATTCACTGCGCCATACTCCCAGTAAACAAACAAACAAACAAACAAAAACACACAAAAAAAAGCTCTTAAAAGCTAGTTTTACTTAATCATAGCCTTGATGAAGCAGTGAAAAATATTAATCCTATTAAGTGTTCCCTTCTTTATAGTACTCCCAGCCCAACCTAGCTTTAATGCTCTTTTCCTAGTAAATCTCGACCCTAAAGTACAATCCTTTCACTATTCTGTGTCAAGAAATGCTCTTACTGCCCTAACCAGTTTGGCTCAGTGGGTAAAGCGTCGGCCTGTGGACTCAAGGGCCCCAGGTTCGATTCTGGTCAAGGGCATGTACCTTGATTGCGGCCATATTCCCAATGAGGGGTGTGCAGGAGGCAGCTGGTCGATGTTTCTCTCTCATCGATGTTTCTAACTTCTCTATCCCTCTCCCTTCCTCTCTGTAAAAAATCAATAAAATATATTTTTAAAAGAAAAAGAAAAAAAGAAATGCTCTTACACTTACATTGGGGTGATGTCCCGATAAACAAGTTAAAAATAGTGTAAGTTGAAAACACGTTCTATGCTGTGGACACTGAGGATTGGGTGGCTGGCAGGGGTTGCAACTCACTACGGATGCCACACAGCATCGCCAGAGGGCCTATCGCTGGCCTGGAAGTGCCCAGAGTCCAAAATTCAAATGCATTTCACTTCTGCGCCACGGTAAAGTCAACACGTGGTAAGTGGAAGTATCCTAAGTAGGGGACCGTCTGTCCGGCCCTACTGCACGCCCAGGGACCTGGGAAAGCCTGCGCCTGACTGAGTCACCAATGGAACCAAATGCTTTTCCCATGAGTCACCATTTGTCCTTCCAAGAGCAATTAGCAAGCTAGTTACTGACCAGGGATATTTGGCAACGTTTCTGTGAAAGGGAGTCTCCCACATCAGAGGAAAACAACTGATAGTATTTGTTGCTAATGAAAAAAAAAGAACTTTTAAGAAAATAAAACAGATTTTTTGAATACTTCTTCCTTGACAGACAGATTCTACCGTGACCTTGACAGATTCCTAATAAATAGAGACTTCTATTTTGACGAGGTGATCTGTGGCTTGGTTTTGGAGGCTGTGTCATGAAATGTGTGGACATTTGGAAGTCTGCGTACTCATGGGAGGAGCAGTGTTTTCCAAACGACCAATGCCTGTTGAACACGGGGAAACTACCCATTCCGAGGCCAAGAGAGACAATAAAACAGAATGCAAAAAGGTCACCGATACGCTTTCCGATCGCATGAGGACGCTGCCACTTGTTGAGTTTGAGTGTAATAGAAAAGAAAACCTTTCTCTGACATTACCTGAAGGACTACCGCTCCTCTTTTCCTCGCCCCCACATCTGATTTTCATCATACATTTCAACCCAAACAGCAAGCAGCCTACTCTGACAGCCTGCATGCAGATCTCATGGAAACGGGCAGCGTTCTACTGAGCCAGATAGGAAAGACATTTGAAAAAAAAAATAGGAAGCAATGCCACTTCCCACTATTTTTTTAATTGAAAAAACAACTGTCGTTTTGGTTTAGAAAAGATGGTTGTTTTTCATTAAAATGCTACTTTCATTGGTATGAATGGGTTTGTTTGTTACTTTTAAAGTACCTAAGTATCTTTAAGTGATCAGGTTTACTTTCTATTAGAGTAATTGCATATATATATATTCCATATGAACAAATGTGCTTTGGGGTTCTGAGGTCTAAACATTTGGGAGCCATTACATTGTAGGAGACATATTTTGGATGCACAGGAGGACATCCCCTTTTCCCGGATGCCTTTTCGTGAGGACATGATGTCTGCAGATGTCAGAACCGTCTTGAAGGGCCGATGAAAGGTGAAGCCGACAGCTGAGGGTGGCCGAGCAGAGCCAGGAAAGGCTGGGTTCTTGTTGGCATCACTGAGCCGCTGAGCCCATCACTCTGTTGACTTGGCTTCGGACAGACTCTCACATGGCAGGTAATAAACCTGTCTGATTGTCCAGGCCACTCTTAGATAGGCTCTCCTGCTACTGGAACTAAAAACATCTTAACTGTCCCACGACCCAAGCCATCTCCCAGTAGGAGGGCACTTCCCCAGCTTTGTTTGGCCATGCAAAAAAGAATGAACAGAGCCATTTTAAATGGAGCCAGAGCTGCCATGCCAGAGGAACTGGCTTGCTTATCAATGCCTCAAACCTTTGGGATGCTGAGACAGGCCAAAACAACCTTCAGACTGAGCCGAAAGCGATCAGGTCCCATAGAACTCTTTGGAAAGATGACAGAAAACCAGGTATGGATACCAGACAGATGGCTGCCCAGACTGAAAACTAAACACATTGTTTAGCATCGGCATCATGTGTTATGTTTTCTGCACCAATAGAAAGGCCTTCCTTCTGTTGGTATAATTGCCCCCCTTCCTCTCTCATACGTGCCCATTACCTTTATCTTCTCATCAGAACATGATGTGGGCTTCTGCCTGAATCAGTGCTCCCAAATAGCTATTCTTCCATCTCAAACAAATGCTTGTTGCCTGTCACTGTGAAAGGCTTTTAATTTTTAGGTTCACAGCTGTATGATCTGATGTGTATTATTCCATGTAACCTTCTCAACGGTGAGAGAGCCTGTTTTATAGCCATTTAACAGATTATGTGACTGAGGCACGGGATGCGTACTTTGTTATCCCAGTTCACACAGAGGAAGTTGCAATCAATACTCAAACCATAACCATTTGGCTTCCAAGTCTGTTGTCTTTCCATTATAAACTTCACCAGCTTTAATATCTCAAGTCTGAATTCCCATTCCCACCAAATGTAAACACCTCAGAGTGCTTTTCAAGCTACACTCTAATCTTTTAAATTTAATAATCAAATACAATCGAACTGTGTTTGTTTTTAATTTTTTGTGTTACTTTATAATTACCCGGGCAGTCACTTTCCCCTCATTACATTTGTAGAATTGTTTTCATATTTCACACAGCTTTTTCATTCTGTATCGCAATTAGATCCTGCCACGTCTGTGTTCCCCTTGGACTGTGAATCCCAGCCCAGGGCCTGACATTTAACAGGGGTTTCATAACAGTATGTGCAGTGACGATAACTACAGAAGGTATTCACCGTGGCTGGCAACCTGATACATATCACCCACCGCTGATACTGACCGCAGTTCCTGAGCTGGTTGTCATCAACCTCATTTTATAGGTGAGGAAATTGAGGTCCAGCTAGGCTGACCCATACAAAGACACACGACACGTGTGAACCAGAAATCAAACACATTCCCTTCTGGCAACATGAAGGAGCAAAACTTGAGAAGCGAGTAAGCCTTCTCTCATGTAATGCCTCTGGTGGTTAGAAAGTGAGTTTTTACTGGGGTATCCCTTCCCTTACAAGCAGCCCTAATAATTATGAGGTTCTTCCTTAGGGGGATTTGCATTCCCACACATAATCCTGTAATGACAAGAATCCTGATATTTGGAGTCTAGTTGCAACTAATGGAGCCGTGCAGAGACAGAGCAGCTCCGGGGTGTGGGGGGCTGTGTGTGAGACGGTGGGGTCCTGCGTGGCAGTAGGAGCTGCCAAGAGTGTGGTTAACTGGAGAAGGTCTTTAGCTGCTGAGTTATGCAATTTCTTTCTTCTTTTCACATTCTTACTGTTCTGCAATGACTCCCTTGGACATGCCTGACATCATGCTAAACACTTCATATGACCTCTCCTCCTTCTCTGGCATTATTTCTCTTTTGCTGTTGGGGAAAATAAGGCACAGAGAGGGTCATGCACTTTTCTAGGTTCCCATAAATAGTGAGTGGTAGAGTTCAACCCAAGTGGTCTCTCCCCAAAGCGGGGGTTTTCCATCGCTGGACGTGACCTCTTCTTCCATGTCCGTGAAATGAAGGAGGAAAAGGGTACAAACCGTAGAAGGCCCCTCTTCCCAGCATACGACAAAACCATCACTGTGTACTTCGACTAGTTTGTGCAAGTAGCCAAGCTATACATGAGAACTCTTCCAACACAGACTTTTATGGAAGACCTACTGAGCAATTTTAATTTTCCCTTTGGTTTTATACCATCTTTCATCCTTGTAACAGATTCTGGAAAGAGAATTCAACCAAAGAAAACTTTACGAAGTGAAAGAACCTTGATATGCATTCTTTAGAACCCTTTCCCTCCCTTAATTTTATTCCATATGCTCACTGAAAAATGGTAAAGATGAGAAATCTGAACTGTCACAGCCGACTCCATTGCACATTTGCTTGAATTTACATATAGTGAGATGCATAGATTTTAAGAGTCTAGTTGGATGAATTTTGACAAATGCACATCCATGTACCCAACATTTGAACTGGGTTAAATGGTCTCCAGAGAGCCCCCTCCTCTCTCTGTATGTGCCTCCTGCTCTTCCCATCAAAAGATGGAATCTAGCCCTAACTGGTTTGGCTCATGGCATTGGCCCATGGACTGAAGGGTCCCAGGTTCGATTCTAGTTAAGGGCATGTACCTTGGTTGCAGGCTCGATCCCCAGTTGAGGTTGTGCAGGAGGGAGCTGATCAATGTTTCTCTCTCATTGATGTTTCTAACTCTCTATCCCTCTCCCTTCCTCTCTGTAAAAATCAATAAAATATATACTTTAAAAAAAAAGATGGAATCTACTTCCCTCTTCTTTGAGTCTGGGCTGGTCTTGTGACTAAACCTGACCAATAGCATGTGTCCAAAAGAAGGCTCTTCTAGCTCCAGACTTAGTTGCTAAGGAGCCTCTCTCTGTCGTGCTGAGAGAAACCAGTCCGGACAACTGGTAACCCCAGGATACTTCACAGGGCGTCAAAGACCCAAATGCAGAGGCGGAATTGCATCAGTATTTTAAGCCACTGATTCTGGCGGTGGTTTGTTTCTCAGCTAAAGCTATCGGATGTGCCAAAGATGATACAGACATTTCATCACCACAGAGCATGGCCTCGTGGCCACTTGCAGTCTATCACCACCTATTTCCACAGCTTCGTTATGTCCATTCTTAAACTTTAAATGAACTGAGACTTCCAGTGAACATTTATATGAAGAAAATGATGCAACATTTATTCTTTGTCTGGTTTCTTTCTCTGAATATAATGTTTCTGGTATTCACACATGTTTTTTGTTTTGTTTTTTAGCATTTGTTATTTTTTATTATTGTATCATATTCTATGAATGTATCAATAGCAGTTTATCTATTTTCCTGATAATAAGCATTTGTATCATTTCTAGTTTTTTACTATAATTAATAGTAAAAATTGAAAATTCTAATGCATATCTTTTTGTGGACACATGCTACCATTTCTCTCCCATCAGTCCCTAGGAATACAAGTGGCTGGTTCATAAGACAGGTGAATGTTTAACATTCAAAGAAACTGCTTAAAATCCTCCCAAATTTTTGTACCATTTTACATTCCCCTAAAATGCATGAGATCCAGTTGCTACACAACCTCATCACTATTTGTTGTCAGTAATTTTAATTTTAGTCATTCTAGTAGGCGTGCAGTGGATTTTATTGTGGTTTTCATTTATGTTTCTAGGAGAACAAATATTTCTAAGCACCTTTTAATGTCCTTTTAGTTTGTCTATCTTCATATATATATATATATATATATATATATATATGCCCATTTTAATGGACTGTGAAATTTTAATTTGATATGTGGAAATCATTTATATATTTTAGATATAAGCCCCTTGTTAGATATATGTATTGTAAATGTTTCCATTCTGTGGATGACTTTTTTATTTTCTTCATGGTGTTTTTTGATGACTAGAGGTATCATATAGATGCAGGCAAATTTGTTTACTTTAGTTGGGATTATATTAGGTCTAAAGTTCAATTTGAGGACATTTTGAGTCTCCCAATTCATGAACATAGTACATCGCTCTATTTATTTAGGTCTAAAAAATTATTTTCAGCAATATTTGACAATACTTAGAGAATATTATTACAAAATATATTTTTATGTATTTTGTGACTTTTATGCTATTATAAATGGTGATTTTTAAATTTTACTTTCTAATTGTGTATTTCTAGTATATTTGAAATTCAAATTCTTAAATACTCTGACCGAGTACCCTGAAATCTTACTAAATTCACTTATCAATTCAAGTATATTTGATTTTTATATTTTTTATTTCCTAGAGTTATTTATGTGAACAATCTAGTCATTTATGTATAAGATATTTTCAATTCTTTTATATCTTAATTCTAGTTATTTATTTTTAGACCTAGTGCTTGCAAGAACTTATAGCATAATGTGGAAAAGAAGTGCTGAAAATAAGCATTCTTGCAGTAGTTCTAATTTTAGTGGCAAGCTAACCAATATTCTACCATTAAGTACAAGTTATTTTACACACTTACTTACCTACCATAAGTGGGTTTTCATAGATGTCTTTTATAAATTAAGGAAGTTTTCTTATATTACTAGTTTGTTGAGGGATCATTATTTTTTAATTATGACTGGCTGTTGAATTTAATTAAATTCTTTTTTTGTATGTATTGAGGGTGATTAAATATTATTTTATTTTACTCTGTGACTATAACTTTCTTTAATTTATTTTCAAATGTTAAGCTAACCTGGCATTCTTAAGATAAATTCATCTTGCTCATTTGCATTATCCATTTAAAAAATATTTTTATTGACTAAAGAGAGGAAGGAAGAGGGAGAGAGAGATAGAAACATCAATAATGACAGAGAATCATTGATCTGTTGCCTTCTGCCCACCCCACACTGTGGATCAAGCCCACAACCCAGGCATGTGCCCTGACCAGGAATTGACCTCCTGGTTTATAAGTCAACACTTAATCATTTTGCACTATGCTGGCCAAGCTGCATTATTCAGTTTTATATATTCCTAGATTTGATTTTGCAAAAACAAACAAACAAAAAAACACTGTTATAACATTTTGCATCTATGTTTATGTGAGTTAACTTTTGTTTAGTAATGTCTTTGTCTAATAATTTTTTCAGATAAATACTGACCTAATGAAATGAATTTGGAAATATTTGCTGCTCTTCTATTTTCTGACAGAGTGTCTGTAGAGTCATTAATTGTAAATTGAACATTTGGTAAAATCCACCTGTGAAACAATGTAAATCTTAAATTTTCTCCATGGGAAATTTCAAAATTTTAACTCAATTTAAAAAATAAATGTAGGAATACTCACATTAGCTATTCCTTCTTGTGTAAGCTTTGCTAGTCTGTGACTTAAAAAAATTGTTTATTTCTTCTAAATTGTAAAACTTATTGTTAGAAAGATGTTTATTATATTTCCTTATTATCCTATTGATGTTCATAGAACTAAGAACCTTTAATAATGTCTTACCTTCTGGTTCTGATATTGGTAATCTTTGCATAAGATATTAAATAGCAACTTTTAGTTTTTATTTCTTAGTTTGGAGTTTAGGTCTTCTTTGTGTTCCAATTTTTAAGTTGGAAACTTAGATAATTGACTTTATAATTTTCTTTATTTCTAATATAAGTATTTAACTAATTTTTTTCTCTGAGCAGTGTTTTAAATGTTTCTCACATATATTACTATCTCTGTTTTATTTTTTCTCTATTTCTTTTTAATCTAAGTGTCTTCATATTTATGTGATTTTTTATAAACATATAATCAGTCCTTGTTTTTTAATTTATTATGAGAATATCTACTTTTATTTGACCAGTATGGTTAGATTTAAATATACTGTTTTGCTATTTATCTTCCACCTGTCCCATCTGTTCATTGCTTCTCTGGTTGTTCCCTTGACAATTTTTTTTGGATTATTTGTTATGATTAATTTTTCATAGGTAGAACCTACTAGGTATATGATTTTATTTTGTTGTTCTATTATATTAGTTGTAGTTGCAATAACATATCCAAGTCTATTTTCAAATATTATATTACTTTAAATATAAAGTAAGGACCATATAATGGCATACTTATTAATGTTTATATCTTCTGTGCTGCTGTTGTTGTACATTTTACCTGTGTTATAAATGTCACCTTTTTGCTTTAGGCATTCTATTATTTATTCATAATATTAAAAATTTATTTAAAATTGTTCAGTTTTATTTTGTCACATATATACTACTTCTTGAATTCTTCGATATTTTGTCTAAATCAGAATTTTTACCTGATATTTTTTTCCTCCTCCTGATGAATTTTTTAAAGCACTTATTGTATAAATTTGCTGGACATAGATTTAATCAGTTTTTTAAAAATAC
>NW_005871276.1:689528-697023 GCF_000147115.1 Myotis lucifugus | reverse complement strand
ATATATTGCTGGAAATGGAATTCTAGGTCAACAGATTCATTTTATCACTTTAAAGATGGCATTCCATTGCCTTCTGACTTCCATCATATCTCATTAAAAGTCAGTCATCATTAGTATTCTTCAGTGAAATAATTCCTTGTATAGTATACATATATCTATGGCTACTTTTAAGGTTTTTTCTTTATTTATTGTTTGCATAATTTTAACTATGTTATCTGTTTATGATTTTGAGAGCTTCCTGGACCTGTAAATAATTTTTTTTTCTCTAAATTTGGACTCTTCTGGCAACTATTTATTTATTTTTATAAATAATTTTTATTTATTTTTTTTCTGGGACTTTAAGCACATGCATAGTAAATGGTTTCATACTATTCCTTGTGTTACTGAAGTTCTGAATGTTTCCAATATGTTTGTTCAACTCTGAGCTTCACTTTATATTGATTTGTTCACTGATCATTTACCTAAGGTATCCAAACCACTTTTAAGTCTATTATTGCACTATTTTTTTCATATAGTCCATGTTTTTTTGTTCAAAAATTTTCACTAGTTTTTCCCTTATACATTATATATTTCCTTGATAATGTTCCACTGTTTGTTATTTCTTTTGCTTTTATTTGTAATTTATTTACTGAAGTTTTAATAGCTATATTAAAGTCATTTTCACAATCTAACACCTGATACATCTGTCAGTCTACTTCTCTTGACTATATGTTCTCTTGATTATAGGCCATATTTCCTGCTTCTTGGTATGTTTTATGAGTTAATTCATACATGATATTGTGCATTTTTTATAGATAATTTGGATGTTGCTAACTTCCTCAAAATAATGTTGAGTTGCTTTTTTTTCTATTGACAGGCAATTACATTACTAGAAGATCTTGTATTGGATTTATGCCTTTCTAGATCAGTTTATTTTTTTTATTTATTTTTTTAATATATTTTATTGATTTTTTTACAGAGAGGAGGAGAGAGGAATAGAAAGTTAGAAACATCGATGAGAGAGAAACATCGATCAGCTGCCTCCTGCACACCCCCTACTGGGGATGTGCCTGCAACCAAGGTACATGCCCTTGACCGGAATTGAACCTGGGACCCTTGAGTCCACAGGCCGATGCTCTATCCGCTGAGCCAAACCGGTTAGGGCTAGATCAGTTTATTTTGTTGTTTGTTGACTTATTGATCATTTAATTGATTAGTTTTTGAGTTTTGTCCTTTTTCTTACGATATAGTGCTTCTATGTTTTCAATGAAATACTCATCGTTTTTACCAAGCCCCTGTAATGGGATGGAATATCATCTCCAAATTATGTCTTCCCTAGTACTGAGTAACTTTTTAAACTACTCAGTTCTTTAGCCCTCAACTGCTAGTTTCTGCAGGGCTCTTTGGTAATTTTTTGGTGCCTTTCTCATAAATATCAAGTTTAAGAATCAATCAAAGATTTAGAAATAACTGGTATGCAGAATTTGGGGCTTCCCAAATATGTCTCATTTCATTTCATTTTATTTCCCATCAATAATCAGTCTTAAATTCACATCTTTTTTTCTTCTGCCAAGTAATTCTGTTCTTTTATGTTTGAGTTCTTTTCCCCCATGTCTACACAGTAAAAGCCAGATAAATGTGGGACTCATCTAGTTTACCTCTCTTGTTTCAAGGATCATATCCTGCCTACTTTTTTTGCTTCCCAACCATTCAAAATATTTTAATTTTTTCAGAGTTGTTATTGTCATTGGCTTTGGGGTTAGTCTAATACAATTTACTCTGATATGACCAGAATCAAACCTCTCTTTGAAATATTGATACTGAGGAAAATTTGTTTGGTTATCTAAGTTTCATCTAGAAATTTTCAACCAACTATTTCTCAGGGATGCAGACATGGCCCACACAGAGGATAAGAGCACCATATGGTAGAAAAAACTAACACTTATTGAGACCCTATCTTTTACCAAAGGCTTGGCAAACAATATCACTAAAGAACAACTACACCTATAGGTAGGTAATAGTTTTTCCTGCCATCATATGAGACAACCGAGTCATAAAGAATTGTCTTGACTTACTCAAAGCTATAGAGTTTAGATGTGAGATAACCAGAATTGAAGTAATTATCTACTTCTAACATCTGCAATCTTTCCATTGATCTTTCCACTGACCCAGAATTTCTAAAATATCTGAAATTTCACTATATCAAAAATGTGAATTTTCCCATCCTCAGGCCCACCTAGCAGGTTCTAAACATACAGGGGAAATTGGTCTCATGCTGACTTGCCAATGTTGATTTGTAATGTTTTCTGTGCGGCTCTGTATTAAACAATGTTGAGACTCCTTTAGGATTCTGTGGAAAATATGTTTTGTAAAATACTGGTACCGTTTAAAGTAGGTACCATAGTTGGAGTTGTGAGTACAAAGTGCAAGGTCCCTAAAACAAATTGGAAATGGGATCTTTCTTCCTTGGATAAAATAATAATTGATTAATTAAAATAATAGAAGAAGGAAAGGAGATGGCAAGGGTTCGTTTCCACAACAAAGGTTTACTTTACGTCCTACTCCCACTTTCCATTCTGGATGAATCCAACTCTCTGGCCAACACAATGAAACAGAGAGAGCACTTTACGCATGGAAGTTACTTGAGGCAATTCAGGGCGTGGGTTACCACAGCCAGGAGCTTCCGCCATTTCTCAGCCCAGCATTTCTTCTGAGCAGGAATGCTTACTCCTGCCCAGGACACCCAGGAAACGAACAGAAAGGACCAGGCTAGGATGTCCCATAGACAAAGGGAAACTTTCCTGTCTCTTAAAATACTACTATTCTCAGGATTAACAGGACCCCATTCAGAATGAAATTATAAAATCTGGAGCTTCTTTAAAACTCAGGCCTGCACCTCTGTTGCATTTGACTTTCGTTGAACGGCTTCAGCTATTGTCCTCCTCTAATATCTGGAGTTCAGCCAAGCGCAGGACGGTTGTCTTCTGTTCATTTGTAAATTAATATGTCTGGAAGCAAAGGCTGTCTCTGAAGAAAGCAGATTCACTTTTCTCCGAATGGAATGAAATGATGTTTGGGGAAGCCTCTGCTGAGGTCCAGGAATCTTTATGAGCCTTTTAAAGTCATTGTTTTCTTCTCACAAATGAGAACTCGCTGATGCCAAGGAGTAATGAACTGGAAAACCACATGGTGACAGTTGGTTCTGAAGCTGGCCCTGGTGCATTAGCAAGGCCTGTTGGGGAGGACTTCCTTGCTGCATGCTTCCCCTCTCACTCCTACTTTTCCTCTTTGATTCCTCCTCCTCTATGCCACCCCTCCCCTGTCCATTATGCAATAAACACAGGCTTTGGTACAGACTGACTCGGGTACAAATTTTAATCTGCCACTTAATTGTGTGGTCAGTTCATATTGCATGAACTTGATACTTAACCTCACTCTGTCTTAGTTTTCCCATCTGTGAAATGGTAATGATACATCCCTTCCTCCCTTCCTTCTTCTTAATAGATTCTATCTTTTTTAAAAATACATTTTTATTGACTTCAGAGAGAGAAAGGGAGCATGAGAGAGAGAGATAGAAACATCAATGATCAGCTGCCTCCTGCACGCCCCACACTGGGGATCGAGCCCACAACCCTGGCATCTGCCTTGACCAGGAATTGAACTATGACCTCCTGGTGAATAGGTCAATGCTCAACCACTGAGCCATGCCAGTCAGGCTAATAGAATCTATCTTTGATTCAGCTATTCAACTCTACCAGATGCAGCTCCTATGACTCAGGGAGGTGGAAAGACCATGAGATCCAAGAGTGGAACCGGAATGGCTGCAGTCCGTAATGGGCTATGGATCCCTCCAGAGGACAAAGAGTTCTTGAGCCCAGGCTCCCACTTGTCAGAGTTTGCGGGGGACTATAGTTTCACTGTGATGTGGGGGAGAAGCTTTTTTACTCAGAGCCCCGGCAGCATGCTGCCTCTAGATTCTGAAATCCATCACATGATTCTATAGGGAAACACGCTGAGGATGTAGCTGTCAGACCAAAAGGAGACCAACAAATAGGAGAGAAATGAATCAGGTCCCTGACCATGCAATATGCCCACACTAGACCTGGACTTCCTGTACATGAGATTGAAAACATAGAAGCACTCTATCAGGGTCTTCAACCAGGAACCTGGTGTCCTCATCCACAGTCTTGGGGATAATTAGGAGTATAAGAAAGTAGACAAAGTGGACAGTGGAACAGCCCTAACCGATCTCCGGAAGGCAAATGCTACTGAGGGTTCTTGTTGTCTGGTCAGCTGGCCCATACTGGCGATGATCCGCATACCCATCACCTTAGCTGAGGGCAGCTGCCGTGGCTGAGTCAAGCTGTCATATCCAGGAGGTCTGCTGCTCCTCTGGGCCTGTGGCATAGCGTCATGGAAGGGACTCCGGGGTGCTAGGAGTGGCTGCAGAAGCCACATGGAGGCAGGAAGGCTGTACCTTGCACTGCGAGGTGGAGGAGCATTGCGTTAAGTGGGCCTGTGCACAGCAAGACCACATGGGGCCCGATGCTGCCTCCGAGGCTTCCTATCTGAGGTTCATGCTCCAAACGAGTAGGAACATCTGCCTGTTGGGGGGCCTCTTCAGCTCTCCCTGAAGCCTTTGTTGGTCGCTCACCGAGAAAGAGAGCAGGACAAGCAGAGCAAGGAAGCCCTGTCCTTGATTTCTGGTATCAATGTCAACTCTGTATCAATTCATCCTCCATCCAGTTACACTGCCTGCTGTCTTCCCCAAACATTATCTTTAGCTCATGAAGTCTGTTCAATCAGGAGCTTTTTCTCTGACTGACTACCCATAACCTACGTGGCTCTGTATCACTGGATTCTCTTAAGGAACCAAAGACTCAGGCCAAGAAAGAGGCGGGTGGGGATCTGTTAATACACAGCACAGAGAGGGTGTGGCCTTTTGCTTCTCCACGCACCCAGGCACCCACGTAGGGGAAGGGGAGGGGCTTGCCCAAGGACCTAAAGTTGGCCAGTTGGTTGGCAGAGCCTGGAGCGAAAACCAGGACCCTCCACCACTGTTCATCCATGTGCCAGCTGTCTTCTCATCATGGTGGGAGACAGAAGTCCCTTTTCAAGGCGTGGAAAAAAAATCAGAGCCACTCTGGGTAATTTTGTTGTTTTTCAACACTGTAATCTGAGCACATGAGTAGTTCAGAGAGGGGGAAAGAATGGAAAATCCATGCCTCCCATCCTTCACCTCCCCCAGGTGGTCCTCTGTTCCCTCATCAGAGGCAAGAGGTGCCTAAGGAGGTGGAGCCAGAAGAAAGTGGCTGTCGCCCTCTCATTCCTTGTCAGAAAAAACCTTTCTTCCAGCGCAGGTTGCATTAGACGAAGTGGTAGAGTGTTTGACAGTAAGTCACTCAACGATGATGAAAAACAGGACGCGTGAGCTTCCGTGGGGGTTCCGGCGTGAATGAGGAGCCATACAAAATCAAGTTGCATTGTACTGTAGGGAAGGGCTTTGTGTTCGAGTTCAAAATAACCCGCTGAGAGCCCTCCAAGCCTCTGAGTGCGCTCAGAGTTCCTCCGAATGTTTCCGGAAGGATCTGCACCACGCTGGCTGCATTAACAAGGGTTTGGGGCCAGGACAGGGCCGGGGGGGGCGGGGGGGGAGGGTGAGTGTTATTGGTGAATTAAAATGACATTTTCTTCATTACTCTTCAGCTTCTATCTCCTGCCTGGGTACTTAGCATTTCCCTCCTTTCTCTCTGTGTGCAAGCCAGTTTCCCTCAGCAGTGAGGTGTGGCTGGAGATTTTGGGAGGGGGGGGGGAGGAGGGGTGGCCATGTGCTGGAGGCCAGCTAGCCTGCTCACCAACTGTCAGAGTTTCTTCATCTGTGAAAACAGACAGAGCCAGGCCGGAGTGGCTCGGTTGGTTTAGTATAGTCCTGTGCACCAGCAGGTCACTGATTTGATTCCCAGTCAGGGCACATGCCTGAGTTACAGGTGGGATCCCCAGTTGGGGCACATAGGGAAAGTGGCCGATTGATTGATTGATTGATGTTCCTTTCTTCTCTCTCTCTCTCTCTCTCTCTCTCTCTCTCTCTCTCTCCCTCTCTCTCTCTCTCTTTCTCCCTCCCCCCCCTTCCTCTCTAAGCATGTCCTCCAATGAGGATTTAAGAAAATAGATGTAAGCCCTGGTGGCCAGGTGGCTCAGTTGGTTGAAGCATCATAACATACACCAAAAAGTTGCCGGTTCAATTCCCAGTCAGGGCACATACCTAGGTTTTGGGTTTGATCCCCATTCAGAGAAATGTGGGAGGCAACCAATTGATGTTTCTCTCTCTCAGTTTCTTTCTCTCTCTCTTTCTCTTCCTCCCTCCCTCCCTCCCTCCTTCCCTCTCTCCTTCCCTCCCTTCCTCCCTTTCTTTCTCTAAAATCAATCAAAAAACACGTCCTTGGGTGGGGATTAAAAAAATAGACATAAAATCAGCAAACTTAAGCATGTTGCTGCCAATAAAGAAGAGACAAATCTTGTGAAAGATGCTGGCTTCTAGAAAGGTCAACAGTAACTTCTGAGCTAAAGGCAAACAGGCAGGAGGTAGAGAAGAGATGGCAGTGCGGTCTTCCAGATCCTTGGGCTGGGGCTGCCCCTCGAAGTCGCACAGGCTGGGGGCTGACAGGACAGGAACCTGTGGCCTCACCATCCAAAGGCCACAGGTTCCTGTCCCTCACCCCCTTGTTGTCTGTGTCCATTGGTTAGGCTTATATGCATGCATACAAGTCCTTTGGTTGATCTCTCCCTCTTACCCCCACCCTCCCATACCTTCCCTCTGAGGTTTGACGGTCTGGTCGATGTTTCTCTGTTGGTCTTTGGTCTTTAGTATAAAGATTCTGGGCTTATATTTAATTTTATAAAGCAAGTTGCAAAAATAGACACACAGCATGATCGCATATATATAAATTTTAAAACATGCTTAAGAGCACGCTATGTTTCACAGCAACATGCATACTTGGGCTTTTGTTAAAAATACTTCAGGGACTGACCATTGTCAAGTCCAGGAGGGTGTCTGCTACCGGGAAGGAAAATAAACAAGACTAGTGACGGGGACCAGGAGAATATCACTGTAATTGTAATGTCTTATTATTGATGCTATTATTTTTTAAATAAAAAGATGAAGGCCCTAGCTGGTTTGGCTCAGTGGATAGAGTGTCAGCCTGTGGACTGAAGGGTCCCAGGTTCAATTCCGGTCAAGGGCACATGCTCGGGTTGTGGGCTCCATCCCCAGTAGGGGGGTGTGCCAGAGGACAGCCCAATCAATGATTCTCTCCTCATTGATGCTTTTCTCTCCCTTCCTCTCCTTTCCTCTCTGAAATCAATAAAATATATATACTTTTAAAAAAGATGAAGGAAGGGAGGTCTTCTTGCAACTATATCAGAAGTATTTGATCAGATGGAAAAAATAGATGGAAATGAATTTTCCGGGCAGAGAGAAGAGACAATGAAAGTCTCTGAAGCGTGCAGGATTGACCTG
>NW_005871276.1:679980-689302 GCF_000147115.1 Myotis lucifugus | reverse complement strand
GGGGAGCAGGAAACTGCAGGATCAAATTGGCGATTCCTGCTGGTTCTGCTGGTAGCCAAATAGTTGGCGGGCACTGGAGACCTGGACTAGAGACAGCTCCTGCTACCCATGTGCCTTTGGTGACAAGTTTGTTGCACATCCTCCATTTAGATCTTCCAAGAGTTGCTCTGAAGTAGGCCAGGACGAACCCTAGTTCTACACCTCAAGAGGACAGAAATCAAGTTGTAAAGGTCACATAACCTGCTCAGAACAGTAAAAAGAGAAAGAGCAAACCCAGGTCTTCTGACATGATCCGTACAATATTCTGATTTCTCTCTAACAGCTGTCATCCCTGCAGGAGGGCAGCGGGACCATGGGGGTGTCTTTAGATGCTTTTCTTGATTGCCAAGAAAGATGGTTTATTTTTTCCCCTCCAAAAGTAACAGAAATGATTCTGTGGAAAAGATAGGATAGAAAACCCACAAAACAAGTAACCTCTTTTGCAGGGCTTGTCCAGGTGGGAAGGTGACGAGAGTGGGGGAGACCAGGACCCGGGGTGTGATCTAGTCTGACCTCCCCATTTACATGAAGGGCAAAGCCTGGTGGGAGGGAAGAGGTGATGGGCAGCTGTATGTGGAACGTGGATGTCTTTATTGCACGTTCCGCTTTCCTGCCAATTTCCCTGCTTTGTTGATAAAAAGGGGTTTTAGGCAAAGACAAAAGTTGATAAATTATGGACTTACATTAGATAAGAAAATAACACCTGAGGAAACTGAAGACAAGGTGGTATCAAGAATAGGAGTGAGGACCTACCTCGGTTAGTAGGTTTGAGGTCAGATTAAAAGAGATCATGTGTGTGCGCAAGACAAACAGAAGCTCTGGGTGTGGCTGAGGGACAAATCCAAATCCATCCTGAGCAGGAACTGTATTCTACCAGGCCTTCCTTAAAACAAAACAGAGCGTATGTCTCTATTTAAGGATTGCGACTATCTGAAGAATGGATTATACATATTGGGGATAAAGGATGTACCTTTATAATTGATTAAACTGAATAGTTTTCCATCAATCCCGAGCAATTGATAAATTGTGAAGCTTTGATCTTAGCTGCCAGGTCTTTCTTGAAGAGCTGATCACGGGCGAGTGTAATTTGCACCATCAGGTCAGCTCTGTGCAGCACACTGACCCTGTCCCAGGAGCCCTTAGTACTCCTGAGGGACCCTATTCCACCCATGTGTAGGCTTAGCGATGCCCTCTCTACACTGCACAGGGAAGTAAACTCTGCAGAACTTGATGCATATTAGGAGCTGACATGCATTACCTGTTTCTGGCTGGACTCTGGGAAATCTAACCGGAAAAGTGTCTACCAAGGAATTCCTGTCCGTCACTCAGCCCTTGGGAGCCTAGGGTGCATCCCCCAGGATGCTCCCCAGCCCTGGCCACAGAGGACCCACAGTTTGAAGGACAAGCTGGTGCTCAAGGAAGCTCGTCCGAGAGCCCCTCTTCCTAAGCGCCAGCTCTCAACTCCACGTCCGCCCCATGTTCCTACCCTCCTACTCTTTCTCAGCTCCCTGTTTGTTTGTTTGTTTATTGTTAATTCTCACCCAAGGATATTTTTTCCATTGAGATTGATTTTTAGAGAGTGGAAGGGATTGGGAGAGACTCAGAGAGAGAAACATCGATGTGAGAGAAACACATTGATTGGTTGCCTCCCCCACACACGCCCCCACCAGAGCTGGGGATGGAGCCTGCAATAGAGGTACATGCCCCTGACCAGAACCGAACCTGGGACCCTTCAGGCTGCAGGCCAAGGCTCTATCCACTGAGCCAAACTGGCTAGGGCTCAGCTCCCTGTTCTTCCCTCCTCCTCTCTCTGCAGCTCCTCCTGATGTCCTGCCTTGGTAGCGCCTTCCTCCCAAGCCCTGCCTCAGCCCCCCGGAAAAGCACCTCCATCCCCTCCTGCCGGGAGGCTCACAGACGCTTCGGCTCACTTTGAAGACACAGTGAACAAAAGTGGAGACTAGGAGGATGGCCCCAAATGCTCCCAGCATTCCCCTCACCACAAAAGCACATTTCCCGGGGAAAAAAGTGTTCTCTCTCGGTGACTCCGTTAGAGCCTCAGCGTCCCAGGGTGACATCCAGGAATGTGAGAAAGGCCGGCAACCTCGTTCCCTCAGAGACCTGGAAAAAAGTAGCCAAAGCCACACATCCCTAGCAGTGAGGCGATGCTAAGCCTTTCCTCTAGGGACCTATAAATAATATTCCTTTGTTTACTCAGTTGTACAAAAACCTGTTAAAACCATGAAGCTTTAGTATCTGCATGGAGCACAGGCGGTGGCCGAGGCACAAGGCCGAGTTCATGAAACAAGCGGACAGCAGTGTGTACTATCAGAGCTCTCCCTCCTGGCTCCCGGGAGACTTACTGTTCCTTCTTTTTAAAAAACCCTGATTTGGTTATCTTTTGTTAAATTGCTAATACATGAATGTTCTCTTTAAAACAACGTGCTGCCTAAATATCCAGGATGATGGGGACTTTGCACGTCACGTGCTTCGTTCGAATGGGGTTGAAATAGGAACATTCTCCATCTACGAGGCTCTGGATCTGTCCATGTGACGGTCGTACAGCTGCATTTTAAGATGTTCCGAAATCGTCTCCTAAAAGCCACTGAGCTTCAGGATCCCAGCTCTGCGGCCACTGTTAACATGGGGCAAAGGAAGAAGGCATGTGGGGAGCTGAGTCGGGGGCCCTCTCTCTTCATCCTCCTTCTCTGCTATCCCAGCGGCAAAATCACGGGGAGGAGCAAATCTCAAGCTGCCCAGCTGTGGCTTGGAATTAGTCTCTGGGCATTTATGTTCGGGCCTAAGGCCATTCTGAATGTTTGTATTGGAATGTGGCTACTTATTTCACGGTGCCAGCGCCAGCGTGCACTGCAGGAGGGCAGGAAGGGGTGAGATGGGAGAGGCAGAGGGAGGAGGGAGGAGCCACAGAAGCCTAGGCAAGTCACACCGTTCCTGGTGGCGGGTGTTCTAATGTGGATGGAACCACTTTAGCCCAGACAGGCCTTACTCCTCGCAGGTGCTGTGCCTGGGTTTCCACCGTGCAGAGCGGAGGTCTAGGCATCAGGGCAGAGTATGGGATTGGAGGACGAAGCCCTGAATGCCCGGGGACGCCCTTCAGCTAAATCAGAGGGATGGTGTGTGCTCTGCAGGCTGAAGCCCCTGGAGCCGCATGTTAAAACCACGGTTCCACACGCGTCTGTAAGGCTGGCGAGTGAGAATCGGCAAAGCCCCGCTGGTAGACAGGACTGGGCCCACTCCTCAAGCCTGGATGCCCCCGTCCCAACCCCAGAACCTGGGAGTGTGCTCATGCACACGGCACAGGGGACTGCAGGTGGGTCCTGAGCGGGGAAGGTGATCCTGATTATCTGAGTGAGCCCCTGTGGTGACGGGTTCCGAGAAAGAAGCAGGCAGATGCCAGAAAGCAGGGGATGCGCCGGGGAGGCAGCGCCAGAGGAGACGGGGTGACAGAGCAGGTCAGCATCACAGCGTCACAGTCAGGGAGCCTGGGCGACCTCCAGGATCTGGGAAGGGCAAGGGCCACTCTCCCTCCGAATTCCCAGAAGGAATGCAGTGTCCACCCTGGGTCAGGAACTCGGGCCTCCAGACCGTGAGGTCACCAAGGTGTGTTGTCTTGAGCCACTTAGCTCGTCATAACTTGCCGCAGCCAGGCCAGGGGCTCCTATTCCCAGCCTCAGGATAGGCCCCGGGACGGCCTCTCTCTTTGGACGTGAGGGCTGACAAAGTCCAGTGAGTGCAAAGCATTGGTGACAGTTTTTTGGACATTTCAACCTCCATTTTCCTGGAATCGGTTGGTCTTCAGGTGGCATCTCCCACTTTGAAACCACTGCAGCCCAGACCCGCCTTACACCCGGTCAGACTTCGATCACAATAATCCATTCAGTATGAAATCACTGATCACGAGAGAAGGACAAAATCCCCCACACTCACCTCAGACAACCATCCTGCCATTTAGACCCCTCACACGACCTGCTCTCCCAAGGCTCAGAGCATATTTGCAAAATCCAGACAACAGAAGCATGTCCCCCACCTCCCCCAGCCCCCCCTGCCCCCAGCTACCCAGGGGCTGGGGGGAGGGGAAGTGGGAGAAACCATTCATTCTCGCTTCACGCTCACCTATCAGCTCTTGGCTCCACGCCAAAGCATTCAGCTTATAATAATAACTGGCAGCCGTCCAGAGCCTTTTAGAAAATAAGAAAGGCAGAAAAGAGTGAAGAAAAGAGAAGAGGAAAGAAAAAGCAATGCAAGTGGAAGAAACAGCCCAGGAAGAGGACAGCAACACCCTACTCCCGATGTTTCTCTTTGAAAGAAAGGAAACGTACAACATGTTTTCTAAAACCTTCTGTTTTAATAAGACTCCATGGCCTGTAATTAAATTCTTACCTTTCCTGCCTTCCGCAAGCAGAATGCAAGCAGACTTAGCTTCATGGTGATGCCACAGGAATGAAACAACAAAGAGACACAAACAAAACAACACAACAACCCACCAAAATGACTTGGTCACAAGTCTTGTTGGTCTGACTCATAGACCAAGGACATATGTCCAACCCTGGACTCACTTAAGCTCAGAAAACTAGCCTGGCCGGTGTGGCTCAGTAGTTGAGTGTTGACCTATGAACCAGGAAGTCACAATTCTATTCCCGGTCAGGCCATGTGCCCGGGTTGCAGGCTCTATCTCTAGTGTGGAGTGTGCAGGAGGCAGCCAATCCATTATTCTCTCTCATTATTGATGTCTCTCTCTCTCCTCCCTTCCTCTCTGAAATCAATAAAAATATTTTTTTTTAAAAAAGAAAACTAGCTGATGTGAGGGCAGAGACGACCGGGGACAGGGGACAGTGGGGCAGCCTGAACCATGGACAGGGTGTGGGACCTGGAGAATGCAGCATCTTCCCAGGCAGACACTGCGCCCAGCACACGAGATACACACAGAGTCAGAGAACCCTCCTGGGTCCCATAGGGACCGGCATAGTCATCTCTGTGTTCGTTCGAGGACAGTGAAGCTGGAGGGAAGAGTGACTTCTCTGTGTCACAGAGGCACCTGGGGATGCAGCCACGGTCCGAGCCTGGAACACAGCCCTGAACCGCCACCTGCTCTCCCAGCTGCGCGTTCAGCTCACAGTGGTTTCCAGGCTGCGCGAGAAGTCTCCCTGGGGACTCGAGGACTGGCACCCTCAGATGCAATGCGGTGGGGAGAGGAGCCGGAGACCTGCAAACTCAATGTCCCTGTGACTTACAAAGGGGTGGAGCATAGAAATAAAATGGCCACCGCCCTTCCTCCTGGAAACCCAGAGGACTGTCCACAGTGCAGCCGGCTCCTGAGCGGGCTGATGTCCCCTGGCCTGGCAGGGTCGGAGCTGGACTAAACGGGCAAGGTCCATTCTGGAAAAGTCCAGTGAAGCATACGTCATGGTTGGGGGAGAGAGAGAAGAGAGAGAGACAGGTAAACCAGCAAAAGCTATTTGTAATGACAACATGAGTCATAACAAAGACCAATAGACTAGACACTTGGCCAGGGATTGGTTATTTGTGTTCACGTGGAGGATATTGAGGCACCACATGGGTTAAGTCCCCATGGGCAACCATCTCTGGACTTTATCTCCATGTGTCGCTTTGACGAGACGAAGGTACACCGTCCAGGATGGGGATTTGCTCCCTGGGCCCCATGGATAGGTGGCCCGTGAAGGCTGACCTCACACAGGAAGGGGGGAAGAAGAGAGGGAAGGGGCAGAAACAGAAGGGAAAAGAAAGGATGGGAAGAGAAGGAAGAACAGAATAAAGGGAGGGGTCACTTGCCCAGGCCCAGACCCAGTGAACTGGTGTCAGGATGAGAACCAGGCAATGTCAGTTGGGGATTCGGGGGGGGGGTGATTGGCGGACAGCAAGGGGACAGAGGGTGTCCTGGGCTGATGGTCAGCAAAGGCATCCCGGCTGCCTGTGCTCCAGGGTCCCTCCTGGTGACATTCCTGAGTCTTCTGAGCAGCTCACGTTGGCAGATGGATCGCTCCGGTAAGCTTATTGTTAATGAGAAAAGTCACCATTAGCCGTGCCTTCCCCACACGCGCCCTTTCCTTGCACGCGCCCCATTATAAATTAGCCGTTTCCATTATTAATTTTTCCTGGATGACTCATGCTTCAGGAACCTGGCCTCGCCGTCTGGGAGGGAAGAGTTCGATCTCTGTGGTCATCTGCCCTCCTGCATCCCCACGGGAGGGGAGTTAACCCTCACATCGCCCTGAGCACAGCCAGCTTTGCAGCCTCACCTGTCTCCTGCTTCATCTGGCAAAAGCCAAGCTGCGGGGAGGATGGGGAGGCTGAGACAAGACATTCAATGTTTTCTTCATGGCTTCAGAGGCCGGGACACAGGTAGGGAAATGGCCCGCATTAAACCTTCTGGAAAGACACTGGAAAAGATCTATTTGCTTATTTTTCTCTTGAACCCATTCATTCAATTTGCCTTCCAGTGTTCAAACCCTAGGAGGGCTTCCGACAAAGGGGCCGGCCAGGCCTCGCATCTGCCCCACTCTTTCCTCCAGGAACTTGGTCAGATTTTTGATCCACCGTTTACTCAGGTGTCTATTGGGCACGGTGATACTCACCCACAATTGTGTTGCAAGAAAAATAAATAATTTGTTTTATCTAAAATAACCCACAAAGCTGAGTTCTAAAATTGAGTACATGATTATTGGGGTATTAGACTGTCCTAAAGGAAATGGTGTTAAAACTGCTGGATGTAATTTTGTCAACTAGAAATCAAAGATGCTGTGTGTCCTCATGCAAAAGGCTGGGGGTAGTGATTGGCTTGTTTAAAATGTAAGAATATAGGGTATGAGTCACTGGGAGGAAACTTCAGGAAGCACAGTAGCCTTCATTTTGAAGCAGTGACTCGTGCAGAAAAGGTGAGTAGGTGGGAGGTGTGCTCTGCGCCATTTGCACGCGTGTGTGAGGCTCCAGGCTTGACCCGGGATCGCTCGCCTTTAGATTAGAAGAGGTTCCTTAAGGTATAGACCCATGTCTGATGCGAGAGGCAAAGACAAAGCATATTGAGAATGGGGATGATGAGAACGCCCTGGTCCCACAGGGGTCTCCCTCCCCCTGCCCCCAGGGGTCTCACCCTCCCGCCCCCAGGACCCCACTGTCCCTCAGGAAGCGCCCTATTGTTCCCATGTTGCTAGGCACCTAATGTACACTCCGCCTCCGAATGTGATGGTGTGGGGTGGGGGTTTGGGGGGGCGCCTAGGCTGTGAGGGGAGCCCTAAAGGAGGGGTCTTGCCCTAGGAAGGCCCCCAGAACTTTCTCTTGGTGAAGGACAGGAGAAGGTGCCCGCCTGAGACCAGAGGAGGCTGCCCCTTCGGCTCCCTGACCTTGGACATCCAGCCTTAGACTGTGAGACATGCGTTACTCATAAGCCAGCCATCTGGGGCGTTCTGTCCGCGTAGCCCTGACGGACAGGCATGTGCTGAAACTCGCACCGTGTGGCACCTCCTCACCTTCGGGAAGCTGCCTCCCACCCGGAAGTGCTTTTATCCTTTCGTACTTGGCACAGTTCCATCCATGCATCCAGGCCCAGCGTCAGCATCACCGTCTCTGCATGGGGTTGGCCCTCTCCGGTCACCCCATGTGCACACGGCTTCCCTGAGGCCAGGGTCTGTCAGGAGCTGGAGAAGGACAAAGACCCGGACGGGGCTCTGAGGGGCAGTGTGGGCGCCTCTGAGCCCTGAGGACGAGCCAGCTCACCCCGTGGTCTCTCTGTCAGCGCAGGTTTCTTTGAAGAGAAAGCTCGTCTCCCTCTATTTCCTCCGGAGTCAGAACACTGCATTGATTAACATTTAAAAATATTTTCTAATATTTGTGTATCTTCAAATCAAGCTGCTTTTGTTTGTTCCTTCATGTGGTTCGGTTGGTAGGAGGGCCTCAGAGCCAGACTTCAACTACAGATACCGCTTTGGGGGCAATGGGACCACTGCCCTCCCCAGCATGTTGAATCCAAAGGCTGCTGTGTGCATACACATCTACAATGAATAAGAATGCATCTATCTCCTCCTATATTTTTTGAGATAACATACATGAGTTGGTCTGGCGGGGGGTGAGGGAGATTCTGCAAAGGAGTTGAAACCCCATCTCCTGGGCATCCTGTCCGTTCAATTCCAAACGCCCAATGCCAGCCCCAGCTCCGGGCCCTGCTGCACGTGGGCCCCGGCCCCCCAGGAGCTACGAGAGCAAGGGTGGCTGTGCCTGCTGCGTAGCGTGAGATCCAGAGAGATCCCTTTTCACACTCGCCCATCTGCCACCGCCTGCCTCTCAAAGAGCCACTCAGACACGTTTTTTCAAGAGTCCTGGCTGCCACAAAAAAAATATATTTTGAAAATGAAGTAGAAACAAAAGATGAATGAGCCCCTGCCCAGCCCCCTTGGGCAGGGTCAGAGGCAGGGGCGAGGCTGTGAGCTCTGGCCCCGAGGCTGCCCTCCCGCCTCGCCCCCTGCCTGGGACCACTGGGAAGGAGCCCTCTGGTCCCGCCAGTGGCTGTGGAAGCTGTTCAAGGACTTTGAGAAAGAAGCCCGAGTGACTGGGTGCCTCACATGAAGTGCCATTGTTTTGTTTCCATTTGGCTTCAGTAATTACGCCTTTGACATTGCAATGCATTCACCGTGGACACTGGGCCTGCTTTGTTCTCCACAATAGGCAAGTGGGCCAGAGATGTTCTGGAGGGGGTCCAGGTTCCCCGGGAAGAGAAGGGGGACACACCGCTCACAAATTTAGGGCACAGGGAGCCGACTGATGCAACAACGAGGACCGCTTTGTGTCTGGGGACCGGGCATCGTGTCAAACACAAGACAACTGTCATTGTACCTTTTGCTGAAATTAGCTTTTATTTTTAATCCCCACCCTAGGATATGTTTATTGATTTTAGAGAGAAAGGAAGGGGAGAGAGAGAGAGAGAGAGAGAGAGAGAGAGAGAGAGAGAGAAACACTGATGTGAGAGAGGAGCATCCATCAGTCACCTCCTGAACATGCCCCGACTGGGCATCAAACCCATAGCCTAGGGGTGTGCCCTGCCAGGGACTTGAACATGGGACCTTTGCAGAGACTGCAATGATGCTCCCACCAGCGGAGCCAGCAGCTGGAGCTAAAAATAGCTTTTATTCTAAATCAAAATCCACATCCTGGTTTGTTGGTTCCTTTCCTCCTCCTCCTCCTCCTCCTCCTCCTCCTCCTTCCCCTTCCCCTTCCCCTTCTTCTTCTTCCCCTTCCCCTTCCCCTTCCCCTTCCC
>NW_005871276.1:667336-679667 GCF_000147115.1 Myotis lucifugus | reverse complement strand
CCTTCTCCTTCTCCTTCTCCTTCTCCTTCTTCTTCTTCTTCTTCTTCTTCTTCTTCTTCTTCTTCTTCTTCTTCTTCTTCTTCTTTCCTTTCATAGTTCCTCTAATGCTAAAACAGAAAAAACTGGAGTGCTCACTAAACAACCAACACACGGGGCTCTCTCCCTCTCCAGGATTTCTGCCCTGTGCTTTGGTTGAGGTGAAATACTAGAAAGAACATAGGATGTTAGAAAGAACGTGAGCTCCAGGGGGTCTCCGCCTTTGCTGGCCTTCTGTGGAGACGCTGGGTGACCTGGGATAAGTGGGCCATCCCTTCCACAGCTTCGTCTTATTTGTTCCTCAGCACAGGGAGGCAATAAACCTGATCTCCCAGGACTGTGGAACTGATGAACGGCCATCAGGAAAGTGTGTTTAGCAGAGCGCCTCTTCCAGGTCCCCCTGCAGAAAAGTGGATCTCATTTCCCCCCACATTCCCTGCACTTAACCAAAACCCAAATGGTATCCTGGTTATAGTTTGACAAACTATTTAATTTAATAACCTGGGAGAGGAGTGGCTAATAGACACACCCGCCCCACCCACAACCATTCCTCTCCTCTGGCTGTGGAGAAATGTGAGAGAAGAGAGGCCACGTTCTCAGATGCCCACACTCCTGTTAGGCACATGGATGCTGGGATTCATAGACAGACTCTGGCCACGTGTGGCCCCTGCTTGTGTGATGGCCGACCATCCTTCCCCAGCTCTGCCTGCCTGTTGTTCTCCTGGCCCACTGGCCCTCTAGCTTCCTGGACCTGTGATCTCCTGGGAGCTGCTATTGGATGATCAGAGGCTGAGAAGTAGGGCAACTCGAGAATAAATACATCCCCCCAACCATTCTCTGAGCATTTCCAGAAGTTTCTGTGTCTCTTGCTGGTTCCAGCAGATGGCCTTCCCCCCGGGGTCCCACCTTCACAAGAAAGCCCTGCTGGTGGCCTGCTCAGCTCTCCATGACTTGTGTCACTGATTCCACATTAAACAGCATCCTTCTGAGATACCTAGAATGGATTCTGTTTTATTGACTAGACCCTGATTTCTTGTAAGGATACATTTGCACTTGAACTTAAAACTGTCATGAGCCAAGGAAACCCTACAGGTGGGCCTCTTCTCTCCACCTCCCTCCTGAGCCACACGATCAGCTTTTAGGCCACGGGATCACTCCCTGTGCATGTTCACATTGGTCTGCACCTCTGCTTGGGACTACCACCAGGTGAGAAACCTCCCTGAAATTCTAGAAAAATTCTGATGGAGCCTTTTATTTTTAGGTTCACAGGTGTGTGTAGGATGCAGTGGGTCTGGGAGAGTCTGTTCTGCATCTTGTTCTGGATCCAGTGTGACTGGGTTTGTTGAGCTGGTTGGATGTCCATGCCTGGATTCTGGGTCTCCAGACGAGCCCATTGCCCCTCTGAATCCTCTGTGGGGGTCTCCCACTCATGTGTTGAGGTCAGAAATGCCAGCACTCAGCAGGGTGCTCTTGTCAAAGAGTGAGGCTGAGTATTCAGCACCAAGGCGTGGAGTAAGAGCTAAAGCATTGGATGGTCAGTCCAACTCTGCTGCAACTTGCTCCCTGACCTTAGCCAGGTTATTGCCAAGCTCAGATGCAGCAGATGGTTGTCGTAAGAGGAGTGGAAGAAACTGACAATGCCTTAGAGGTACCTTGCATTGTTCGCTGGCCCTTGCTTTGCTGTTTGGAGCCGTTTCAGGGTCATATTTGTGACTCAGATGACCTTGGGGTCACATTTCCCCACCACCTGGTCCCACTGTGGAAATCATAGACTATGTATGACCTGGGCTTAGGCAAAGCCCTGTCTGTATTTTCTGACTCAATAACAAACCTAGGCATTTTTAGAGTATACATATTAATGGTGTTTATAAAGGTGGAGACTGTCCCTCAGAAAGGTGAGGTTGTATACGAAGTCACAAAGCGTCTGGGAGAAAGAGATGAACTCAGAGTGGTCCACCTTTGAGTCCCAGGATTCTCTTATCATTCCAGCTGGTATCAAATTCCAGCTCCTTAGCAAGGATAGTCCCTGGTTCTGAGAAGCATTCCATCAATTTTTGCCAAGTCTGGATGGAACTGTTAATTGGAAACCAACTTGAAGGCCTTATTTGATCTCAGTGCTTTCTAATTGAGGAACCAGGCCAGACTTTGCAAGGGTGAGTGGGTTCATTTTTTAAACAATATTTAGGGCAGGTTGTGCTCCATTGAAAGGCTGGCAGAGCAAGTAGGCATGCCATCTTTAACCGACTGCGAGGCTCAGCGGGGTGGCTTTCGGCAAATTCACTAACTTCTATGAAGTGTGGTTTCCTACATTGTAAAATGGGCTTGGGAACATTTAATGAAAATTATAAAGTGCTTGCTATCACAAATATAGTATGTGCTAAGTCCTGTCTTGTATTTTTATTTTATAGGACACATATTATGAACAGGATAATATTCACAGATATCACCCCTCTCCAATCCCACACACAAAGAATCCAATAACTAGCCCCCAATTTCCTTCTTTCTACAGGAATTCTTCCCAGTTGGGAGTAAGGACAAGTGGGTCTATATGTTAAGGGCTGAGAGAGCTGAAAGAGATAGAAAAGCAGAAAAAAAGTCATATGGACATATGGACTGGGACAGAAGACGAGATGTTTCTCTTGGTTTATTGGATGGAGATGCACTTAAGGGGGGGGGCACTGAATGAAAGGCAGGAAGAGGGTGGGGACAGGAGATGAAGGCATTTGGTAAATGGCTTGATGACTATAATCAAATATCTTTCAGTAGATTGCAAGACAATTGAGTAGAGAATTGGAATCCTTTCATTATTTTTGGTTTTTAAACTTCTTGGACACAATAAGACTTCCCACCTGAACTGTGTGTGGCCACCCAAATAGGGTTTAGTTATTACCCATCATTTTGTGACCAGAGCATCCTATCTAATAAAGAGGGAATATGCTAATTGACCCTCATAACGTTGAAAAGATGGTGGTTCCCACAGTCAATAAGGAGGGAATATGCTAATTGGCTGCCCTGCCCTCAAAGATGGCAGTGCCCACAGCCATAAGATGGTGGCACCCAGTCCCTTCAGCCCCGCTGGGGTGGCAGGTGCTTGGCAAGGCCTGGCCCGCCCTGCGCACCTGCCTCCAGAGTCCCCCAGTCTCCTCAGCTCCCCAGACACCAGGGCTGCCCGAGGCTCAGGCAAGCTTCAGATTTCAGCTGCCCAGCTGCCCAGGGCCTGCCCAAGGCACAGACAAGCCTTGGATGGCAGCTTCTTAGCCACTCAGGGCTGGCCCAAGGCTCAGGTAACCAGGGTTGGCTGAGGTGCTACTGGCAGTGGCAGCAGCAGAGGTGTGATGGGGCATCACCTTCCCTGATCGCCAGGTCACCTCCCACCTCTGAGGGCTCCCAGACTGTGAGAGGGGATAGGCTAGGCTGAGGGACCCCCCCTTTAGTGCATGAATTTTCACGCACCAGGCCTCTAGTTTATAATAACAATCATTGAAAATCCTTGGTTTTGTGCTTACATATGGAGAAGGCCTTACCTCAAAAGGCCAACGGTTTTTAATTTGTCTTTTGTCCAAATCAAGAATGGGCAGATCAATTGATATAAAGAGAAATCCTTCCAGTTCTACAGATGGATAGTCACGGGCTCAAGCAGCCTGGAGAAACGAACAAGCCATCCTGACTTGAGCCCCCAAAGATTCTCTGTGCCCAGGTACCAACTGAGTGGTTCTTAGCTGGCTAGTTGACTTCAGGGATGAGATAGTAAAGTAGGAATTTAAAGAAACACATCTTAGTAAACAACATCTGGACGAAGACAAGGAGGAACGGGAATAGAGTCGGGCGTCACCCATGCGGTGACAGATTGCATCTTTAATAAGCAGGCGCTTAATTAGAAAAGCAATTTGTAAGAGACACTAATGGAATGTGAGTATTCAACTTTGACCAACACACTTGCTTTGACGTCTAGGCTCTGTCACACATTGAGGTTTGTGTTTCAAGCCGGGTACGCACCTCCCTGTCTTTGAGCTCTCTGGGTGCTCATGACTGTGCTGGTTGCAAGAAAAACACGGAATATTCCCAAAGCAGTTAGACTTCACCTCTGCCTGTGTCCCTGCCCCCTCTCCCCCCGCAGAAAGCTAATGAGGAGGTGAGGACAGGGGCTGGGGACTGGAGAAGGGAAGGGTGTCCCATACATGCAGTCATGGTGTGAGCAGTTAGGTGTCAAATCAGTGTTACCAGAAGGAAGTCCTGAGTGTTGCCAGAAAAGGATGCCTGTCAATCAAGGGACAGGGAGAATTACAGACACCAAGGCAATGAAGCACAGCCCAAGGCTGAGGTGCAGTAACAAGACAGGAAGCTGGATTCACTATGGATGGGACAGTGGGCTAGGGCAGGGCAGCTCCATCCAGGCAGTGGCTGCACAACCAAATATGATTTTTAAAAACATGGATGCCAGGACCCCACACCAGAGCCTCTCTTACTGTAAGTCTGGGTGGGAGCTGATTATTAACTTTCCTCAGAAATTTCTTGAAAAATCAGATGTTACTGGTGGCAGGATGCCACTTTCAGAATGATTTTCCTAGGAAATGACAGAGCAGTAGGAAGAGCAGACAGTTGAACCAGTAGTTGTGTAAACTCGGGGAAATTCTACTAGTCAAAAGGATCTGGGGTGAGGGAAGGGGCCCCAGGGAGAGGAGATGACAGGGAAGGCTCCCTGGGAAAAGATGGGAAGGAGTCAGGGAGAAAGGAGGAGGAAGAGACGCCCAGTGGAGGGAAATGGCCTCAATGAACACAACAGGGATCAGCCTGCCTGGGGCCCAAGGGGACCCAGAGAAGCAGAGAAGGTTCATGAGTTTAGAGCATGGAGTGAGGCGCGGGGGAGCTGAGGGCAGGCAGGTAATGGTGATGCTGGGCAGGGCAGGTAGCTAGGTGCTTATAAGCCTTTTATGCTAAGGAAGATTGGAGGGTATTAGAGTTCCGAGGAGCACAGATGGTCAGGTTTGGGTTGTGATAGATCTCCATGGCTGCCCCCAGAAAACGGGTTGCCGATGGATGCTGAAGGGTGCATCCATGTGCTCATGGAGGGCACCAGGCAGGGGATAGACTCAGCCTTCTCCTTATTAAATGGGATTGTCCTTGCACTAAAGATAAAGACTCTGGCCCACCAGATGAGGAGACCTGGATAGTCAAAGAGAGGCTCTGAGCCTCAGAACTTCAGAAACTCCATGGAGAAGTCCTGAGGGGCTTGAGAGAAAGAGCAGGCTACACCTGCATTGGTCACACATCCTGAGCCACTTGGCAAGTGGCTGTGTGAGGCTCCTGTGGCCCCTGTGACAGACCACTGCAAACATGGTGGCTCCAAACAATGCAGGTTAGTTTCCTTAAAATTCTAGAAGTCAGAGGTCCTATGATCATGGTGTCATTGGACCACATTTCTTCTCAAGGCTCCAGGGAATGGCCCATCCCCTTGCCCTGTCCAGCTCTCAATGGCTGCCCACATTCCTTGGCCCTTGGTCTGCTTCTGACAATGGCATCACTCTGACCTCTGACCCCTGCTTCTGATGTCATATCCCCTTCTTTTATAGAGACCTTTGTGATTACTTTGGGCCACAGGATAATACCCCCACCTGAGAGCCTTAATTTCATCACATCTGCAAAATCCCTTTTGCTATAGTGGGTAGCACATTTGCTTATAAGTTTCAGCAATTAGGAGGTGGGCAAATTTGGGGGCCTTTGTTCTTCATATCACGGTAACGAAATGGTATGGGTGATCTGTGAAGGGCATAACTTACAACACAATTGAAGACAAGGGTCAGAAGGAGGAAATTAAGAAGGGAAATGGCACAAGGAAATTAAATCCCTTCTGTGCACTAATATGTGCCTTTCTCTTTAAAATAACTCAGGAGGACAGGTTTAGTGAGAGCCCTCTCTGCAGTGACTGATGGAATGATTTTACTTCTTCTTCATGTATTTCATTTGGAAATCCCCCTTCCCCTCTCCCTTCCTTCCTTCCTCCCTTCCTCCCTTCCTTCCTTCCTCCCTTCCTTCCTTCCTTCCCTCTTTTCTTCCTTCCTTCTTGCCTCCCTTTTTCAGATACCCTTTCAGTGGGCTCTGATTTCAAAACTTCAGAAATAACACACAGACAGCCATGTGACAGGCTCTGAAATTTTTTAAAAACTTATTTTCCAAAAATATAAATGTCTTAGAATCTCCCTCAATCATCCTAATTTTTACTTGCTTTAAAAACAAACAAGCATAACCCAAGGACACAGACAATAGGTGGTGAAGGCTTGGGGGAAGTGGGAGGGGGAGAAGGGAGGGCAATGAGGGGCAAAAGGGACATATGTAATACTTTCAACAATAAAGATTTATTAAAATAAAATAAGCAAAGAACAACAACAAAACACTAAAATTTTATTTTGGATTTTATCTTTTCATTTCTTCCCTCTACTGGCCTCTTCCTTTTGTGGTCTACTTTTGTGTAGCTTTAAAGGACTTATTTTTTCATGGGAAATTTTCTCCTACATCTCATAAAGAACAAGATGTTTTTATATTTGCAGTTTGCGTGAGTTTGTGTATATGTTCATGTGTGTGTTTTAAGCCTGAAAACAGTTCCTTTCATGCAATATATCAATGAATCCCCACCGTTACGTTTCCTGGGAAGTGTGTGTTCTACTTCTAAAATCATTTTGCTAAAGAAAATAGGCCATTGCCTGTTTTCTCTGCAGTCCAGGCGTGCTTTGCAAGATAGGATCGGAGTGTGGCCATGGGATGAATCCGATTATTTTCATTTCTGTAATTTTGGAGAAAATATGCAGACACTTGTGCATGCGGCAGGCCATTCCTTGTTTCCTGGACTCCTTGGAGGCTGAAAATGTATCGTATCCCTATGCAGACAGACTTCAGCTCTTTGCCAGCTAATGGGAAAGAACCAGGATGATGGGAACATATAGTTATTTGAACAAGCGAGTTGGAGGCACATGGGAAGATGGTGAGGACACTGACACTGGTTTATAAGAGCCTATGGCTTTGTCCTAAATACGAACGTTATCCCTGGTGAGCCAGCTTGACCCAAAGCGGAACAGGGTTTGAGCAGGCGAGGCGCAGTGTGGGGACAGAAAGCAAGGCGTTCGCCAGTATGCAGGGTAGTTATGCCCTTACCTGCAGACTAGATGCCCAGACAATGTGTAGTCATCGGTATCCTCCACCCACCAACACCCTTCCTTGGAGAGAGAGGGGCCGCGGAATGGAAACTGTAAGCCTTCTTTTAATGATTTATTTTTGTAAATGCTAATCCCATTCAATACTCTGGGTAACCACATTCCCATGGAGTGGGGTCTGAGCTTTACAGGTAGACCAGCAGACCAAGGCTAGTCATCATGAGTGAAGTGCACGGGGCCTGAATTGGGATGAGAAGAGCTTGACAGGTGTGAAGGGTGGTGAACAGGCAGGGAGTCTGGACCCAAGGAAGGGAGAGGTTGGGATGAAGCTGTTACTCACATCTGTGCTTTCTGGGGGGACCTGAGGACGAAGACATGCTTCTTGATCATGAAGAATGTCCCTGAAGAGCTATTTGTCATGGGCAAGGGCTCCTTTGCTTTCTCCCTCCAAGAACTCCATCCTCACACCTTTCACAGGGGACTGCAAGATGGGGTTATGATAAAAGTTGCTCTTGAGCCTGGCCAGTGTTGCTCAGTGGTTGAACATTGACCTATGAACCAGGAAGTCACAGTTCGATTCCTAGTCAGTGTACATGCCCAGGGTGCAGGCTTGATCCCCAGTGTGAGGTGTGCAGGGGGTAGCCAATCAATGATTCTCTCTCATCATTGATGTTTCTATCTCTCCTTCTCCCTTCCTCTCTGAAATAAATAAAAATATTTTTTAAAAAAGAGTTGCTCTCGAAAAACAGTGGCCACAAGTTGGGACCCCCTTCGCAACTGGGTCTGGAGCTGGAGCCCATTAGCTACTTGACTTCCGGACTGTGGTCAGTGCTGGTCCTCGGCAGATCTCTGAATGTTGGACTGACCCAGAACAAGGTTCTCAACCTCCTCCTCTATGCTGCCTCGTTCTGTAATCCCACACAAACTCCTGCCTTTAAATGCCATCTCTTTGTAAATAATTCCAACGTATACATTTCAAGCCTGCCCGCACCAGTAAGCACCAAATTTGTATATGTCGCTGCCAACCTGACATCTGTAGTTTGATGTCTAAAAGGCATCTCTCACATAGCCAGCCAGAGCAGGGCTCAGGCTTCCCCACCCCCACCTCATAGTCTCCCCCTCCCCCAGGCTTCCTCTCCTGGCCATTAGCATTCATTGAGTTGCTCAAGCCCACACATCTGGGAGGCATGCTTCATCCCTTCCATTTCCTAACTCTGCAAAACATCAGAAAATGATGTCAATCCTACCTTCAAATTGTATTTCAAATCTGCTCTCCTTGCTTCATTCCTACTGTTATCAATCTAGTCCCGGCCTGAGACACTTCCTGTTGGGGCGACTGCAATCAGCTTCTAGCTGGTCTTCCCCTTTCCACTTACACCCCCTGCCATCCCTTCTCCATACAGCACCTTGGGGGCCTGGGGGAGGAATCACAGTGCATCACTGTCCTACTTAAACCCTCGAAAACTTGCTGTTGTGGTTAGGGTAGTACTCAAATTTCTTACCATGCTCTGTGTGGCCCTAACAGGCCTGGTCACTGCCTTCCTTTCCAAATGTCCTTTCTACAGGCTTATGATCATCAAACCACACTGTGTAACTCTTCTCTTCTCTTCTCTTCTCTTCTCTTCTCTTCTCTTCTCTTCTCTTCTCTTCTCTTCTCTTCTCTTCTTCTCTTCTCTCACTTCTCTCCCCTTCCTCCTCCTCCTCTTCCTTGTTCTTCTCTCTCCCTGCTCTCAACCTCTCTCTTTATCACATCTAAGCCTCCATAGAAATTTTGTAATTGCTATTCTCTCTGCTTAGAAATTGTAGTTTTCAAATATTTACATAGTTGCCCCCTTTTTAAATCATAAATGTCTCAGGAAAAAAAATATATCATTTGCCTAATAAACTCCTTCCAGGTCAATCACTCTCAAGAGTCATCCTCTATCAAATCACATTTTTTCCGTTCTTACTCTCAGATTTCCTGGCATTACTTTCATCCTGCATTTGCTTGTTTGTTTATTATTTTCTCTCTTCATTGGAATGCTGGTCTCCGTGGCCTTGTATGCCTCATTTACCATGATGGTCCCAGGACGTCACTTCATGGTGACCAACTCTTCCTGATTTGATTGGGACTTTCCTGGTTTGAGCACTGAAAGTACCATGTTTTAGGAAACCCCTCAGTTAGCAAACCAGGACTATTGGCCACCATACCTTGAATGTCACATAATAGGTACTCAATAAACACCAGACTTCATTTATTTCCACAGCGCAAATGCATCATGATTTCACAACTAAAAGCAAATAAAAATCACCTTGGTAGACCAAAGTGATATAAGACAAACACATTGAGCGGCATCTTCTCACATAAAGGAAAGGAAGGGTTCACAACCACAAAACGAGGTCAGGTCATGAAGCAAGAGCATGAGTCTACAGAGAAGACCCAATTAGAGTTCTTGAAACTGAAAAGATAATTATCTCAAAAATGTTCTCCACGGAGGAGCTGAAGAGCAGCTTGAGTCCAGTGCAGAGGTGAAGTGGCTGCTGGGAGGCTGAGCTGAAGGGACATGCAGAAGGAAGCATGAATGGGTAGAGAATGGAAAACATGAAAGAACACATAACAGGTGTGCAGCATGGACTCAGAGGCTCTAAATCCCCTCTGATGGAAAATGCAGACGGAGAGAACAGAGAAGGATGGGGAGCGATGTTTTGAATAATGATGGGTGAGATCTCTCAAACTTACAAAACAAAAATCTTGATAAAAAGATCACCCAGCAGGTTGGAAAGGCTTGCTTGGTGACAAGAGGAATTAACCATTCACAGAGAGTGATGTTTCAGAGCGTGATGGGGAGAGAGGAGCTGCAAAAACTATAACGTTAAGAATGACAAGTCACCTGCCCGTCTGGAGTGGCTCAGTGGTTGAGCATCGGATCTATGGAGCAGGAGGTCACAGCTCAACTTCCAGACAGGCCAGAAGCCTGGTTTGTGGGCTCCTGTGCCAAATCCCATTTCTGGAGAAACAGTGTGTGGGGAAGAAAGGTGGGCTTGAGTGGCTAAACCAAGGAGCCTTATTATAGGTTGCAAGGGGAGATGGCAGCCCAGGTGCCATGATGAGTTTCCTGGTTGGCACAGCGAGTTTGGAAAGGAACTGAAACCAGGAAGGGAGACCTGCACACGGATAGGCCAGTGGATTCCCGCAGCCCTGCTCCTCTGCTCAGAGACTGGCATACTCTTTAGGAGAGCCTGGAGTGTGGGCCCTGCTGCATGAACCTTCTAGAAAGTCTAGACCAGCTTCTGAAGCCCTCCTTGCTTTGTTCCTCCACATCCTTGCTCATGCTGTGCCCCCACCTGGAATTTCCTATCCTTCCATCCGCCTCACCAGCTCTTTCTCTTCCTGCCTCACTATCCAGCTCACGTGGTGCCCCCCCCAAAGCTGCCTGCACACAGGTTTGCTGAGCGGTTTCATCTGCTCCTCCACATCTCCTTTGACTGGCCTCTGGGGCAATGCTGGTCCCAACCACTGGCTCTTCCCAAGCACCTCCTGCCCCAGATGGCGTCCTCATCACCTCTGTGGCCCCAGACCAGAGTCTGGATCAGGATTCTGAGTCATACTTATTTTTTCCTAGTTAATATGTGAATATTAATGCTTGTAACGACTGCCGAGTTTATGGGAGGCAGATAGACCTAGTTAGACCACGGTCTTCTCACTACTTTTTTCACTGAGATCAGAGGCAACATAGCAACGTCATTAAACACGCAGCCTTTGGTGTCCAATATAACTGGACTGAAAGCTCTACTCGACTGCTAACTAGCTGAGCCTGTCCCTTATTTAACTGATCTAAACCTTAGCTATAACATGGATTAGCATGAAGGATGGATGAGGCAGTGGATGCCAATCCTTTCTAACAGAGCTGCAGTGACAGTAGTAATAGTCGTACTAGCAGCAGTAGTAATAAATAGTGGTACTAGCAGCAGTAGTAATAGTGGTGCTAGAAGCAGTAGTGTTAATAGTAGTAGCCATGGACCAGCAGCAGTAGCAGTAATAGGGGTACTAGCAGTAGTGATAGTGTTAGTGGTAGTAGCAGTAGTAGTGTTCAAAGTAATAGCCATAGGCCAGTAGCAGCAGTAGTAATAGTGGTACTAGCAGCAGTAGTAATAGGGGTACTAGCAGCAGTAGTAATAGTGGTACTAGCAGCAGTATTGTTACCAGCAGCAGAGCAGTAGTAACAGTTGTACTAGCAGCAGTATTGTTACTAGAAGCTGCCGTGGGCCATCAGCAGCAGTAGTCAGCATCCTCATCAGGGCCCCAGTAGTAGCAACAACAGCAATTGTATTAGCAACAATGACCGTAGAAAGAGTAGTCATTAGAGTAGAATTAATGGTCATAACATTAGTAATAATGAGAGTATTGAAGATAGTAGTAATAACAGGCATAATAGTACTAGTAACTATTCAGTCGATGGTGAAGAAATGTCACATAGTCTTCTAACTGGTTTTATTATCTCCAGTTCCAGACACAGCCATAGTTTTGACAACTCGGGACAAAATTAGGAGCTAATCAGATAAAAGACAATTTGTAAAAAAGTAAGTGCATTAAAGGTGCTTCTGGTAGCTAATGCCAACCAAAAGTAATCAAACCTAAAATGAGGACAGTGCTCCCTGCTCAGAAGTGCTAAGAAATACCGCAGCTGCATGCCCGACACGAGGTTCCTGATGTCCTCGCTCAGGGAGAGCTGGGACAGCTGCCGCATCCTGGCTGGTTGGAGGCAGCTGCCCAAGTTAGGACTCAGCCCATCCCCGAGCAGCTGGCTGCTGTGTGGGGCACTGGTTTACCCTCCAAGCTGGACCGTAGAGTAGTCAGAACCCAGCGGTGTCGGCAGGCCGCACCTCTCCCTCCCCCTTTCCCACCTGGCTCATGTCAACGCTCTCCTTAATCCCAGGTCAAGTGCAAGCTTGCAGGCGCCGATGACAGAGCATGGAAGGAAATGAAGGGAAGGAGGGTCCTTGGCTCAACAGGAACTCCGGCTTCCCAGGATGCCTCTCTTCCAGCCTGAAGAGCGGCCAGGGGTGCCCACAGACCTGGGGCGGCCTGTGTGCTGGTGGCTCTCTGTGCCCCACTCCATGGCCCAGCAGCTGGGGCTTGGAAAGAGCCTCCCAGCCAGCCCCCCAGCTGA
>NW_005871276.1:637159-666393 GCF_000147115.1 Myotis lucifugus | reverse complement strand
TACGTCTGCAAAACGAAGAATCAAAAAGTCCTATTCACGGGCCTACGTGGGGACACGGATGTTCCCAGCACAAAGACGTGACCCTGGGTATGTGCTCAAAACCATCCGTTAAAAGAGATAGCGAGTTTTACTAAGTGAACAAGACAATGAGTCATAGAAGTGAGAGCAGAGAAGGAAGTCCTAGTCAATGCAGTTTACTAGTAGCATTTCCACTTCACTGCTGAGAAGGGGCCTCATGCAGGAGCTGGAGCTGGCAGAACAGGCTTTGGAGCGAGTCTCCAAAATCCCAGGTCAGTGTCTTACAGCTGCAGGTTAACGGGAAAAACTGCCGCCCTCTGAAGAGCCACTGGAGGTCCTCCTCTCTCTCCCCCTCTTTTTAGTTTTTTTTATTTTTAGTAATAGTGGCAATAACAGCATGAAGAGTGGAGCCCTTCAACCATTCCCAATTTCCCTACGATCCTGGAGGCATAATGATGGCAACGGTCCATAGTCGGGCACCCTTGGCATCCTTGGGTGGTCTATCAGACTCCCTGGGGGTGGGACCAAGAATCTGTATTTTTTTTAAGATTTTTTTAAATATATTTTATTGATTTTTTACAGAGAGGAAGGGAGAGAGATAGAGAGCTAGAAACATCGATGAGAGAGAAACATCGACCAGCTGCCTCCTGCACATCTCCCGCTGGGGATGGGCCTGCAACCCAGGTACATGCCCTTGACCGGAATCGAACCTGGGACCCTTCAGTCCGCAGGCCGACGCTCTATCCACTGAGCCAAACCGGTTTCGGCAAGAATCTGTATTTTAACCAGTTTTCTGGGTGATTCTGATGGATGCTATGTTTGAGGATTGATCGCTGAGCTAGACCAAGACAGTGAGGTGCCCAGTGCATGGGAAGGTACCCAGAGCCCTGAGCGGCTGGGCTGGGGACCAGCACAGTGGTTGTTGGTGGACTACGTACTCCCTTATCTGTCCTCTGTAGAGCGGCTTAGAAAGCAAGCTGTTCTCTTTGCCAGTCTTGCCATTCGAGGTGGCCAGGAGACTGAATCTCACCAGTGAGATGTGCGTGGAGATCCACTGGGAGGCTGGGACATCTATTTCTCTCCTGATCAGAAGGCTCAGGAGCACATATGCCATGCCAGTGTCAACTTCCGTCCCTGCCTCTGAAAGCAGTGTGTGAGGGTCTTGGCGCTTGTGTCCTGCAGCCATCTCGCAAGCAAGAGGAGAAAGTCAAGGGAATCGTGGACACCAGCCTAGCACAGCAGCACCAAATGACCTCTGCGTGCCTTGATAGGGAAGAACAGAGTTATATGTCCAGTTACACATTTATTGTCAAAGCGACCGTGTTGCTAAAAAGTGTTTTCCTCCACAATAACCATGACATAATACAATGGAGTATAAATTCCTTATAGCTTGCATTAAAATAAAATCAACTCTTAGCTTAACTGCTGGCAGCAGAGGCAAAGATTATGCAGCAAAAGGAGAAGAGGGAAGGGAGTGAAGACTGGCAAGGATGAACTTGGGGAGGGGTGCACTCATTTCCTGGAGCCACTATAGCAAAATGCCACTAACTGAGCAGTTCAACACAACAGAAATTTATTCTCTCGCAATTACGGAGGCCAGAATTACGAAATCAAAGTGTCAGCATGGTTGGTTCTTCCTAAAAAATCTAGAGAAGAATCTGTCCCATACCTTTTGTCATGGATTGACTTGTGTGTGTCCCCAAAGGTTGTTAAAGTCCTGATCTCTGGGAACTATGAATGTGACATTACTTGGAAACAGGACTTTTGTAGATAATCGAGATAAAAGGAGGTCATTAGGATAGACCAGTGGTCAGCAAACTGCGGGTCGAGAGCTACATGTGGCTCTTTGGCCCCTTGAGTGTGGCTCTTCCACAAAATACTGACTTCTGTGCATGGCCTGTGTCCTTATACAAACAGGAAATGTGGACACAGAAACAGACATGCAGAAGGAAGCAACACTGTGAAGACATGGGGATCATGCCCTCTACAAGCCAAGGGACACCTGAGTGTGCCAGGATAATGATGGACAGAGTCTCCATAGCCCAGAAAAGAACCCACCCCTTTCAGTCCCTGGTGGCTGTCAGCAATCAGTGGCATTCGTGGGTTGTAGACAGATCACCTCATTTCTGCCTCATGTTCACGTGGCCTTTCCCCTTTGTGTCTCAAATTCTCTCTTTTCTCTTACAAGGACATTCATTGTTGGATATAGGGCCCATTCTCATTCTAGGATGATTTGAACTCTGAGATCCTGAATTCCATCTGCAAGACCCTCTTTACAAATAAGGTTCCATTCACGGGCACCAGGGTTAGGACTTGTGCCTATCTTTTGGAGGGGATAGAATTCAACCCATTACTATTCTAGCGGGAAATATGATTTCATGGTTAAGAATGCAATACATCGTATATTGCACAGAACCTTCTATACTCAACCACAGTGTCCGAAAAGGGACAGGGACAGAGGGATGGAACAGGGGCAAAGGTAGTTGACTCTGAGCTCTTCCTTCAACCTAGATTGCCCACAAGGCACCCAAGGAAAGGTACGAATTTCACCTGGTCGGATTCTGGAAGAGTTCGCACGTCTCTGTAGATCTCCTTCCACCTTCTGGCTTTGCTTAAAGCAGCCGTTGACCCTGAGATTGAAAGGATAAAAGTCAGCACAACATGTGGATGGGCTCATTTTTCTTCCTCGCTGTGGACATAGCCAGTTTCAGTTTTGAGTCCCTTCCTAAGTATAACATCTCCATGACAGATTAAGTCAATTAAGTTGAGAGCTCCTGGAGGGTGAATAATAGACTGGGGTAAGGATACCGGGTTGGTGGCAAAGCTTTGCTTCTGATTAGCCCCCGGAGCTTCGCAGGACTCTGTGCTGGGTGGGCCTTCACTCCTTCATCTGTAAGAATCAGGGGTGGCCTGGCTCTTTTCTCCAGTCCTGTCCACGCCACCATTCTTTGCACACACTCCCTTCAGAATTTGGACCGAAGTTGACTTGTGGTTGTTTTATGCACATGATCAGTTTGGAGATTTATGGAGATGCTTGCTTTTTATACAGCACAAGAGGAAGCACACACGCACGCACACACAGACACACACTGCACACAATAGCAGCAGTGAGCCTTTGCCAGCTTCACATACATTTATCCCGCGACAGCAGACACACTGCCACCAGACTGCAACGAGGGAGAGCGCCTCTGTCAATATTTACTGAGACAGAAATGGTAACGCAGCCTGTTTTCAGCTTCCTTCACTCAGCAAACACGGGGAGGCCTCGGGCTCAGCCTCACTCGCCCGGCACTGGACAGAGAGGCACGATCCAGACTCGAGCCTGCCTACAGGTGCTTGGGGCCCATCTGAGAGGTGGTCACATGCACAGAGAGGAGTCACGTCTGCTAGGATGCTGCGACGGGGTGAGTGCTAGGTATTATGACAGCTCTGAGGAGTGACAGCACCAACCTCAGCCTGGCGGCCCCTCAGAAAGGCCTCTGAGCCCAACTCGGAAGGATTGAAGGATGTGTAGGAGGGTGAGGTGTGGGTTGACCCCTAGCTACCTCAAGTTCAAGGCAATTTGAACTCTACAGTTGCTTGACCTGTAGGTGAACCACAGTGAAGCAGGACACTTCTAAGGCTTTTCTGTCGGCTGGGCTCCACCTTTCTGGATCTCTCCCAAGGTCTCTGATGATCAATCAATTCCACCAGTTATCTCCTTGGAGCCGCATCAGCCTCCTAAATGCTCCAGGATCCACGCCAGCCTGCAGCATGTCATCCCCACCTGGGCCGTCCTGCTAGTCAAGGCTCCAGGTTTCCAGTTGACCTCGTCAATGTCACATCACACCACACATCACAGTAAAACAGGACATGCAGACCAGATTTGGAAGTGGCTTCACCTGCTGTAAGTGGAGGGATGCCACGGGGGTGCTGAAAAGCACATCCATCAGGCTGACCCAGGTGGTTCCACGTGTTTATATTCTGGGAGTTGGTGTGGGAATGGGCCTCGAGATATGGAGTCAGGAGAGTTTGTATCACCACCCTGCTCCTGCACCGGTGGGTCTGGGCTGCCTCCATCTCCCCCTTTGTAACCTGGAGCTGGCTCTTCCCAGTCTGACCGCCTCCTGGGAGCAAAAACCCAGAAGCAACATGGAGTCTTGTGTGTGCACAACCAGCTTCACTGAGGCCAAGAGAGTGCAATGTAAAGAGGTGGACTGACGGCAGGAGACCCGAGTTCCATCAAGGTTCTCAAGCGTCCCTTCCACCCTGTCCCACTTCTCAGGGCCCCTATCCATCACATTCACGTGCAGTCTGGCCCAGATCCAGGCCCTTGGTGACCGCTCAGTCCCCAGGATGTACTGGGGGACTGTGAGAGCCTGTCCACTTCTTTGCCCTGAAGGCCTCTCACCTCCTCTGTGTAGGTGACAGGACATCTTTTGAAAGTGCAGACATGAGGGACAGCACCTGGCATCCTTCCCCTTGCTCTGCGGATGTTCTGGACCTAGAGCTGCTGGTGTCATGAGGCCAGTGCTGGGCATGGTCCTGAGGCTGCACTGGAGGCCCAGCAGCCAGGACAGTCTGTCCACACGGATGGTGTCTGAGTGAGTCATTCATTACCTGTGATCTCTCCGTTCCCCACAGCTCGCCGGGACATGGGGGCAGCCAGGCATGGACATGTGACTCTGCTCCCCTGGGACCTGGACTTGGAGCAGGGCTGGGCAGAGGTGGTCTGGACCCTCTGTTCTCTGGGGCCCAGCCCCAGCCCCTCGCAGAGTCAATAGGCAGTAGCCTCAATGGTCCCTCCAGTCTCCGCCGTGGAAATCACATTTCTTTCTGAACACAGGCATCCTCCTCCATTGAGCATTTGGGGCGGGCTGAACATCTCTGACAACGAGCCCAGAGTTTCCTAGCAAAGCCATTTCACTTGGTAATTGGCTCAGTACTAAATGCTTTTAGTGCTTCTGAGTTCATCTCTCGCTGCATTATTTTCCCAGGGCCATTCATTTTTAGCACAATACGGCTGGCGTGCCCACGCTGTAATAGGACCTCTGCCATGCGAGGGCATGTGTTACAATGCCTTATTTTCTGTCACGGAGATTTAATCAAATTCACTAAGTTGCAGGACTATAATAGAGATTTTCAATAATATATGTTAAAAGGGTTTTCATGGGATGCCTTGCAACATGTGAATAACTTAGATACTGTGCGGTTGGTACATCCACCAAGTAGCGCAGGAAGCACCCCGGGGAGCTGGGGGTCCCTCCTTGCACAGGTCTGTGAGGCCAGCAGGATCTGCACTGGGGGAGGGCCCTCCTTGCAGGGTGTGCCAGCAGGACCTGGACCAGATGTGTGGTAAAGTTCCTAAATGGAGGGCATCTGATAGAGGGTAGAAATAGTCATCTTCCATTGGGTTCTCTAAAGTCTGAAAAGAGTATTAAATGAACATGGATTGCAGATGAACTCCTTGAACTCTTCACCATTTACAATATTCGACCTGCCGCGGCATTCTTGTTTGTTCTTCTTTTTGGCAAGCTCTTATAAGGACTCAGTCAGGATCAAAATGCCTATAATTTCATCCAAACAGACTCACTTATTAATTAAGTGAGTAGAAATGGCCTGGCTTGTGTCTTTCAAATCAAAATGGCATCTGGCTCATTTTTCTATCTTTCTGTCCCCACAGCACACCTGTCCACGTCCTCTGCCTGTCCTTGCTATGCCTGTCTGTTCCTGGATTTTAAATACTAAGGTGATGCGAGGCAGTGAGTCGCTCTCATCTCTCTAAGGGCAGAGAGGGACAGGAGCTCCCGAATGGTTCACTGGCAACAGGCGAGATGGGAGGAGGAGAACACTTCCTTCCTACCTAGCTTCTCACTGTAGCTGAATCACACTGCTCCAGCCACTACGGGATGGAGCAGAAATTGTCAGAATATCAAGTCAGATATTTTTAAAATATATTTTTACTGATTTCAGAGAGGAAGGGAGAGGGAGAGAGAGAGAAACATCAATGATGAGAGAGAATCATGGATCAGCTGCCTCCTGCACACCCCCTACTAGGAAACAAGCCCACAATCTGGGCATATGCCCTTGATCGGAATTGAACCCAGGGCCCTTGAGTCCGTAAGCTAGAGCTCAAGCCAAACATTCTTAAAGTTCAGCTGCACCTGTGCATACAATTCCATTAGGTAAGTACCGACCTCGTTGGAATGACCTGCGACCAGGTCCCCGCAGCCACCATGCTACTGTTTGCTCTTTATTAAAGTCTTTCCATGACTGGCCCTTCTATTCCCATTGTCCCCTCGTGTTGTCATTTTAGTGATTCACAGAATCATGCCAGACAGCTCGGGATCCTGATATTTTACCAGTTCCTTTTCAGTCATTTAGTAAATACTTACCTGACTTACCCTCTGCCAGGTGTGCTGACTGCAGTTCCTTGGAGGCAACAATCCCTCCCTTCCTGTGCCCCACGGGACTACGGTTGTAAGAAGTAAACTCCAGCAAGGAGACCTGCCGAACTCAACTCGGCGAAGCTCGGGCTCCTTACCTGTGCCTTGGGACAGATAACGGTACCCATATCCCTGAGACCGAGAATAAAATAAATTAAGAGCAATGATGGCGTTTAAAGGGATATGAAAGCATAAAGCACCATGATAAATAGTCATCAACTGGTCCAGAGGAAGGGTGTGGGCCCACAGAACAGCCCTGTGTGGGAGAATAATCAGAATAGCGGTGTTCGTTCTATTGACAAATAAGAAATTAATCTCCAACACCCTGTGTTGGAGGGAAAGGCACAGACGGTGGCGTTATTAAGTCCTGCATCCCAAACACAACTCAACTGCATTCTAATCGGGCGTTGATGCTCATAGGAAACTGTCCCGGTCCTCAAGGGGTTCACATCCAGGGAAGAGTCAGATAAGACATTCACCCCAGCCAGCTCCAGGTAAGTCATCATCTGTCTCCTGTCCTTTCCTTCCGTCAATATCTATTAAAGGGTCAGTGTGTGCCAGGGGCTGCTCTAGGTCCTAAAGAAACAATAAAAATAAGACAGATGCCACACTTTCTTGTGCCCAGAGACAGAAAATCAACACACACACACACACACACACACACACGAGCCTACAACTACCAGGAAGCTCACAGCTAAGAGGCTGTGAACATGGGAGAGTGGTGCAGATTGGTGTTGCTCATGGAAAGCTCATGGATGGTTTAGGTCAAGTGGTCAGGAAAGGCTTTAGTGAAGAGGCACTATCTAAGCTGAAACCTACATGATGACAAGGAGCCGAGTGGTCAGAGGAGGGCAGGGGTGTGCCCCGGGCAGAGGGGCAGCAAAGGGACAGGGATGTTGACAAAGCAGCTTAGTCGGAGCTTAGTCCCTGAGCAGCTGCAGTGGACAATGATCTTGAGAGGGTTGGAAGGAGCTGGGTATGTTAGGGCCCCGTTAGTAAGCAGTTACTGTCAAATATGGTTGCACACATACTTTTGCTGGGATGATTCAAAGCCAGAAGCAATTTCCAGATGGGGCCACGGATGAGCCGAGGCCTTAGCCTGACTCTCCAGGGCGGGGCAATGCTCCTCCACCCAGTCATTCACATGCAAACCCGCTTCCCCTGGGTGCATCCGGTGGGTTTGCGAACCACTCTGACTTTAGACCAAAGCCACAGCCACTTGGGCCTCCAGTCCACACTGTTCACCTGGAGAGACACTTTCTCACGCGCACACACAGTGAGTTATCAGGAACCCAAACCACTTGCCTTCACACAAGGAGGAGGAGGCCTGGGGAAGGAAGATGGCAGCTGTGTAGATGGTCCCAGACCTCAGGGCCAGGCAGTCCTGCCTTCGCGTCCAAGCTCTTTCCTTTGTGATGGACACTTGCAGACTGACTCCAACCGCCACAGCCTGGCGCGCCTGTTTGTGAAATGGAGCAAAACTTGCCTAGAACGGCCAGCCTTCCCCTCTGCCTCTTCACTAAGTTAATTCCCACCCATCCCAGCCACCCTCCCCCCTTTTCTGGAATCTACCCGGAAAATTTGAAAACAATTATTCGCAAAGATATATTCACCTCTAAGTTCATTGCAGCATTATTCAGGGTGGCCACGCCATGGAGACAGCCTAAGTGTCCTTCGCTAGAGGCCTGGGTAAAGGAGATGTGGTGCATGGACACGATGGAACACTACTCAGCCATGAGAAAGGATGAAATAGCGCCGTTTGCAACAACATGGATGGACCTTGACAACATCATGCTAGGCAAAGTAAGTCAGACAGAAAAAGTTAAAAAGCATGATTTCATTCCTAGGTAGGATATAAAACTGAAACCCATAGACACAGACAGACAACAGTAGGGTGGTTACCAAAGGGAAAGAGGGGGTAGTAAAGGAGAAAGGGGGTCACATATATGGTGACAGAAAAAGATGTTACTGTGGGTTGGGGCACACAATGCAATACACAGATGATGGATCATAGAATTATACACTTGAAACCTAAATCATCTTATTAACCAATGTCACCCCAATAAATTTAATGGTAAAAAATCCTGAATCCTAAGAAATTCCCCCTTTACCACTCTGCCCCTGCCTTTGCCCCCTCCCCCCAAAATGACTGTCTTTCCCTGGCTCGGCTAAGTCTCCTTTCCGGGGTTCCTATTGATTATTGGGGTGTCTGTTTCTAATGATTCTCGGAGTGTCTATCAGGATAGCCTTCCTTCAGTGGACAGACATTATCATACGAACTTTAAGTGCCTGCAGAGTGAGATTATCTTCAGTTTGGTATTCCCTGGTAGAGAATAGGCACTCAACATATGTGCTTAAAGTAACTGAATTCATCTTAGAAAAATTTTAGGTCCATACTTTCAAAAACTGCCATTTGTGTTCAAATCAGTGGTCTGGTGTGAGCCAGGAGCGAGGACACAGTCATTTTGAATAAACATCCCAGATCTAGTCACTTCTTTCTAATGGGTTTTAAATATATGCCAGTATTTTAATTATAGGAAATTTAATATACACGCATATTCTAGCGTGCTTCATTTCATTAATAAAAAAAGCACTTAGGCTTAAATTGTATGGCTTGTACTTTTATTCCTCTAGAATAGATTTATAGATAGCTGCTCTGGTTTTTCCATTGTTCAGAGTTTTTAATTCATTATGTCTGGGTGTGCGAAAAAATAAATCTGTAGTAAATATCTTGTTTGAGTCTATCTCCTTAATTGCATTACATAGTTCCTGCCTGGGACTCTAGGGGTTTGTTGGGAATGAGGTGGATCTTGAGCATCACTAATGGATTTAAGGTGGTAGGGGATTTGTCTGTCTGTGGAAAAAAAAGTCCTTGGAATAGCATCCAACCACCTTAAGCAAGGTTTGCATTTCTCCTGGACATGAGCACCTGGGTGAGGTGCCAGCGCATCCCACCAACAGCACAGCGTTCACCTGTGTGTTGGCGTTGGGGGAGGAGAGGAAGTGACTCTAGGTAACTGTGGGTCTCTGGAAGTGGGAATGTCAGGGGAGCCCTCCCTGCACTGCCTTGCTCGGTGCCTTGGTCATAGCAAAATCTTGCCAAGTATCTGCTAAAATAATCAAGAAGCACCCAGCACTGGACACTGGGGCCATCAGGGCGGAGGCTCAGTCCTCATGGATCAAAGGCTGCCATGCACTCTGGCCGGGCCATCATTTGTTGTCATAAAACATGACTCTGAGACCGTATCCATCATCTACTGCCATAATAATTCTAGGCAACACATCTCCACTGACTCCCAGGGCTGTACAGTGATAGGCAGTGAGTATTTCTCCAGAATCTATGGGTACTGGGGAGTGTGGGCACTGGGCTGCTGCCTTCTCTATTCGGGGCTTCAGCATACATCTTTGGTCGCTTGGTGGGCAGGTGGGCTGGCTGTTCAGGGGGCCTCAGCTAGGATGGTGTCTGGACTGTGGTTTCTTGTGCCCCCGGGGCTTGCTCTCCTGGCCGTGGTGGGGCTTAAGGAGAAAGAAGGTCTGCAAACCCTTTAAAGTCTGGCTCCGAACCAGCACGTCGCTGCTGCTGCCTCTGATGGCGAGTCAGGGGCCGGGCAGGTGGAGGAGGTGGGAAAAAGACTCCAGCTCTCGGTGTGCGGAAGTGCCAGGTGATGTTGCAGATGGGGTGGGGTGAGGCAGTGTGGGAAATCGGGGTTTCTTTTCAACACCCCATAGGCACACAGGAGAGCTTAGCGTATATTCTCCACCACCTCTTAACAGGAAAGCAGGGAGGTGTGTACAATAGCTTAGAGAGCTTTTAATACAAAATAATTGCAGTTCAGCATCTAAGCATGAGCCCTCTAGCACATTCAAGATGTAGAACAAGAAAGTGTATTTTTTTTCTATAACCAAAGGAATGCACGTATTTTGTGTCAAATTTGAAAATTCCCTAAGAGGCACAAAGAAGGAAATGAAAGCCACCCAGTGCCCACTTCTCAGAGATAACGCATCTTTCTCAGGCACAAAGTTTCCAAACGTGAACAAAAGCACCACGTGCCCTCTGCTCAGCTCAGTTCCAACAATGATGGGCGACTTGTCATTCTTGTTGGTCATCCTCCTCCCATTTTGTTGTTATCTGGGAATATTCTAAAGCAAATCTCAGCTGGCATGTCATCTTACCTGGAAATGTTCAGCAGTGGATATTTCTTACAAAAAGGACAAAACAAGCACACACACACATACACACTCACACATACACACACACACACTCACACTCAGTATCACCTTTAGTAAATTAACAAGAATCCCTTAACATCATCAAATAGCTAATTCCTGCAAAAAATATTTTCGCAATTGATTTGTTTGAATTATGAGTTAAGCAAAGTTCAGAAATTGAATTTGTATTATTATTATTAACCTTTGCACAGGTGATAGCCATTTGTTCTCAGGGATCCCCAGACCGGCCGAGGCTGGCTTGTGCTGGGTGACCTGGGCTGGGACTCCCATCAGGTTGGGGCAGGCCGTGGTCAGCTGAGGGGTGATAGATCCACAGCGGGCAGGTCAAGTTCATGTAGATCTGAATGGGATCAAGCCCTGGAACTACTAACAGAGAGACTTGGGAGAAATGACTGCTGTTCACTAGACCTCAGGTTGTTCTTCTCAAATAACTGAATGCACAGCAGCCACACGGGGGGGTTGCTGCAAGGAGACGGTGACAGTAAAGTCGTGACTATGCCTGAAACTTAGCGGCAGGGCCTTTCCTTACTGGAGGCTGGGTGTGGGAGATTATACTCCAATTCTGGCTTTTTCTGTCTATTTGTGTCAACACACAGTGAGGAGCTTTGGTGGAAAGTGGGGTGGCCTGGAAGGACCTCCTTCCAGCATCTGCGTGACAGTCAGCCGAGAGCCTCCTCCTCCACCACTCCCTTCTGCTGGCTGGTTTCCAGGTTTCCAGCCCCAGGGGCACGAATGCTATGTCCAAAAGGGCTTGCTTCCTGGGAACGAAGCCGTTTTCATGGGGAAACATCCAGGCTCAAGCTGACACAAGGAATTTGCCCTGAAGGAACAGGTCTGGGGCTCCTGGACTAGGCCTTCCAGCCCAGTTGCATCTCTAGCTGAGGAGACGTGCCCGAGGACTTCTCTGTGCCCGGGCACAGCCTCTGACTCTGATGAGCAGAGCAAGGCCAAGGTGAATCCTGCCAGTTCCTTGCCTCCTGGCCTCCCAGGGCACAAATACCTGCCCTCAGGCCGGCACGCAGGCTCCGCCTCTGTCCATGGCTTTGACGGTTCTGACTCCCTTTGTGGGACTGCCAAGGAATGCTGCTGCACAAGGCGTTCTGCTGGCAGGAGCTGTGTCCCAGGCTCCCGTGCCCGCCTACCCTTGGCAGCGTGGAGCCTCCCCGGGTGAGAGTGGAGCACCAGGACCTGGCTCCCAGAAGCGTCCCAGTCAGGGAAGGAAGGGGACCTATAGTTCTCGAGTTTGGTCCTTCAATAACAGAAACAGCCCCAGAGTCTGGTAATCTGCTTAGCAGGGATCCCAACGCTGGATTCCTTGTTGTATCTTATCATCTTTCTGAACAGGCTCGCAAGAGACTCAACTCATTTATTTACTCACTGCACGACGTATTGAGTGCCATTTCCCAAGACATAGGACTAAGAGACTGAGGCAGTGTCTTTCCTTCCAGAGCTCTTCACTGGTGGCCAATGAGAGAAGTCACACATGTCTACCGACGAACTTAACAACAGGGGTACAGGTTTGGGCAAAAGGGCCTGTGGGAATAGGGAGGAAGGACAGCTAACCTAGAAAGGAAGACACAAGAGAGACATCCAGAGGAGAGAAATCCCCATGGAATTTTAAAGATGAAGAGGAGTGATCTAGGTAAGGAAAGGAGGATGGGGCGGGGTGGTTCGGAGAGAGGGAGCAGCAGGTGTGGGGACCGTGAGGGGTGGAAAGTGAAGGGATCCCCTTTGAAAACCAAGAGGAGTGGTCCACAGGGCGTCCTGAGGAAGGTATTTCTAGTGATTCCTTCGGAGGTGAAGGCGAGGGCAGCACATGAAGGACTTTCCCCCGCACAGCAAGCTTGGACTCTGACTGTGTGGGGATGAGTCTATCACACAGAAGAGCCAGGCTTCCTATGTAGAGTGAGTTTCCTCACGTAATAGATGAGAAAGCAGACGAGCAAAGAGCTCAGATGATTTCTAACGGCACGTTTAGATGAAGTGGGAAAGCCAGGATCTGAATACAGATCACCTCCCATGAGAAAGAGGACATTTGCAGGACCTCACAGAAGAGATGAAATGCGACTGGGAAGCCACTGAATGGTGGAGAAAAGCAAGATTAGGTTCATGCGTCTGGCCTTCCCTTCCCAGTCTCTACACGTGACTTGAGCAATTCAACAACACTTTCATCAACTTAAGGGAATTCTACATCTTCTGCAAGATGTGAAAATTCACTTTGCAAGTGACACGTATTCTCATTGCTTTGAATTGACAGTTGACGAGTCAATGTGAGACTGACCCAAAAGAACGGTGATTGGCCATCGTAAGCTCTTCCCTGGGAAGCGTGTTTGGGTGAGGCTATTCTTTGATAAGTAATCACTCCATTTGCTAAACATTTTTCTTTAGTGATCACGTTGCTTTCTGGAGCCACCTAGCCGCTTTCTGGAGCCACCTAGCCGTCATGACAAACAGCATAATGAAGACTGGTCTGGGCATCTTTTGTGTGTGTGAGCCTCATGGATGGAAAGAGCTGATGGAGGGCAAGGAAGAAGAGAAAAGATTAGGGGAGTGAGAAGAGAGGAATACTCCAGGCCCATGAAACTTGAGAGTGAATGTCCATCATTAACAGAGGCATTGACAACGAAGATCGGATGTTGGGAGAGAAGTGGTACCCCTGAGTCCTTCATTGCTCAGGACCCTGCCATACCACATGCGTATAACCCCTCCCATCTGACCAAAACATGCCATTTGCACTAAAAAAAAGACACTTCCCCTCTCTTGGGCCTACCACAGCCTCTGCTCATGCTTCCTGAAGTCACTGTATTTCATCGAAGACTGAAGGTTGCTCCCCAGGAGGTCAACCATCAGACCAAGGATCTTACAGAAGCATCAGCACGTGTCTTGTTTTTGCAGTGAAATATACAAAAAATAAATAAAATACATGAATATTTCATTAACGACCATTAAGATCTACTAGAATAGACTCTATTACACTAGTAATAAAAGCCATTGTAATATTACTGCAACAACAATAAAAACAATTGCCCACATATATTGTTGGATTTCTCTGTGGCGGGCCCTGTGATGGCCACCTTGTAAGTAACATTTGGGAAGCTGTTGGTATAGGTCAGCGCCCCTGTCTCTCTCTCAGTGCCTTTTAGCCATGCTTGTTAGCTGGAGAGGAACTCCTGGCCTTCCTTTGCCCTCTTTCCTGCAGGAGGGGCTGGGACTTCCATCCCTCTGCCTTTGCTGCAGCCAGGCCCAGACTTGACCTTGGTTCTTCCAGATGAGCACGTGGGAAGTGGTGGTGGTGAATTCCATGCATGTGCTTGATTGGATCACAGGGTGCCCACATATTTGGCTAAACATGGATTTCTGGGTGTGTCTGTGAGGGTGCTTCCAGATGAGGTTAGCATTTGAATGAGTGGACTCAATCAAATACTTCTCTGGCCGTTCCAGGATGGGGTGGCCTCACCCAGGCTGCTGAGGGCCTAACCGGAACTCGGAGGTCGGAGAGAAAGAATTCTGTCTGTTCTCGCCCGTTGGTGCTGGGTATTGGTCTTCCCCTGCCCTCTACGCTCCTGGCTCTCAGTCCTCCCTGACGGCTGTTCTGGTGTGAGGCCTATGCATTCTGACTGGACTGTGCCCTCTGTTTTCCTGGATGTCCAGCTCGGGTCTCAGCCTGCAGATGTTAGAACATCCCTCCATAATCACGGGGGCAAATTCATGTCTATACGTTTATAAATGTAACATGATTTATAGATATTGCTTATATTTAATGAATATGTAATTATTTTATTTTATTATGCATATAAATATGTCGCATATAACTATATAAGCTATAATAAACATATATAACCTCCACTGGTTCTGTCCTCTGGAGAGCTCTAGCCTAGCACCCCGGTGTGATTGAACCTGTCAGTCTGGACGGAAGGAGCAGTGAGGGGAGGAAGCAGAGCAAACACCCGCAAGGCAACCTCCCTGCTCAGGCTGTTGCCGGGGACCTGGTAAGTCGCTCTCCTTAGCAGTGTTTGCCTTGGTGCCTCAGTCTGCTCAGGCTGCCAGGACAGAGTGCCACAGACCCACAAACAACAGGGATGCGTTTTGCACAGCTCCGGAGGCCAGAGTGTGAGGTCAAGGGGTCATCAGAGCTGGTCACTCTGAGGCTGGGGAGAAGCTGCCCAGGCCTCTCGCCTAGCTTCTGGCGTTCGATGGCAGTCCTAGGCGGTCCTCAGCTTGTGAACATCACCCATCTCTCTTCATCTCCATGTGGCATCGCCCCTGTATGTGTCTCTGCGTCCACATGTCTCCCTTTTCTAGGGACACAGGTCATATTAGATGACACCCATCCTATTCCATGTGGCTTATCCTAACTTAACTAATTGTATCAGTGATCACCCTATTTTATTTTATATAGATATATTTAATCCTCACCCAAGGATATTTTTTTTCCATTGATTTTCAGACAGAGTGAAAAAGAGAGGGAAAAACAGAAACATTGATGTGAGAGAAGCGCATCGATTGGTAGCCTCCTGCACAAGCCCAGACCAGGGCCCAGGCCAGGAAGGAACCTGCAACTGAGGTACATGCCCTTGACCAGAACTGAACCCGGGACCCTTCGGTCCGCAGGTCGACAATCTATCCACTGAGCCAAACCGGCCAGGGCAAAAATGAAATCACATTCTGGGGTCCTAGGGATTAGGACTTTAACATGTAGATTTTGAGGGCACAGAAGTCAACCCAAAAGGCCCTGGTGAGTGTGTTGTTTCAGAGCACTTGGCACTGAGCTACCTGGGAGGCTCACTCCCCTTCGCCCTTGGGGAGTATCTCCAACCTGCGGACTCAGGCATGACCTCAGCTGGGCCCGGAAGTCACACAGCCCGTCTCCCACGCCCGGCCGGCCGGGGTGTGGCCACATCACTGTGCATGCATTATTGATAGACCCAGATCACCAGGCGCGCTGGCTGTGTGTGTGTGTGTGTGTGTGTGTGTGTGTGTGTGAGAGAGAGAGAGAGAGAGAGAGAGAGGCAGACAAAAGGCACAGGAAGGATGGCACCTCTCGCCTGTAGGGGGTCTGCTTTCATTAAGAACATGTGCTGCCCTCAGACCCCTGACAGTGGCTGTGAAGCAGTGGAGGGCGGAGGTGGCTTTGAACTCCAGTGAAACATACAAAACAAAGAGTGTTCAAGTAGTGGAACTGGCTTTCAAAGGCTGATTCCGCAGGGTCCTCCACCCCCCCCCTCGCTTGGCCCCCGTCACCTCCACGCAGCGTGGGGGCCCTGCATCCTCAGGTCCCTCTCACTGCTCCAGCCCCACCCGCCCCTATAGCTCCCAGGTCCTCATGGAGGACTCAGCCACTTACAGTTGTTGAGTGATTAAATATTTAGAATCAGGGCAATGAGGGAGGTGTTGAATAATAAATGCTAAGGTTGGAGCAGGCTCAGATAATTTCTGCAGATTTCTTCGCCCATGGCCTCTTTGATTCCAAGGCAAAACCCCACCCCCACAATCCTTTAATTAACATTTTTGGGGAGCAGCTGTGACAGGATATGCCTCTATCACTGTTTTGTTCATGAACCCCTGCCCTGCCATTGGCTCATTCTGCCGTCACCCCGGCCCCCAGACATGCAGACACCCCATGGTGAGTGCACCGTCCCTCGTTTGTCTCTGAGTACTCAAGGGGAATGCATGTTTATAAACTCAATCCCTAGACCACAACACAATGTCGCCGTTGCCATGATGGGATGTGGACGTAAGTTTTTGAGGTGCGCAGACAGCAGGAATGGAGCTCCCTGTTCATGGGCCACATTCAAGCAGTTTTCTACCATTTCATGCACAATTGTCTTTGATGTTCAGCACAACTCCACGTGGAAGTTACTGGTGTGACTCAGAATTTTGTAGCGGGGGAAGCCAAGACTCAACGAATTTAGGTCATCTGCTCAAGTGCTGAGGCGGGGGTGGAGGGGGGGGGACATTGGCTCTTGGAGTAGCACAGGTTCCATTCCAGGGAAGAGGGATAGAGAACTGAATCAGAAGTAGCCCTTGCCCTGGTAGGAGGCTCGGAGCAGGAGGGGGGAGACCCCCCAGCACGCAGCAAATAACGCACAACTGTGGGGAAGGGAAATGGGAGGAAGACAAGCAATTGGCCGGCTCTGCATGGAAAACAGCATCGGAAAGATAGCATGGGAGCAGAAGCTAAAACACGGTGAGATGTTTTCCTGAGGAAGAGCCTGGGGACTGACCAAACCTTTCATCCTCTGAGTGGTTCTGAACTGTCCCTTCCCAATCTCTGCAGAAGGCACAGGATAAAGATGCTGCAGTCCAGCCATCTTTTCCTTTTTGGATCAAGGTTGTAGCACTGTATTCTGAAAGCACAGACTCTGAGGGCATTTGAAGGTGGTTTGCCTGGGGTCAGTGTGACCAGTGGCAAACTTCTATTCTCTGCTATAGACTTATTGTGCCCCCCCCCAGTTATATATTGAAATCCAAGGCCTTGCCCTAACCGGTTTGGCTCAGTGGATAGAGCATCGGCCTGAGGACTCAGGGGTCCCAGGTTTGATTCCGGTCAAGGGCATGTACCTTGATTTCGGGCACATCCCCAGTGGGGAGTGAGCAGGAGGCAGCTGATCGATGTTTCTCTCTCATCGATGTTTCTAACTCTCTATCCTTCTCCCTTCCTCTCTGTAAAAAATCAATAAAATATATTTTTAAAAAAAGAAATCTAAGGCCTTTGGGAAGTGATTAGGTCATGAGGGTGGAGCCCTCGTGAATGGGATTAGTGCCCTTATTAAAAAGTCCCCACAGAGCTCCCTGGCCTCATCGACCTTGTGAGGCCACAATGAGAAGATGGTCCCCTATGAAGCAGGATGCAGGTCCTCCCTGGACACTGAATCTGCAGGGCCTTGATCCTGAACTTCCAGAACTAAAGAAAAAATAAATAAATTTCTGTTATTTCTAAGCACCCCGTCTATGGCATTTTGTTACAGTAGCCCAAAAGGATGATGACCCAATCTATAGAGTGATAATGTTAGAAATTGCTTAAAAGATTTAGGGCATTCTCCCTGCAGAAAAGGATGCTGGGGGGGAAATCTCTTCTCTAGTGCAAAAGGAAACCTAGGGGCATACTGGAGCCAAAGGCTTGGCACACGTTTCCGTGCCTGCATTTGTGTCCATCCTGATTCAAAATGAGCCCCTTTCTGACAGCGTGCCTCAGTCACAGGGAGCCAGGTTTCACCACATTTGTAAACGGGTCCTTACTCCGCCATTCGCCATAGGCTGCCAGCTTTCAGCAATCTCTTCTTTTCTTTCCCATCGGCCCTCGTGGACACAGGCACATCGTTTGGGTGCCTGGCATGCTATCTTGGGTAACTGACAGGGGGCAAACTGCAGGGGCCCAGACTTTTATGCCCTCAACATTTTACTTATTGCTACGACTCAGAAATGATTCCTTTCAGCATCAAAAAACTTCTCTTCCCGCTCCCTTCATGCACAACACGGAAAAGTTATATCCTTGAATGTCCTTGATGATGTTTGAAGCAGAGGAAGATCACAAATTCGCATGCAAATCAAATGTATCAAGTGCCTCTCCAGGCAAAGCACTCTCTCAGAAGCATCTTATCCATGCAGTGGTTCTCAACCTTCCTAATGCCGTGACCCTTTAATACAGTTCCTCATGTTGTGGTGACCCCCAACCATAAAATTATTTTTGTCGCTACTTCATAACTGTAATTTGCTACTGTTATGAATCGTAATACAAATATCTGATATGCTATATGTGTTTTCTGATGGTCTCGAGCCACAGGTTGAAAACCGCTGCAGAGCGTTCAATTTCTCCACAGGGTTTACAGGTGAGAAATCCGGGTCTCAGAAAACATTCAGTGACAAGGCCGAGGTCACAACAATGGTAGAACAGGAACGGTCAAGTCCAGATTAACCTCAGGCTTCTGAGTCTAAACGTATCCCTAATTCTCACTAAGATCCTCTGGTGCCCACAGGATGCATTTGTGTGAACACAAGGCATAATAGTGTCCATCTAGCGCAGTATTTTCCTAAACATATCTCTGAAGAATATTAGTTTAGGATGAATTCATGAAAAGGGGCCCCTCAAACTAGTCGGGGACCTGCTGGCTTAAGCAAAGTTAATTTCTTTGCTGCTGGCATTCAGAGAGCTTTCAAAGCACGGATGTGCACTGTGGACTTTCCAGGTGCATTTTTGGTGTTGCATTTGTTTAACAAACGTGTATGCGGAGGGCACTGGAGTAAAATGGTGGCCGCAGTAGACAGTGAACCTATAGGAGATAAAGAACCTGCCTCACAAAAGTTCCAACAGGGCGGAGCAGCCTCGAGTGGTGATCACACATTGCCTACCTCCAGGCCGCTGTCCGGGGTGCCTGAACTCTGCTCCCTCAATGAATGTCGGTCCCAAAGCATCGATGGGCCCTCGGGCCAGTTACTGATACTTGTTAGCAGATACTGAGAGCCTAAACACTTTGAGGCTATGTGACTGCCTGCACCTGCTCAGCTCCTAAGGGTCCGTCACAGGAGCCTTAGAAAGAGTAACTACACAGCATGAGAGCACAGGCCTGAACACTGGCGTTGCCACTCGCTCGCTGCATCAGGCACATTGTAGACTTTTTGGCATCTCCACTTCCACCTTGGTACCATGTGGGTAAAACAAGTTCAAGCGGGCTGTTAGGGGCCACCTGGTACATGCCTGGGATGCGGTAAGTGAAAGTCTCCTTAACGAGGTCCCTTGACCTTCCAGCTCAAAATTGCCACCCCCTCAGCCCCCATCCCAGGTGCTTCCAACCCTCTGGGCTGCTCTAGTTTTTTTAAATCACAGTTTGTGTCACCTGATAACATCATATGGAGTTTATTTCATTATTATGTGGCTTGTGTATGGCCTGTCCCCCACGAGCCTGTTCCTCTGTCTGTCTGTTCATTCATGGATCCCGTGGATCCAGCCCAGAGCCAGGCATGCAGGAGCTGTGTGCCGAGCGAACCTGTCCGAGTCATTTTTCATCAGACACGGAGTGAGCTGAGGCGTCCAGCTGGGCCCGGGGATGAGTCAGCGAAGGTCAGAGGGGGCAGAGCTCCAAGTAAACATTTCCCAGGCTCGGAAGCTCCCCCAGTAGGACCTGATCATACTCCCCTGTCCACCACTCTCAGGGCAACACCGTTGGGCCTACATGATGGTTAAAAAAAGAAACAGCCTCAGAAAGAGAGATTAAGTAGCATGCCCAGTCCATCTGCCCAGTGGGTCAGGGCCCAGGTCTCAAGACTGCGCGGGCCACACCGCGTGAGTGGTGGTGGAATGGTCACAGGGAGCCGACTGTGGGGGAGGAGAGGGAAGGACCAAGGAGACCAGAGGGCCCCCTGGGACCTCCAAGTGACCAGAGGGAAAGTGCTTTAAGGACAGCGCTGGCTGCCTCGGATGCGGGCTGTGCCCCCTTTTTATCAGGGGCTCTTCTCACACCGGCTCTTTGTGTTCGGCGGTGAGTGAACCTGTAGGAGATAATAAACCCAAGACGTTGCACATGAAAAATCAATACCCAGGTCAGAGCTGCTGCTCGAGGGAAGAGCTGCTCTTTGCAAGTGCAGTTTGCAGGCGACACAGTCTTGTCTCTAAAGCCTTGCTTGTGCCCAGATGATACAGTCAACTCTTCTGCCTCCCAGTGCCGGGGACGCGCCCCAAGGGCAAGGGTTCTGTGTTGTCAGGGCCTTGGCTTTATCCTCTCCCCAACGAAGGAAAGAAAGCAATTGCCGGGTCACCAACGGCTGCAGAGCTGTATCACCAGTTGCCAAAGCTTGTTGTGAAGTTCAGGGCACCCTGTACCTGCCAGAGGCCACTGCGGGGCCTCAAGTAGGAAGCACGGGAAGGTGGGGTGAGTGTGGGGCGGGAGAGCCGAACCGGCACCAGGTAAGGCTGACAAATGCCTTGTGGGGAGATGAATCCTTCCTGCAGTTCACTGTTAAAGTCATAAAAGTTTCCTGAATCATTTCTTCCTGATAAGGGAGGAAACAATGAGGACTTCCTGGATTGATGATATTTGTTGTGTTAACTCAGCCAATCAAGTCTCTAGCAGAATTGAGCTCGGAGGCACCCTGGTTGCAGAATAACAGGAGGAAAGCTTGGGAAAGGAAGGGAGCTGCTCCACGTGGTCCATCCACTTACAGGCGGGAGGGCTTGGGGGTGAGCATCTGCATCCTAAAGTTTCCTGGTGTTTCCATCCTCTTTCTCCCACTTCATTCTTTTGAGGATTAATTCAAAGAAGTAGGACCCAGCGTCCAATGCTGTAGCGTTGCCTTAGTAAGCGTTCCCAGGAAGACCTTCATCCCCATCTATAGCCCTGAGGGCCGCCCTCTGGTGCCGCTAGAATCTGATGTGACATGTGTTTGCCTTCCTGTTTGATTAATGCAGCTCACAACCTCAGGCTGCCACTGCGCAGAGGTCAGTTCTGGCCCTTGGACCCTCCCATCTCCCCAGCAGCAAGCACAGAGTAAGGATGGTTGAGAACTGTTTGTGGAATGAAATGGATGTCTTAAACAGAATCAGTGAGCAAAGGTTCCCCCACCACCTTCAGACATGTCTAGAAGGATGGCTTGCATTCAGTGATTTTGACCATGGTTGTGTAGTTTAGGGAACACTGTCTTATATCTGACAGTGGGACTATTTAGAGTCCAGGGGTGGGCAAACTTTTTGACTCGAGGGCCACAATGGGTTCTTAAACTGGACCGGAGGGCCGGAACAAAAGCATGGATGGAGTGTTTGTGTGAACTAATATAAATTCAAAGTAAACATCATTACATAAAAGGGTACGGTCTTTTTTTTTTTTTAGTTTTATTCATTTCAAACGGGCCGGATCCGGCCCGCGGGCCGTAGTTTGCCCACGGCTGCTTTAGACAGATCTCAGTGACTATCAAACCACATTACACATACAATACACGAACACTGTATTTAGTTAAATTCTTAGAAATGATATCAAATGGTTACAGTCGATCACCAAAATGTGTACCTGGAATATGTATGAGCATGGATTAAAAGCAAATGCCCAGATCAAGCTCCTGAAATATAGTAGACTAGAGGCCCAGTGCAAGAAATTCATGCACCGGGGTGGGGGGTCATCCCCTCAGCCCAGCCTGCACCCTCTCCAATCCGGGACTCCTCAGGGGATGTCCTGAGGATCAGGCCTAAACTGGCAGTTGGACATCCCTTTCACAATCTGGGACCACTGGCTCCTAACTGCTCACCTGCCTGCCTGCCTGATCACCCCTACTGGCCCCCCTGCCAGCCTGATCACCTCTAACTGCCTCTGCCTGCCAGCCTGGTCGCCCCCAACTGCCCCCCACCAACCTGTTCACCCCCAACTTCCCCCTCCCCTGCTGGCCTGCCCCCAACAGCCCCCCTCTGCCAGCCTGGTCACCCCTCACTACCCCCCTGCTGGCCTGGTCGCTCCATGCAGCCTACTGTTCAGTTGTTTGGTCATCCTTCACTAACCCCCCTGCCAGTCTTGTCACCCCACTCAGCCTGTTCGGTCATCCGTTCGGTTGTGATGGCCCCTGGCTCTTTATATATATAGATAGATATTTAATTTGGAAAATAAATGTAAAATAGTACAGATAGTGGGAAGAATGTATGTGTGTATGAGTTAACATTTATATTGTAGATATATGTTAAAGTAAAATGTTTAAATAATTAGCACTTCAAAGGAATAATTCATTGTGTGCCTCCTATTTTTTTTACAACTATAGTTGAGAAGGTTAGTTTATATAATTTGATAGAAGGAAACTGAAAATTTTTGTCCCTTGCTATGAACTTTGGCCCCCGTGACTTCACAGCTGAGCCATTTCACTGTCCTGATGTGGATGTCATCTTGGCATAATGTCACTTCCTTTTTCCTCCCAGGGTCAGCGTGCAGTGGGCCTGGAGAGTCCACTAAATTCTAGTAATATAACCCCACGTCCAAAATCTCAGGTTCCTCCCTCAAGACCCAAGTGAGAAACATAAAGTTAACACAGAGTCAAATGCTTCACCAAGGTCAAAACATCTTGATGACACCATTAGGACATATACGTTACCTGGGGATTTCAAATTTTTCAAAGTCAAACTGAAGTTGCACTGTGACCCCTTGAAGCACTGTTTGTTTGGAGGTAAAAATTGTGACCATTATTTTGAAAACTCTTATGAGTGGAGAACGGGAGATAAACAAGGAACTTCAGATGATTTATTGAATATCAAACTGACCCAAAGTGATGGTGAAATACCCCCAACATGATTTACATGGATGAAGATTTCTGTTTAAACAATCAGCTTCCACTGGCCTTGGTTCAGGTCCTCTGAGGCTCACGAACTTGGCTGTTAAAGTCATTATGTCCTCACTGTGGCCAATGGGCTGAGTTGTGTTGAGCAACAATAGAAAAACACATTAACAAACATGTCTATCAAAAAGTGAGGGTTTGCTCAGAGCCAAAGCATCAGAATAACGGTGATTTTTCAGGAGGCTGTTGTCCCAGTGAGGGTCCAAGAAAGCAGCATTGGACGTAAGCTCAGAGGACTTGGGTTTTATACAATGAGAGGCTCTACTTCTTAGTGTCCACGTGACTTTGGGGCCACTGCTTTGCATCTACAAGCCTCCGTTTACTCATTGCATGAAGAGAATCATAGCACCTATCCTGACTATGGCACAGGCGAGGCTGTGTGACTTTCACCATATGAAAGTGATTGTTCCCATGACTTAATGTCCATTGGTAGCAGCTAAAAATGCTCAGTCTCATTTTTCAAGGAAGAAAATAAAGATCATAGACATTTGGTTCAGCCAATGGAAAATGGAAAGCATGTGGTTCCCCCCAGACCAACACTAATGAGTTCCTGCCGGCTGTGCATGGCTAACTTGAATCGTGGTGTTTCAGCAAACTTTGACGATGACACTGAACCATTGAACTATTTCATGAATAAATAAGAATAAGCAATGGGCTTGATGCTCATTTCTTGCTGGGAAAGAAAGATGGACTCCACGAGGAACCACAATTTGAGCACTTGCATGCCTTGAGTTTAGTTTTGGCAGTGCTGTTGGGAGGTAGATGTAACAAGAAGAACCTGAGTGAGTCTGTCAGGCTTTCCAAAGTCACACACTAACAAAGGACAGAGATATATTTTGACCCATATCTTTCTGCCTTCAAAGTGTCTGCCTTTCTCCTCTGGCATCAACGGTGAGTTCTTGGATGCCTTTCAGCTGCTGTCGTGGTGCACGCGTTGCTGTTCTGCCCTGGAGATCTTAGCAGGGCTGTGGGCTTCCTCACTCCTCTGTCTGATGCCATGAAACTCCAGGGCTGCTCAGTGACCTGCCTCTCAAATGAGGGGAAGCTCAGCTCAATGTATTGAGATTGCCTTCCCCCCCATTGGACTAGAACTGAGGGCATAACATGGATTGTTTAAATATATATATTGATTTCAGAGAGGAAGGGAGAAGAGATAGAAACAGCAATGATGACAGCAGATCATTGATCGGCTGCCTCCTGCAGGCCCCCACTGGGAATCGAGCCCACAACCCAGGCATGTGCCCTGACTGGAATCGAACTGTGACCTCCTAGTTCAGAGGTTGACACTCAACCACTGAGCCACACTGGCCAGCCTAAAAGAGCTTTTTGAACGGAAACTCATTTTGTGATGGTTAAGAACATATTTGGGGCCAGGAGCACTCGGTTGGGTTCCCTCTTCTGCTCTTTCCCAAGGTTCTTATTCCTGAGAAAGGCCGTTAGCCCCTCCTGAGCTCCAGTTACCCTCTGAAGTAACTTAAAAGAATGGGATAGAGAGGAAAGGGAAGCCCTGTGCACTGTTGCTGGGAATGTACATTGATGCAGCCATGATGGAAAACAGGATGGACGTTCCTCAAAAAATTAAAAACAGAACTACTGTATGACCCAGCGATCCCATTTCTGGGTTTGTATTCCAAGGAAATAGAGTCACTAAGACGAAGAGATATCTGCATGCAAGAGCTCATTGCACCGTTATTTACAGCAGTCAAGACATGAAAACAGCCCAGGTGCCCATCAACAGACAGTGGATAAAGAAGATGTGGTTCATCTATGCAATGGAACACGACACAGTCATTAAAAAGAAGGAAACCCTGCCATCTGTGACACCATGGATGGGCCTTGAGGGCATTACGCTTAGAGAAACAGGCAGACAGAGATAGGCACTGCTGCATGATCTCACTCACATGTGGAATCTAAAAGAGAATCCAAACTCCTAGATGTAGAGAATGCATTGGTGGTGGCCTGAGGTGGGAAGGAAATGAGTGAAGATGGTCAAAAAAAAATGGCATGAAACATACTTGAAATGGTTCCTAGAACATGTTTTTTACTTTTTTAATCTCACATTAGAGATGCTTTTAGACACTAGGCTACTCAATCTCCACTTTTCAGCAGCCTCAGAGGCCTGATTTGAATTAATCACTTTTCCATGTACAAGAACCACTATGCTACATAGACACAGGTCTGTTTTTAACATCATTCAGCTGAACAAACACCGCACAACATGTCCAGGCGTCTCTGGAAAGTGTCTCTTTGCTAATCGTCTGAAACAGAAGTGGATTTGCACCTGACCCCAGGCATCCAGGGTCCTGGAGCTGAAGGAGGCCAGCGTGAAGCCCTGGGGCTTTGGACTGTGCTCTGGACCAGTGGCATCGCCCGCTGCCCTCTGGTCCTCTGGGTACCACACGCGCTGTCTGCCTCAGGCCCCACATGATCGCCGTGCTTGGCTGGGGTACGTGTGGTTCCCAGCAAATCACAGCAAAGGCTGGAGAAGTTGCAGAGGGAGACATTAAAAGCCATTTTTTTTCCTCCTTTGAAGTGTTTATGTGCTGAAATGTGAAGTTCGCTGTCAGAAAAGTAACAATTTTATGGGGCCTCTGGCATCAGAACATCCTAGAAGCAGTCCAGGAGCAGGGAACTGTGAAGGGCCACCAGCAGCTCTGCACGGTAGTCTCCGCATCCCTCCTGTTCGTGAACACTGCTCACCCAGGGGAGCCCCGCCCGCTGGCTCCCTTCTCTTCACAGCTGGGGCCAGGTGACCGAAAGCATGCGACACATTGGCAGAGGCCCTGGGAAAGGGCTCCAGGAAGCCTGTGGCAGGTGCCCTCCTCTGATTTCATAAAAATAACTCTCCCCTGAGCCTCATATGAGGGCAAAGTAGCTCATGATGGATTTTCACATCGTCTTTTAAATCCAAATGAGCAAAGCATGCCCAGTCCAATTCGGGGTGTGCATTTTCATGTGTGTGTGCACATGTGTAGGTGTGCATGCATGTATACATGTGCCTGCGTGCATGTGCTTGTGCATGTGGGCATGTGTGTGCATGCATGTGTGTAAAGGAAAGAAAAGTGACAATCATGCAAATGCAAAGTGTGGAGTAGAAATCGATGGAACAGCCATGATCCTCTGCTCTTGGCTGATGTCTCCCCATCACTGGACAGTTTAACAGATGAGGTCTTGCTCCATCTCAAAGTGGAAAATGATAAAGTCAGGAATACAATTAAACTACAATTTACAAACCCAGTTGTCCATGGCCCAAGCTCTGTGCTCTAATCGCTATGCCATCGCTCTGTCTTTGAATCAGAATAGGTTAGAGCTAAAGGGGACACACCACAAGGTCATCTGGCTTGACCCTGTGGAAATTCCCCTTCCAGTGCCCCTGGGGCCCCAGGGATGGAGGCACCACCCATGACAAGGAGCTGGCTGGCTGCTAACCATCCCTCCTAATTTTGAACTCAACACACCTGAGTCACAGACTATACATCACATGGTACGTGTGTACACACATCTATGTCACAAAGACTACAACCATCTAATTCGTTCACCCACTAACTACTTATTGAGCCCATGTTGTGTGCCGGACTCTGAATGTGGCTCTAGGGACACAGTCGCAGACAGAAAGGAATGCCCCCTGCCCTCATGTGTTCTAATCATTCGGTATTTCCAGATAAACCTGCTGGCCGGAGCATGGACTCCAGTTGTGGGACAAGACAGGGTCAAGTTACAGGACAAGCCCAAGCCAGGAGGCCCAGAGGGTGAACAGCTGGTCTCCACACTGAGGAGGAAGAGCAGCTTTGGGAGGTTCAGTCAGTTTGTCCACTGGCTGAGCAGGATTTTCTGAAATGTCACCATCTTAGCTGAGGCTTGGCCTCAGCCCTGAGGACTGCAGGGAGCTGGGCCCATAGGAAGCCATGAGGCTGCTCCAGAGGGAGAGGAGGGGAGGCAGAGGCTGGTGTGGGGTCCACTTCATCAGTGTCCTTTCTACTCGTGGATGGGGCTGCTCTCTACAGCCTGGCTCCATTTCCTCCAGCCCTGGGTCTGGATAGGGCATCTTTCCCGGAACCCTGTGGGGAGGTCTAGGGAGCGTGCCCTGGACCTGGGACCTAAGGTCTCATCCTGAGGTCATGCACTTAGTTTTGATCCCACAAATACCCCACCAAAGGCCAATAAACCAACCTTCTGTGGAAGCTCTGTCCCCCAACCCCCCACCCCCATGCACAGAGACCCCTGCCTCCCTGCAGAGGTTTCATCCGGGAGGGACCAGAAGGCCAAGGTCCACCAGCTGGTCCTGCAACAGAGCCTCGTCCCAGTGGGAAGGGAGCTTGTCCGCTGCCGAGGTCCCTTGGGCTTAATGAACTTCTAAGCAGCTAAGAGCAGGGGGAGTCCATGCCGATGACAGAGGAGTCACCTTTCTGGGGAGACATCACAGAAGGAAAATCCTTCCTTTGAGCCTGGAGAAGACTCTCCCAGATTCCATAAGTGTGGTTATCAAGGAGGGCTTCCGGGAAGAATAAAAAACTGGGTACATGCACAGGAACTAAACAAAGAAAAGAAGGGAACTCATGGGCAAATCAAATATTGCACGAAGGGTCAAGGATAGATTCCAAGAAGTAGCAAGCATTGACCTCATAAGGGGTAAATATGAAGCTTTAGGGAGCGACAGCCCAGAGGCCCTGTTGGGTAAACTTGAGAGAAGTCCAGGGAACAGGCAGGGAGGAGCAGGGGCCTGGCATGGCAGCTGGAGAGGGCGGCTCAGCCTTCATGCCCCAGAGTCAGCACCACACAGCCGAAAGGACACTGCCTTTTCTGGACAACACACTCAAGTTTGAGTTCTAATTCCTCCACAGCTCAGCTCTGAGACCTCATTTGATTCATGCCAACTGTTCCCATTTCCAATATCTGTAAGAGAACCACAGATTTCTTTCCCAGAAGTTTCTTGAAATGATGAAGGAAGGCAATGCCTGTAAACCCAGCTTTGTATTGTCTACTGAGACGGCCCAGAAATAGTGACAGCGGGTGGCAATGAGGACTCCTAGGACCCAGATTCGGTCTCAGATGTCATCCTCCAGTAAAAGTCTGGAGAAACGGCGGGTTCCAGGACCAGTGCCAAAGCATGGAAGGGGGGCCTGGATGGTCTAGTGGTGCCTGGAAATGAGGACCTGCTCAGGAAAAGACGGGGAGTCTCGAATGGGCCTGGGTCCAACTTAGACTTTGTTCCAACAGCTAAATGGGGCACAGTTTTAACTGTCAGATATACAATGATGATGAGGGACTCTAACCCACAGCACCAAATCATAACCCATACATCCACGCTGAGGTACTCTGATATATAAATGACTGGAGAAGAGTCCCCTCTTTCCTATAAGAGAATATCAATTTAGAAATGTGTGAAATAATGTAAAAAATTAAATCACCTTTCTGCAAATACCATAGTAAAAATTGTTCAAGTCAAAAATCCTCAGTCAGCTCTAACCAGTTTGGCTCAGTGGATAGAGCGTCGGCCTGCAGACTCAGGGGTCCCAGGTTCCATTCCGGTCAAGGGCATGTACCTTGGTTGTGGGCACATCCCCAATAGGGGGTGTGCAGGAGGCAGCTGATCGATGTTTCTCTTTCATCGATGTTTCTAACTCTCTATCCCTCTCCCTTCCTCTCTGTAAAAAATCAATAATATATATATATTTTTAAAAATCCTCAGTCAATGCTAAACTTAGTGGGTGAAAAATAAGAAGAAACAGGGTATTTACACAGTTTCAAAATTTGGTGCCATAAACCCCTCGGTGATCATGAACGAAGAAGCAGTCACGTGCCAGGGGAGACACCTGACATGCCCGCCATAGCCTAGTGATCAGAGCGGACATCGCCAGCAATGAGACACATCTCAGGGACCCGGATACTGAGGGCAGCATCACTACTCCGTGACATTCCTGCGGCACATGTATACCTTGAACTTCAGCGTGAAGGAACCTCAGACCAACCCAAAGGGTAGCTCAGTAAGAGGATCATGCGGATATTCATTTTCTGTCTTTGATCCCTGTTCTGTAGATGCTGATATCTGGGGAAGCTGGGTGAAAGGTACATGAGAAGTTTGTACTGCTTTTGCAACTCTTTTATCAGTCTAAATTCTTTCAAAATAAAAAGCAAATAACATTTTTAATTGAAAAGGAAAACAAGCTGGCTTACTATTTGGCAGATGACAAGGCGCTCAGCGAATGGCACTGCCGTCCCTCTGAACAGGAAGAAGTAATTGTGCGGCATTTCCAACCCATT
>NW_005871276.1:521535-636186 GCF_000147115.1 Myotis lucifugus | reverse complement strand
ATAAGCATATGTCTGCTCAAACTGATGGCTCACTGTCACCAAGTAGCGGGCTAGAAGCAGTGATCTGCAACCTGATGTCTCTTTGTTCAGGGGTGGGTCAGACTGACGTTACTGATGTTATAGACTCACCCACAGATAAAGACAGGCTATGCCCTCATCAAACAGGACACGTGTGTATGGATATGTAGAGCTGTATTTACCTGTTTGTTTATTGACTTGAATTATAATCTAACTAGAGGCCTGGTGCATGAAATTAGTGCACGGAGGCAGTGGGTGTCTGTCAGCCTGGCCTGCACCTTCTCATAATCTGGGACCCCTCGGGGGATGTCCGACTGCTGGTTTAGGCCCAATCCCGCAACAGGAACAGGCCTAATCCAGCCATCAGACATCCCTCTCCCAATCCGGGACTGCTAGCTTATAACCACTCGCCTGCCTACCTGCCTGCCTGCCTGATCACCCCTAACCACTCTGACTGCCTGCCTGATCACTCCTAACCACCTCTGCCTTGGGCCCCGCCACTGCAGCTTCATCCAAAAAGACGTCAGGAATGACATCTGGAAGGCCATTCGGCTGTCTGGTCTAATTAGCATATTACACTTTTATTATTATAGATTATATTATATGCTAATGCAGATGAAAAAGCTTAGGCTTTTCCTTAGGAGCCCTAAGTAGGAATCGTCATGAAATTCCGATGTCAAAAAAATATTTGCCCAACATATTTTATGTAATCAACTTTATTTCCTGCGTGAAGCACAATAAATATATTGTCAACTGCACAAGGTCTTAGAACTAAAATAAACCTCACCCTAATCAACACCTAAAGAACTTCAAATCATGATAAACAAAATAAATGGATTAAATCAGAAACTCACAGGCAATGAAAGGACTTACATACCCTTTATTATTAAAAAAATACACTATAGCCTATTAATAATTTATTAATGTGATTATGGAATTTAATAAACATGTGAAAAATAGGTTTGGAAAGAGTTATTCTGCCATTGAAAACAATTTCTTTTCTTACTAAACGGCCTTTATGTCATCACTCCCCTCATTAGTGGCCTAGATCCAGAAGTCACCCTGCCACCCTGCTTATATTAGGTCCTATTTATCCTCCTCACCCATTAACTTCTCCCCATCCCCACTGTCACCTCACCTGGTCACATGTGTCTTAGTGAACATCTACAACTGCCCTACGGGTCCCTCTGCTTGGGACCGCCCCAACCCCCATGCCCTGTGACCAAATTGATCTTTTCAGAGCAAACCTATAACTTCCTCCCATAAATGATTCAATGGCTTCCCCTCACCTTGGAGAAAGAAAGGTCAACATTCTTGCAGGATGAACACCCCCTTGACTCCCAGTCCTGCATTCATTCACTCATTCACTCATCTCCTCACTCTGATGAACTCAGACACTGTATATGGGATATTGCCTGTTCGCCAGGAACTACCAGTCCACCAGGTACTGAGGCTTATGTGAGAAACACACAAGAAAGCTCCTGCCCTTGACAGTTATACAGTCTCATAATGGGGTGCTCAAGTGTAAATGGATTATGATGCCCCCCCTGAAGGGACATAGTGGTTGATAATTCCATAAATGCCATAATGCATGGTGATGCATTTGTCATGGCAGGGTGAGGAGAGAGGAGTCTGGGAAGTTTTCTGGATGGCAGAGGGCTTAGGGAGCAAGGAACCCTGTGTGTCTGGAGAGGAAGGTGATGGGTGAGTTAGAGAACCAGGTTGGCACAAGATTGAGTAAGATACCAAATACCAGGCTAGAGGTTTGGACATTTTCTTATTGACAACAGGAAACCCACAGAAGTTTGTAGTCAGGGGGGCCATCATAATCCATTTGCACTTGAGGACCCCATTATTTCAAGGTCCTCATCATCACTCGCTTGCTGAAACCTCTTTGGTGACACTGAAATGTGTCTCTTTTACTAAAATTATTTAGGGTTTAACCCAGGTTGACTTTCAACAGATTTTGAAGTTGCTGCCACATCATTAGGCTGGGATGAAACAGTCCAGGGATGGTTAAAAGAAACAGAGACAGAAGATGTCCCAGAGTCACCCTGTCATTCTCCTCAAGGTGATTGGGAGGGCCCAGAGGAAACCCAAGCAATAAATCTGACTTGAAGAGAGATTGTGGTGCTTGTGTTCATGGGGACTGTGCCTGCAGGCCTTGATTGACCTAACATGTCACCTGTGGGTGCTGCTTCCGTGGTGCAGAGGGGACAGCGTCACGATGTCTAATAACTGATCTAATAGCGAGTCAGACATCCCTCCTTTGCCCTGGGTTCATTATGCTCCATCACCTTAACAAAGGCCCTCGTCCTCTGCTCATTCAGCCGTGGCCTGCTTTTTGACTTGAATTGTCTGGGACAGCCAGGTCTCACCTGAGCGCCTTGTCAGGTTGTATTATAGTACCTGACCTACTTTGTACAGGTCTCAGATTGTAGCATGAGCATCACAAGCCCTATGGACCTCTGGCTACAGGCAGTGTAGGTGCAGAATCCCAAAAGGGACCTTCAGGATCAGCTATCCTAACCCTTACTCTGCCCCACCTTCTATGCACACCCCTCAGCTGCCCTGTCTTTGAGGAGTGGCCATCTGGCCAACACTCATACATTCTTGATCAATGAATGGCGTCCATTCACTCACTCAACAAATGTTTATTGGCCATCGGCTCTGTGCCTTAGGTATTGGTCTCAGGTATTGGCGCCATCATAGGATAAGACATTGTTTCCACCAGTCCAAGCAACACTCAAGGTAGTTAATCAGGTGATTGAGTTTCAGAGCTTTAAAGGGACAGAAGGAAGCATGATGACAACAAGGAAAGAGAAACTCTACCTAGTCTGAGGGTTTAGGAGATGCCTTCTTGGGGCAGAGACTCTAAACCCAGAAGCAGGAGGACAAGTCGGACTTGACTCATGAGCTGGTGGAAATGGGACACCCAGCAGAGAAAATCTAAGTGCAAATTCAGAGTGAACGAGGAAAGCTTGTAAGGCCAGCAGGCCTAGATCAGAATGCAAGAAGGTTTAGTGGTCTGCGTCCTGGGGGCCCTATGGGGCATGTTAAGAACCTGGGTCTTTGTCCTTATAACAATGAGTAGTATTTAAGCAAGAGGATGACATGATCAGAATGGTCTTTGACAAATATTTTTCTAACTAAAGATAAAAATAATTCAGGTCTAACTGTTAAGATATGAAATTTCTTTTCCTTATATTTTGCAAGACACCAGGCAGTGCTGTATCTGAATCTGAACTTGATCTCTTAGCAGGTGAATGGTCTGAGGCACATTTCCCATAATCTCAGAGCCTCATTTCTCTTACTCATCCATTTACCAATTCATCTCCATCTGATTGAGCCAACAATGATTCAGGATGGTCGGAAGTTGCACAGGGGTATTTTCCAAAGCTCCTCTCAGAAAGTTTATTTTGATTCAACCACAAACGATTCCTGAACACCTACTCTGTGCCAAGCTCCAGGGACTAGAAAATAAATAGCACAGCAGTGAGAGGCCCACGCTTGGCCCGGGTGGGTCAGGGAGCACAGATGAGGAAGCAGACACCCATGCTTACATATGTTCAGGCCCAGAGAGAAAACTGGCCTGTGTAAAACAGCTGAGACTCACTCAAGGACAAAGTGTGAGCATGCCCAAGTTCAAAGTGCTGGTACCTTATGCTCAGGGTTAACTTCCCCCAGCCACCTCTGTCTCTGTCTTGCCTGTCTAGTCCTCTGGGTCTCAGCTCTGGCCTCACTCCATCTTGGTAGAACTCTATGAACCCCAAGATGGGGTTAAAGACCTGCATTCCCCACTCTCCCAGAAGGTCAGACCCACTGGTTCAGGAATTTCCAATGGCCTGTCTACGCCTCTGGCTCCCTCCACAGACATTGGCCATGGAGGGCAGGGACAGATTTGATTTTGTCGTGGTTGTTTCCTATACTGTGTAGCAAAGTAAGAGCCATTATTATGTGTGGGTAACAGATACCTGATCATATTTAAGGGAAGAATGGGTGAATGGCGCAGGCAGTGCTCATTGTGATGTGCGCTATCCCTGTCTAGAATAAAATTAAAAATAACTCCAATTAACAAGAGAATCTTGAATGAGCTCAAAATCAAATTAGTTAATTTGCTTGTTCAATTAATATTTACTGATCAAGGTGTGCACCTTGGGAATATCCTACAGGAATATAAAAATAGGTCATTCAGGCCAGGCCAATGGGATAGAAGGGAGGCAGAGAATTGCAAGGGAGGGAACACATCCTATTGAAAGTTATCATACAATCAAATCCCTTAGTTCTGACAGAAACCAGATATTGAAGGCTTTTTAAAAGAGAAAATCAATAAAATTTGTATTACACTGTGAAGTAGTGAGCACTCACTTTGCAAGACAAGACTTTGCAGGGGTAAATTGCTACATTTCTGCAAAAGGGACCTTTAGAAAAGAGATACACACCAGTCATGTTGGGGTTGAAATGCAGATTCCTGGGCTCCACTGACGGAGCTTAGAGCACAGAATATCCAAGACAGGCCCAGGACCTGCATCCAGCTGGTCATTGGAACCCAGCACTGGAAACCCAGCCTTGAGGCTAGGAAGGCAAGCTTCCTCATTGCACAAAGGAGGAAACTGAGGCTTAGGTATGGGCTGCTGTATTAAAAATGCCATAGACGGGGTGGTTTATAAACCACAGAAATGCATTTCTCACAATCCTGTAGGCTGGAAGTCCAAGGTCAGTGTGCCTTCAAGGTCGGGTCCTGGTGAAGGCCCTCTTCCTGGTCCCAGGCTGTGGGCTTATCCCTATGACCTCCCAGGATGGAGAGCAGAGAGGCAAAACTTGCTCTCTGGTGACCCTTACAAGGCCACTAATCCCATTATGGGGCCCCCCCCCTCATATCCTCTTCTAATCTTAATCACCTCCCCAAGGCCCTCCTCTCTGACACCACTACATTAGGGGGAAGGGTTTCAGTATATGAATTCTGGGGTAACACGAACATTCAGTCCCTAGCAGGTTCTTTGTATGACGTCCTGGAGTTCATGTTGCTGCTCTGTGGTATATCTGGGGCTCTGAGCTAAGATTTCCAGCTCAAAGCCACGTTCTCTCTCCAGAGGAGCAGTTTGTTCTGTGATCTGCTTGGCCTCTTTCTTTGAGCCAGATGGAGGGGATGTTAACCTAGGAGAAAAGAACAAATACAGGGTGAGGCAAAAGTAGGTTTACAGTTGTGAGTATGTGAAACACAGAGTTTATTCTTATACTAGAGGCCCGGTGCACAAAAATTTGTGCACTTGGGGGGAGAGGGGGAGAGGGGGTCGCTCAGCCCGTCCTGTGCCCTCTCGAAGTCTGGGACCCCTCAGGAGATAATGACCTGCTGGCTTAGGCCTGCTCCCAGTGGCAGAGGGCAGGCCCAATCCCTAGGTGCAGCCCCTGGTCGGGCTCAGAGCAGGGCCGATTGGGGAGTTGGGGCGCTGCCCCCTGTCATGCACAGAGCAGGGCAGATCGGGAGGTTGCGATGCCACCCCTAGTCACGCTCAGGGTAGGGCCGATTGGGGGGTTTGGGCATCGCCCCCTGTCACACTCAAGGCAGGGTCGATGGGGAGGTTGCGGCACCACCCCCTGTCACGCACAGAGCAGGGCCGATCAGGGGGTTGGGGCGTTGCCCCCTGTCATGCACAGAGCAGGGCCCATCAAGGGGGTTGGGGCTCCATACCCTGTCACACACAGAGCAGGGCCGATCAGGGGGTTGAGGAGCTCCCCCCTGTCACGCACAGAGCAGGGCCGATCAGGGGGTTGAGGAGCTCCCCCCCGTCACTCACAGAGTAGGGCCAATAGGGGAGTTGGGGCACCGCTCCCTGTCACACACAGAGCAGGGCCGATCAGGGGGTTGGGGCACCGCCACTGTCACACTCAAGGCAGGGCCAATCAGGGGGTAGGGGCGCTGCACCCTGTCACACACAGAGCTGCAGGTCGATCAGGGGGTTGGGGAGCTCCCCCCATCAGGCACAGAGCAGGGCTGATCAGGGGGTTGGGGCACCTTCCCCTGTCATGAACAGAGCAGGGCGGATAGGGAGGTTGTGGCTCCGCCCCCTGTCACACACAGAGCTGCAGGGTGATCAGGGTGTTTGGGCGCTGCCCCCTGTCACGCTGATCCCAGTGCCGGGAGGCCTCGCAGCTCCGCTGATCCCGGTGCCGGGAGGCATATTACCCTTTTACTATATAGAATAGAGGCCTGGTGCACCGGTGGGGGCCGGCTGGTTTGCCCTGAAGGGTGTCCTGGATCAGGGTGGGGGTCCCCACTGGGGTGCCCGGCCAGTCTGGCTGAGGGGCTGAGGGTCGTTTTCAGGCTGGCGGGTGACTGAAGCTCCCAACCGTTCCTTCTTTTCTTTTTTTTCTTTTTTTATTCTGGGCCAGCTTTAGCTCTGAGGCCTCGGCTGCTGGTTGCTGAAAGCAGGTTTTTGGCCTTTTTTTACCTTCTGTATTTGATACAATGTTGCGGTCCGGCTGGCTGAAGCCTGGCTGAGTAAAGCAGGTTTCTGGGGTTTTGTTTAGCTTCTATATTTGCAACATAGTTGCTTAGAGTTGCAGCTGAGAGCCGGCAAGTCAGGCAGGGAACGTTGGAGTCCGCAGTCACTGGAGCAAGCAAGCCTCCCTGTTCGCTTCAGTGCATGGCTGCTGGCCGCCATCTTGGCTGGCAGTTAATTTGCATATCGCCCTGATTAGCCAATGAGAAGGGTAGCGGATGTACGGCTAATTACCATGTTTCTCTTTTATTAGATAGGATGATTTATTCATTATTGTATTATTTTCCATTCAAACAACTGTAAGCCTGCTTTTGCCCCACCCTTTTTATGTTTAACAAAGCACAACAGTGAAGAAATGTACCCACCTTCCCTGATTCCCCAAAGAAAATGCTCTAGAAAAGCCATCTCCCAATGTGGCTCCTCATTCATTCCTACACTCAGCAAAAACCCTGGCCCCACTCCCTGTGGCACCGATCTGTGCATGCGGAGAGATTTAAGAATGATCCATGTGAGAGGCCAGCGGCGTGACATCTGTACACACAGAATACTGCAAAGCACAGCTTTTACGGGGGTGGGGGGGGGAATTGGAGATACCCACTCAATTGTATTCCCAGTAGTGGGGACTCAGTGTGTGCAAGTCAGAGAGAGCACAGGACATTGAAGATTTACAGGACGGTCCCTGGACATTTAGCTCCAAAAGCAAAACATCGTTTCCACTGAATTATAAGTCCCTAGTCTCTGTGAACTGAGCCAAATGTCCCCATTCTGCACCAATAGACCTCACCTGGAAACAGTGTTGGGGGTGGGAGGTCAGCCCAGATGTCAGTCAGCTGCTGTTGTTGATATTGGAGTCAGTGGGTCAGTTGAGGCGGAATTTACATTTAAATGTATAGTGTTGCTTAACCAGTCTGTGTATTCCTAGCCCCTCTGAGGACCTCCTCAAAGGCAGGAATGGTTAAGTTTAGCTTGTTTGTTTTTCACAACAAACAGTACATTTATATGTGCTGAGTCTCATGCTGAGAGTTTTATTTACATTAGCTTATTTAATCCTCAAATTTGTCCCCTTAAAAGTTCCTTCAGCCCAGCAGGCATAGCTCAGTGGTTGAGCGTTGACCCATAAACCAGGAAGTCACTGCTCCATTCCCAGTCAGGGCACATGCCCGGGTTGCCGGCTCAATCCTCAGTGTGGGGCATGCAGGAGGCAGCCAATCAGTGATTCTCTCTCATCATTGCTGTTTCTCCCTCTCTCTCCCTCTCCCTTCCTCTCTGAGATCAATAAAAATAAAAAATAAAATAATACTGTGTTATTCAGAGAAATAATGTGAGCTGTAACAAGTATACTACAAGCCCCAAATCTCACTGGTTTAATAAAATTACACTTTATTTTTCACTCATGCCACAGTGCAATGGGGTGATCAGAGCAGGAAGTTCTGCTCCATGGAGCTGCCTCTTGCAAGCCCCACACTGGGGATCGAGCCAGCAACCCAGGCATGTGCCCTGATCGGGAATCAAACCGCGACCTCCTGGTTCATAGGTCGACCCTCAACCATGAGCAACACAGTATTATTAACGTCATTTTTCCAGTAAGGAAACTGACTTTGCAGCTAGTCATTGCAGGACTTTGGCCCATGGCTCCACATCGTGCTTGTCCCAGTACATAGGCTATCCCACCACACACATGCCACCTCCGTGTTTCAGATAAAAGGATGGGGTTCCACCATAAAAACAAACTCTGCCATCCCCTCTGGGGCTGCTCCTGGAATTATCGGTGGCACAAAAGGAGGGGCCTGAGATTAAGGGTGCTGGGTTCCTATGGCCCAGAATTATTTCTAGCCATTGCGTTACCAAAATCTCCTCTCCCCGGCTTCTGGGCCAGGTAGTGGATGGGTGAGTCCCAGCTGGATGACATCCACAAAACATTCCAGTGGCGTTGGACGTGGCTCAGGGAGAGTCGGGTGTCTGGCAGGGTGATGTCGCTTGGAACCACACAGACCAATTTCTTGGAAGGACAAACTGTTGTAATTCCAGGGACAGAAAAGGTTATTTTTATATGCTATATTGGTGTGCATTTGTGTGTGTGTGTATTTACATAAGGGTATATGTACGCAATAAATATGCAAATATTGTGGAATGTATGCATATATGAGCATACACATTCAATAAATATGCAAATGTTGGATTGTGTGTCTCTGTGGGTACATGTATCCATGCACGTGCATGTGCACACACACACACACACACACACACACACAATCAACCTGGCCCATAAGCATCATTGTGTGTTTATATATGACATATATAAATGTGTGTATGTGCAAGTGAGCAAATATTATGCCCATGTCAGTTCGTACACAAAACACTGTGTGTATAGGTACAGTTGTGAGTACACAAAACACAGAGTTTATTCTCATATTATTATTTATTCATTCTTGTATTATTTTCCATACAAACAAATGTAAACCTACTTTTCCCCACCCTGTATATATACCCATATGCAAATATACAAAATAATGTATGTCTCCTATGCATCTGTGTGAATGTGTGTATCTATAAACATATACATCCAAGGTACTAAAAGCTCCTCCAAGCAAATGGAAGCACATCTTGTTTTCCTCACAGTTTTGAGAGCCACCCAAAATCCACATGAAAGTAGCGATTGGGGAATTCAAATAAACACAAATGTGCTGTTCATGCAGCTGCTGGTGTGAGAATTCCTTAAAAACCCAGTGACTCAACAGCATCTCCCCTTCACTTGGGGGAGAACTGGGCGAAGGGGACTTCTGCGGCCGCCGGCATGCCGGGCCCCCTCCGCCGGCCAGCTCTCCCCTGGCCACCCAGGGCTGCCCGCTGTGCAGCTGATAGATATGTTTTGACAAGTTCTATTAAGTACAAAGCCGGCCACCGGGGCAGCATGTGGAGTTGATAGAGAGAGAGGCAGAGAGGCAGCTCGCAGTGTGAGGCCTGCTGATGTTGACAGAATTTGCCGGAACAAAATGAGTCCGTGCTCCTCGTCATCTCTTCCCAAATTTCAGGAAGGTCTTTGGCACCCGCGATCCTGAGGAGAGCGAGCCCCTCCTTGGTTTTCTATTTCTGTCTCCGGACTGCCAGCAAATGAAGGATTTCTCAGAACCCTAATTGGCTGTCTTTATTTATGCCGGGCGGCCAGGGGGGCCTAGGGGAGAAGGCATGGAGCGGCTGAAGCCATTACCAGTGGAGTGTGTTTCAGCCCAGCCCCGCTCCCCCAGGCCCTCCCTCTACCTGTTTGCAGGAGCTGCCCAGGGAGGGGACTTGGCAAGCACCCCTGGGCTGATGGTTCTGGCCTCGCTCCTCATCTCAAGCGCATGAGCGTCCCCTCCAGAGCCCTCCTAAGCAAGGTTTGGCAATGGCGAAAACAAACACCACTTTACAACATCCTTGGATGCGCTTCCAAAATGCAGAAGCAATTAATCAGGAGTCTCCCCGAGACTCCACACAATGTGGCCGCTGCCGATGACACAGAGCTTGGCTTCGGTGGGAGTCTAGAAGCGTGTGAGAGAGCCCGAAACGTGGTAATGGGTTTCAATTATTTATTTGTTTAGACGACTGGGGAGCAGAATTTGAGCTGTAAGCACATAGATAATCCATCTGAAGCCCTCCCAGCAGTGAGGTCTTTTGCTCCCTGCTGGAGCACTCTGCCTGGAAATGGATGGGTAGTTGCACCGGGTCTGGCAGGGATCCAGAGGTGCCCGAGTATGTGTGTGTGCATGCATACTTAAGCAAGCGAGGCTTGGGATCTCTGCATATCTCTTAGGCTGGTAGGAAAACTGCTGGTTCTAATGACAGGACATCCAGGTGTTGCCAGCTTCTAATGGATAGGAGTTCTTCATCCTGGATCTTTATGTCATTTCATAGAAAATCAACATTGCATGTTCTTGGAGAGAAACTATCATTTAGTAATGTTTTCTCAAGCTTTGGTGTAATCAACTTAATAATTGGTTGTAGGAAAGGGAGTCATCACCTGTAGCCCAAGTTCTTCTTGATCTTGAACTTTGTCCTCTGTAATTTATTATCCACGTGGAAATATCTTGATGGATCCATCCTCCCAGGAAACTTCAACAGCCCGTCTACGGAGGAGATAGTCTTGGGGCCCAAGTTAAGGTCTCATGTCACAAGATGAGGACCATAGCAGTAGGCTGAGGTCATGCTGGCCAAATTCCATGGGCTGGGGATGGCCAGGAGGAGTTCCACGAGGGCCTTAAACAGCCTCGGGTTTTGACTCTGGCTGTAGTTATTGGCTGGGCATAAGACATGGGTGGAGTAGCCTTGGTTAATGGGCCAAAGATGAGGCAGAGAGAATCCTAAAATTGCCTAAAACTCAAATTCCTCCTTGGCATTTTCCTTTCGAAGCATTTGGCCATCTCTTGGTTTTTCCCTGTTATACTTGCTTTCAAATAAAACCTCAATCAAGGCTACAATTTAAGTCCTTCCAAATAATCCTTAAGTGCTGTACAATTTGCGAAAACGCCGCCATGGGATTCACATTTCTTTGATTTGTAAGTTCTGAGCAACATGAATAAGACATTAAAGCACAGTGACCACAAAACCTCACTAATTCAGATAAATTATCTGGAGGGCCTTCCGGCTGAATGGTGAGAGATTGAATCTAGAAAACATTTTAAAAGAAATCCCTTTTTATTTTCTTCAAGGACAAACACTCACCAGGAGGAGGCGAGCCTACAGTTAAGTAGTGGCCCTTGGAGGACAAGGTTTAATGAATAGATAAAAATGGTTTGTAATTAGTCCATCATTTGTTTGTATGGCAAAGGGTGCTTGGGAGGTGCTTGAGGATGCTTGAAAACAGTGTGTGCTCTTAAGCAGTTGGAATATTTCCCCAGAAATGTGTTTATACAACTCATTTGTTTAGTGAAGCCCTTGCCTCGGCCTCCAGTCTACTCATCCCAATTGTCACATGAGAGGTGAGCACGGGAAAGAGTTCTGACTTGGTTTATGAATCGGCATGAGAAGACGCAGATTGCAGATGCTTCCCAGAGAGGAGTCCATCCTTGTCCTTGGCCAAGAGGTTAAGGATGGGGGCATTGGTGCCTCTCGGGGAACTGCCCATCACATGCCATGTTGGCTTATGTGAATCACAGACAACACCCATTCAGTCTTTGAGATCCAAAAATCAATATCCTCTCCAAAGGTGAATGTATGTTCTGCTCTCATCTTGTGAATAAATGAATGGCGAATTAGGGTTGGAGGACTTGAGCTTGAGTTTTGTTTCCACGATCAGCTGTACGTCTCTCAGCATATCATTTAACCCCTCTTGCTGTTCTCTTCAACTACACATTCAATGAGACAAAAATGTGTTTTCTCTAAACCATGAATCATATACAAATTTAAGAAACTATTCTGATCCAATCAGCAACAGGGAGACCCACTGAATATAGAGTTCCAATGACTGGAAGTTAAAGAATCGTGTTTAAAGTTTCAAAGTTCAAAGAACAGATTTGTTTTATGGGTCTCACAGACCTGGTTTGTGCCCCAGTTTTATGTATTGATAGCAGTGTTTTGGCCATAATGTTGAACTTGTCTACCCCTTAATTACATACATGTGAAGGGGAGATGGAAAATAACTGCTTAGGGAATCTGTGCAGTGTTTCACACGGTGACTGGCACATAATAAGTGCCAGTCAACTTATTTTAGCCCAAATCAAATCTTGAAGCCTATCAGGGGACAGGCATAAACATGTTCACTGCAGCATGGTTTGTGGTGGCAAAATATCAGGGAGCATCCTGGGAGTGCATCACAGATAAAATGGACAGTGGGGGGCAAGACCATGAAGTACCATGCAACAGTTAAAACCAGCAGGTCAGATGCACACATGGAAACACATCTTGAAGCACTGGTGAAAAGAATAAAAAATAGAATATGATTTAAAATGCAACATTTATGTAAATTAGAATACATGCATAGAAAGCAGTGAGATTCATTTTGCAGTAACTCATTGAATTCATATTGACCATAGATGGAGAGGATTGAGAATGAAGTAGGAGGTTGAAGAGGAATGAATGATGAATGAATGGATGAGTGAATGAATGAATGAATGAATGACAAGGAGCAATAATGTGCCATAAACACATTAGATCAGTGGTTCTCAACCTTCTGGCCCTTTAAATACAGTTCCTCATGTTGTGACCCAACCATAAAATTATTCTCGTTGCTACTTCATAACTGTAATGTTGCTACTGTTATGAATCGTAATGTAAATATCTGATGTGCAGGATGGTCTTAGGCGACCCCTGTGAAAAGGTCATTCGACCGCCAAAGGGGTTGTGACCCACAGGTTGAGAACCATGCATTAGATGGAATGATTAACTCAGCCTTCCACCCTAGAAGCACAATTGAAAAATTGAATACAATACTGTAAAGACATGCTAGTTATGATAATACCTGGCAAATGCAGCTTTCTGGGAATACCAAAAAAAAAAAAAAAAAAAAAGGAGTCACTCCTCTCCTTGTATTAGTTTCCTGATGCTGCTATAACAAATGACCACAAATAGATTGCTGAAAACAACAGAGATTTGTGCTCTCACAGTTCTGAAGGCCAGAAATCAGAAACCAGATGTTGGCGGGGTGCCCTCCAGGAGGGAGTCTCTGTTCTTAGCCTCTCCAAGGGGCCAGATGACAGCTGGCATCCTTGACTGGTGGCCGCATGAATCCAGTCTCTGCCTCCATGGTCATATGGCCATCTCCTCCTCTGTCTCAAATCTTCTGTCTTTCTCTTGTAAGGTGATTTGTGATGATTTAAAGGCCATCTAGATAAACTGGATAATCCCCTTATCAAAATCCTTCCATTAATCCCATCAGCAAAGATCCTTTTTCCAAATAAGGTCACATTTACAGGTTCTGGGAATTAGGGCAGAGGCCTATACTGCGGGGTGTGGGGGGTTTTACCATTCAGCCCACTACATTTCCTAATAGGGTCTCAAAAAGTAACAAGTTATGCCCACACTGCCTGCACTGGGAGGAGATGCAGTCTCTCCTGCAGTTGGACATCCTCCATGGAGTGCTCAGGAAATCCCCAGGTTGCTCATGCAGCCCTCCCAGCCAGCCTGTCCCTCTCCCCATGGTCCTGAAGCAGGACAATCCAGAATATCCTAGCTGCCTCCCCCACCATTGGGCTGTTGGTGTTTCCATAAAACTGTGCTACAGCTTAACCCAGACCCTCCAAGACTCACCATGGCTTCAGCTAGGTCCCAGTATCTGCTGTCACTTCCAGTGCCCAGATGACCTTAGAAGTCATATATATACTAGTGGCTCAGCACGCGAAATTGTGTGCAGTAGGCCGCCTGCCACTTCCATGGGGGCCCGCAGGAGCTGCAGTGCACCCGAGGGAGCCTTGCGCTGCTTCAGCAGGAGGGAGGTGGGAGGGAGCCACGCCACTTCTGCAGAGGCGGGAGAGAGCCACCGCCACCTTTGGGAGCCAGGAGGGAGGGACTGAGAGGTGCTCCATGCATCTCCTGGTGACTGGTCATGCATGCAGCCCCACCCACCCACGCACACCTACTGCGCATGCAGCCTCCTGATCATTGGTCATTACACGTGAGGGTGTGACGGTCATTTGCATATTAGCCTTTCATTATATAGGATTATATATATGGAACTATTTGATATATAATCTAGAGCACAAAGAGGGAATGTCTGAATTCCTCAAAACTGTATCAGCCACAGTTATCCCCATGCCTGGCCCAGGGTCATATTGATAAAATTCCTGGAGAATATCCGAGGATACCCGATCATCCAGCAATGCAATGTTAGGCCAAGTCTGCTCTTCCCACACGGCTACTTCACTTGAGACATGCCCTGCCTGCCAGAGGGACCAGAGTCTGCAGTGCTCACTCTCCATACACTGCATTATAGGGGATCCAGTAATCAGGGCTTATAAGAAAGCTCTGGACAGGCCTGGGTTTGAGTCTTACCTCCCCCTTCAACTAAGCTGTTCTCACTGAACAAGTTGGTTAGATCCTCTTAGCCAGTAAGCTTAACCCTGAACCTATCACATTCTGGGAAAAAAGGGAAATGGTAACTAGGTATTAGGGCTTTTGAGAGTTGATTGTGAATTAAACATTTAGCACCATTCATTAGCATTCCGAATCAATAAGAACTCTAATCATTGACTATTCATTTATCATCATTTACATATTGACTTTTAAAAATGTAGTTTACAAAAAATAAATACTGTGTAATGATACTTAATACTGAAGTGCTTGTTCATTTAAAAACGTAAGCGACCTTGAACAAATCACTCAAGCTCTTGAGTTTCAGTTTCCTAATCTGCCAAAGAAGACAATTTGACTAGATCAGTGGTTGTCACTCACTACAATGACAAATTGTCCACCCAGAATGCATAGTGCCTCCATTTAATATATATATATCTGTTTTTACCTTGTAAGGATCTCATTACAATCCGTGTACATCTTCTGTGAATCCCATTGATCTGGTCTGTGAGGAAGACGGATATTCCCAAGCATTAGAGCCTGGGACAGTTTGCAAGTTATTTTCTGAGTGACATCTTCCAGAGGGATGATGCCATGATTCACGTCTTCAATGACTGAAGATCCTTCAGCCAAAATTGCAATCTCAATCCACTAAGCCATGTAGCAAGGGCAACTGCGAGGATAATCTTTTAGGCTGCAAATGAACTTCGTGGGGAATGGACTACGTGGGAAAATGTAATGTTGAAAATGATCCATCAGTTAAGAGGCTTCTCTGTTCTGAGTTATGCAACAGTTTCTCCATAGGAAACCGGAATGAGAAGACCAATACCCTTGTACATTTACATGCTAATTATTATGTTTGTTCTGATTCTCAGTCCCATGGGGTTCCCCTACTTTATATATACAAAATACCCACTTATAGTAACTCTAGCCAATGGGTTCTCAAACTAAATGAATGAATTAAAATGAAATGAATGAATGAATGGATAAATAAATTATAGCAGTCATTGGTAACACCCACTCACACTGGTAATGATACAAAGGACTCACTGATGTATTACCTCATGGGAGTGTCCCAAAGACAGTGTGGTGTATACAAGACACAGGGGGGAGGATCAGAAGTCTACCCAGGTTAAGTGGCTGCCCAGATAAAGACGGGCACCACACTGATGGGAACCAGAAGAGGCGGGAAGCACAAACCATGAACCATGGATTCCTGACTTCTAGATCTGATATTTCTATTTATTTATGCCTTATAATTTATGATGGCCAATGTAATTTATTTTATGAATTCAATGCCTTGATATAATTATTAAATACATATACTTTTTTTAAAATTAAATTTTAATTATATATAGCAACCATAACAAACCAATTCTTTTCATCACGTTTTTCATTCCGTAATCAGCTGCCCAGAACAACCTCTTTCAACTTTTCAATCTGTCCTTGCTGGCATTGATGCCTCTATATTTCTAAGTAATGGGTTTACATTGCTGCCATTTCTTTAAATGTTTTTCAATTTTTTGTTATTATCTCACTTGTGTTATCTTTTCTGTGCACACTTCTGCTCTCTACATTTTCAAAATATTATTATACCATAAATTTGGGTTGATTTAATATTTGTTGTTCCTATTATGACTATAAAAACAATGTTCACAGCTAAGCCACTTTGAATTCTATAATTATATTTTTGCACAGCATGTTATTGAGTATAATAATTGCTTCATGTATATTTTTTCTTATTTCCTTGTTTTTATTAAGCACCCACCAATAATTCAGCCCCAAACTTTTTGACAGAACTATGACACTCTTTTCCATTTTCTTATGGTCACATACATAAGAAAATATATCAGCACTACTTTTTGAGACATTATTCTGGATCTTTTATCCTTCTCTTTTAAATGGGATTGATTACATTCAAATACTGCTTCACGCCTTTCCACCTGGGACCACCATCACCATCATCCTGGGAAATTTCTTTACCACTATCCTATGTTAAATCTTACTTTCTGAATTCAACACATTCATCTTTCTTTGTTTACTTAATCTTTTTAATGATGTAAGTCCTCAGAACATTTTCTCTAAAAGATACCTATATATATTCTATATACCTTTATTTTATTGTTTAGCTGGGTATAGAATTCTAAATTAGTAATGATTTTCTCTAAGAATTTTCAAATTATTTCTACATTCTCTTTTATCCAAAGACTTTTAATGGAAAATACCAGTGACATTCTGATTCCCAAATCATTATGTGTAACCTGACTTTTTCTCAACAAAAACACTCCAGAACATTTCATTTTTAATTTATGGACATTTGAAACATTGTGGGTCCTTTCTCATACCTAGTGGACCTTTATGTCTAAAAGCTTATGTCCTTTTATTACTGAAAAATATCATATTATTTAATTATTTTTCCTCTCTATTACTTTTGCTCTCTTTTTCAGTGATCTTATTATTTGGATGTTTGACTTTCTGAATTGATTCTCTAATTTTCTTATCTTTTTTCTCTAATAATTCATATCTTTGTTCTTTCTGAAGAAAATTGTAATGGCAGCTTATTGAGATATAATTCATATACTATATAATTTACCTTTTTAAATTGTATATTCAGTGTTTTATAGTGTATTTATTTATTTTAAAAAACATAGTCATTATTATAAAAAACATAGTTATTTATAAATGTTCCTCTAAATACTGCTTTAGTTGCCTCCCATAAGTTTTGTATGCCATGTGCTCATATTTATTCACCTCAAAGTATTTTTTAAATTTACCTTGTAATTTCTCCTTTGACAAATATTGAGTTTAATTTATCACATATTTATGAATTTCTCAAACTTCCTTCTGTTAATGATTTCTAATTTTATTATATATTAGTCAGAAAATATATTTTATAATGTTTCAATACTTATAAATTTATTGATGTTTGTTTTAGACCTAAATAGGGATTATCCTGAAGAATGATTTATGTGTCCTTGAGAATATGAATTCTGCTGTTGTGGGTGGAATGTTGTATAGATGCCTGTTAAGATTAGTCAGTTACAGAGTTAGTTCCTCTTCTACTTTCTTGTGGATCTTCTGCCTATTTTGATCCATTACTGAAAGTGGGCTACTAAAATCTCCAACTTATTATTAATTTGTCTATTTCTTCCTTCAAAGGTTGCTTCCTGTATTTCAAAGCTCTGTTGTTAAGTGCATATTTACTTATAGCTGTTATGTTTTCCAATGTTTTGACCTTTTTGTCATTATAGAATTTGATTCTACTATTTGTGCCTTAATGTCTACTTTGTCTAATTTTCATATAGTCATGAGAGCTCTCTGGTTATTGTTTTTACTGCTAATCTTTTTCTAGCCTTTACATTAAATCAATTTGTATATTGAATCAAAAGTGTATCTCTTGTAGCTTTCCTGGAAGATTCTTAAACTTTTTTCAACCCGTCTATTGAATTATTAATTTTTGGTTTATATTTTAATTTTTAAGGACTCTCTATTTTAGAGAGATAATAATTTCTCTTGGAAAATTTAATTATAATTTTATTTGAAATTTCACTTGGTTTTCTTCTGTTCATGGCATTTGCTCTGTTTCTTCTATATTCCTTTTCATTATTTTTTTCTTATTCTTTGTCATTAGATATTTTCTAAAAGTTGTGAAGAACCATGATTGCTTTTATTTATGTTTAATAATGGTGCACTAAAAAGTTAATTGAAAGTTTGTATGCTCATAAATAAGGCTTATCAATTCTGAGCCTTCACTGTGTAGCAATTAAGGGATCTTCAAGCTGAGGATCAGTTTTCCAAAGATTATTTTTCAAATTTTCTGCCTGGTGTATAGGACCCAGGATTTCAGGGATCTGGGAGCTTAGATGGGAACATTGTTTAGGTATCATAGTCCTGGGCAGTTTTTCACTTGTCTCTCTTCTTTCCTTCTTTTTAGCATGGCACCTGATCTCTGTGTCTGGAATTTCAAAATTCTGGGCTCATCTTGTTCCACCTATATGAAGAATAAATGTATCTTCTCTGAGTGTGAATGGGAGAGAATGATCTATGTAGAATAGGAAAAGCGATTTAGGCATCCTATTACTATTTACTCAGTTATTACTCCAATTTTAAGACCACTCCACACTCTGGCATTCTGAAAAAACTAGCCCCTCACATTTCTTTTTGTTTCTTTTTTTTCCTGCAAATATATGCTTGCTTCTTATTGTCATTTCCCTGCAGAAAGTAAGGTTCTACCGCTCTTTGCTTTATTACAACAGTGGCCACTTTTTCATTTGCCTGCCATGCTCCTTGCTTTAACACATCTTATTCACAGTGATTGACTTCCTAATTATTTTCATCCTTTGACTTTATACTTTTAATGTCATTTTATATTTCATTTTATTTGTTTTCTGATAGGATGCAGAGAAGAAATATATGTTTTTTAACTACCACATTGAAGCATAATTCAATAACAAAACCTTTACACTCATCAGCTCCATTTCTCTATCATGGAAGGAATGAGAAACACAATTATTACAATAAGAGTCCCAAACAATAAACCACATGGTAGATCACAAAGAAATTTACCATTTTTAAAAAGACAATAATCACTAAATATTTTTATTATACTAAACCAAAGATACACCATTGTCACTTTACTGTTTCAGAGATTGTTTTCTGTATCCATAATATCCAAGATATAAAAACAACCTAATGTTTATTGGTGAACAAATGGGTAAGGAAAGTGTGATATGCACATGCAGTGGCATATTATTTGGCTTTAATAAAAAGGAAATCTATCACCCAATCAGTGTGGCTCAGTGGTTGAGTATCAACTTATGAACCAGGAGGCCATGGTTCAATTACGAGTCAGGGCATATCCCAGGGTTTCGGGCTCGATCCCCAGTTGGGGGGGAAGGGGTGTGCAGCCAACCAATGACTCTCTCTCATCATTGATGTTTCTATCTCTCTCTCCCTCTCCTTTCCTCTCTGAAATAAATAAAAATATATTTATAAAAAGGACATCTGTCATTTGAAACAACATGGATGGATCTAGATGGCATTTGCTAAGTGAAATAAACCAGACACAGAAGAACAAATATTTCATGATCCCGCTTTTATGAGGAATATAAAATAGTCAAACTTATGGAACAAGAGAGCAGGAAAGTGTTTGCCAGGAGCTGGGAGAAGAAGAAGAATGAGATGTCAGTCAAAAAGTACCTACTTTCAGTTATGGGAGATGGATAAATTCTAGATATCTAATATACAGCATAAGCCCTATAGTAACCAATGTTGTATTATACACTGAAATATTATTTACAAGGATAAATCTTATGTTGAGTAAGCTTAAGACAAACAAAAGCAGTAATATTAGAAAATAAATTAATTTTTTTTAAAAAATTGGCCAGAGGAAACTTTTGGAAGTGGTAGATAAATTTATAGCTATGTACAGCTTTTTTGTATACCAATCATACTTCAATAAAGTAGTTAAAAGTGAATAGGTGCTCTGATGAATTAAGAAATACATCTTATTTTTTAGGTTATCTTGGGTAATTTTAACGTGCTGCCATAAATCTTATCAGTTAACCAGATAGAGATGGCTGCCAAAGTGTGTGTGTGTGTGTGTGTGTGTGTGTGTGTGTGTGTGTGAGAGAGAGAGATTCTATCTATCTCTATTCATCCATTCATCCTTCCATCCACCTATCCATCTGTGTTTTTTATGCACATATGCATATATGTGTGTATAAATGTATGCATATTTGTATTTGTTTTTATATTTTTCTGATTTTTTTTATAGAAAGGAAATATGACTAATAGACATTTTTATGAAACTCATGATTATGCTCTGCTTCTTGAAGCTAGTCCTAAGGGGGCAGAATAGTTGTAGCAATATGAAATTGCTCAGTTAAGGTCTGAATGTCCAGCTTTGGTGTGTTGAGGCATTTCATAGCTCAGCCCTCATATTTAAGATCTTTAGAAACATTACCAGGAGATGTTCAACGAGCCTACAGGTCTGCGTTTATAGACAGTTAATTGAGTAGTTGTTTCTTTGGCAAATGTTTAGTCCTTGGCACTGAAGCTGCTTGAGGACAGAGTCCATTTCCAAGGGCTAAGAGTGGAGCAAACTCTCAAGCCCCTTTCTTTGGCCATAGCCTCTTTTTCTTCCTTTGGGACTCTCACAGGAAACCTGGGTTTCCAAGTTCCATTCCAACTCACTGTTTCAATTCATTTTAGTAAATTTCTTATCAATTTTCTCTTTTTATTAATTTATCACTTGATGGCAACCTATAGAATCCCTGCTGAGCTAAGGCATTTATTTTTATCATAGGAAACCAACATTGTGTTTTGAAGAGGTGATCAATTCAAAACTTACACTTGACCAGAAATGAAGCCATGGTATCCCAAACACCTAATCTGGCCATTCTGATATTCTGATAATTTTTTTAGGCAAGATATTCTTGTAAAAGCAAGGTATTCTCTCTCTCTCTCTCTCTCTCTCTCTCTCTCTCTCTCTCTCCCTCCCTCCCTCCCTTCCTCTCCCTCTCTTATATAGCTTTCAAGTGTACAATGCTATGAGGCATCATCTCTATATTACATTGTGTGTTTAGCCACCCAAAGTCTTCTACAGAAGAAATGGTGGAAAACTCATCTTAGTCCCCTTTACTCTTAAAGACAGTTACCAGGGCTCTTTCTACTGGAGATTTTATTCCAGGGGTATCTACACATATAAAGTGAATTCATTGATAAAATTATAAAAATGTAGGATTTCCTTCTGTAGTTTGAAATAAAATGATCCTATAACTATTCAGTGAAAGATGTTGGTTAAATAAATTGTGGTTTTTCTATTCAATGGACTAGTGTGCCATTATGAGAGGGCAGATATATCTCTAAATGACATTAAAAATCTCAATGACCCCTTTTGAAAATTAAATGAGGTTATAAAATGGCATTTAAAAATATAGTATGATTTCATTTATACAGAAACAGAGACCAAAGAAAATGTCTGAAAATATATTTAAAGTGTTAAAAGGATACCTTTGGTTTGTGGGTTGTCAGGTGAGTTTACTTTCTATTCTTTCAGTTATTTTATTTTTGACATAAATATGTATTCACTTTATATTCAGAAAAATATATAAACTAAAACCTATATTCTTGGATGAAAATAAATACAATGATTGAGTTAATTAGAATGACTCCTAGTATCACCAGGTCTAAGGCACAGAGATTTTATCAGGGAAGCTGTGCTGTGGAGGGCCCCCCCTAAGAACCTTCCATTTGCTCATCTGCAAAGTGAAACTAACAATAATGCTTATCTTCCAAGGAAAGGTACATCAGGGAAGAACCTGGCTGAAAAGGAGACACAATGTAATGAAATCGTTAGCAGTCCAGGCTCTGGACCCAGACCTCCTGGAAATGAACTCCAGTGCAATTGCTTCCTAGCTGTGTGACCTTAGGCAAGTTACTTATTATTTGGCCCAACCTTCTACTCTTTGCAGGAATGAACCTCTCTGAGCCTCCTGCTCCTGATCTATAATTGCTTCCTAGTTGTGTGACCTTAAGCAAGTTATTTAACCTCTCTGAGCCTCGCGCTCCTGATTTACAAGTGAGATAAGTAAATGTTCCCACCCTATGACTGTGTTAGGAAGGCTAATCCCGCTAACATGTACTAGTATAAAGCATTGCAACAGTGCCAGCTATGTAATAAGCACTGTATGCATATTTGATAAATAAGCAACATGCTCTATGGTACACTCAGCGGCAGAATTTAGATCTCTAACTGCCCAGGCAAAATCTTTAAAGGAATCTTTAGAGTATATCATGCGGGAGTTATGGACTTTGTATTGCCATTTTTGTTCTGTTTTGTATGCATGTCTGAGGAATACAGCAAAGGTACTGATGAGGCGGAGGCTGTAAAAATCATCATGGAAAAAATGTGAGTGCCAAGTAGTAATAGGAGGCAATGGCGTTGTTCTTTATCTTTCCCATACTGTCTTAAGTAGGTTCACTCAAATCAATATTATAGTTTGAATAATTTTTCTGAACAAGGACAGATTTATACTTGAAAGTACCTGGCATGTTAATTGAAAGGTCTTGATTACCATTGTCCATTCCTATTAGGGGCTACCTTTGAAACCATGAGGGCTGCCACTTAAATCAAAAATCAATTAGAAACATTAATAAAACAGCCCTGTCGACTCCCATTAGACCCAAGCCAGACCTTTTTCTTCTCTATTAAGCAAGCAATTGCTAATCACTATTTTTTATCAATATCGCAGGAGCATGATCTATAATTTACCTCCAGTGAGTGAATAATACCCACTGGCCACCTCCTCCACGTGGAAAGGACTCTCCCAGGGGAAGGAAGGAAGTCCATATCCTGTCACTTGCTGTTTGTAAAGAAGAAGCTTTGGTGTTTGGAAACAAACAAACGTTGCTTTCCGGGGGATAAAATATGCAGGATAGACTATGTTCTAAGACGGGAAAGAGAAAACAGTGGGAGGATTGAGAGAGGGATGTTTGGTAAAATAAGCATCCGAATGTTAGAAAGAGGCAGAGTTCGTTTGCACATTGTGAGCTCAGTCAAGTTCAGTTTCCTTGAAGGGGTATTGACCTAAGACAGTCCCTGTGTCTGTGCGGAGTGCAAGAGAACCAAGGTGTATATGAGATCCCTGCAGCCTGGGGTCTCATGATCTAGTGTGAGAGACAGAGATTTAAACTGTTAATTCCATAAGTGTGGTTGGCTTTCATGGAAGATGCACCTTCGGAGGTTGGGGGATCTGAAGGGAGTAGGCACCCCAAGCAGACCGGGGAGACTTCATAAGACTTGCCTTCTTTGTTTGAGGTTGAGGAGAGGAGGTTATATGAGCAGACAGTTGGCCTTAGGTTTATAGATCAGAGTTAGAAATGATACAGCAGATTATTTGGTCCAACCTTCTACTCTTTTCACGAATCCCTTCTTAACCGCAGTTCCCCTGACTCCCGATCACAATCCTCCAGGGATGCAAAGAAAGCCCCTGCTTCTAGAAGCAGCCCAGTTCTCATTCTCGCAAGATCCTTCTCTCTGTTGATTTAGAAAATGTCTGTTTGGATAGTTTTGGCTGTTTAAGCATCAGCGTCCTGAGGTTTGGTCAGTTTGCTAATGTAGAGAAGTAAAAATGAGCTCAGAGTAAGAGAACCAGGGTGTGAGTCTCAGTTTCACCCCATAGAAATGTTGAAGACGTTGGTGTCTTACTTTCTTCATCAGGAAAATAGTAAGTGTGTCCCTCCTTGCCCTCAAGGAAGTTGCAATGGCCATGTCATAGAGAGATAAGGTATGTGGAAACGACTTTTAAATAGGCAGCATTGTTGTTATCACTTTCTTTCAACATGGTAATTCTTGACATTCTTGAAGGACCCCTTCGTGTTTCACCTGGTTCTTCTCTTTTCTGTCCTCAAGATCTGGATCTTTCAACTGCTCCCACATGACCATGAATGCCTCAACTAGAGGTTAGAGTTATGTCTGTGAAACTTTGTGTCTCAGATGAACAGACCCAAATACAAGCATAGGCCTGGTTTGTGTAATTGTAAGTTGAATTATCTACCAGCTTGTCTAGAAAGGACAAAGCAAGAAAATGTGTTGGAAATAGATCCTTAGGTATACAATCTATGAATCTTTAACAAAGGTGCAAAGGCAATACAATGGATCAAAGACAGTCTTTTCAACAAATGATGTTGGAACAACTGGACATCCACATGCAAAAAAAAAAAAAAAAACATAAAAACATCTAGACACAGACTTTACATAGTTCAAACAAACTAACTCAGAATGGATCACAGACATAAATATAAAACTTCTAGAAGATAACTGAAAAGATAATCTAGACGACCTTGGGTATAGCAATGATTTTTAGATAAGACACCAAAGGTACAATCTATCTAAGAAATAATTGATAAGTTGGATTTCTTTAAAATATAACAACTTATGATCTCTAAAAGACAATGTCAAGAGATAAGAAGACAAACTATAGACTGAGAAAATATTTTTGCAAAAGATGTCTAATAAAGGACTGTTACTTAAAACTCAACAATAAGAAAACAAATAATCCAATTTAAAAGTGAGCCAAAGACCTTAATAGACACTTCACCAAAGAAGATACACAGATGCTAAATAAATATATGAAAAGATGTTCCTCATCTTATGTCATCATGGAAATCAAAATTAGGAGACACCACTACACACCTATTAGAATGGCCAAAGCACAGAACACTGACAACTCCAATTACAGGTGAGGATGTGGAGCAACAGGAATTCTTGTTCATTGCTGGTGGGAATGCAAAATTATGCAACCACTTTGGAAGACAACTGGGCAGTTTCTTGCAAAACCAAACATACATTGCCATACAACTTAGCAATTGCACTCCTTGGTATTTACCCAAATGAGTTACAAACTCCACACAAAAACCCTCGTAGAGATGTTTATAGCAGCTTAATCATAATTGACCAAACTTGGAAACAACCAAGATGCCCTTTAGGAGATGAATGGATAAATAAACTGTAGTATATGGAATATTATTCAATGCTGAAAGAAGTGAACCACCAAGTCATAAAGAGACATGGAGGGAACTTTAAATACATATTAATAAGTGAAAGAAGCCAACCTGAAAAGACTAAACACTGTGCTATTCCTAGTGTATAACATCCTGGGAAAAGACAAAACTATGGAGACAGTGAAAGGATCACTGGTTGCCAGCAGTTAAGAGTGGGTAGGGAGGAATCTATAGGTAGAATGCAAAGAAATTTCAGCTCAGTGAAACAATCTTGCATGACACTACAATGAAGCAAACATGCCTTTATACATCCGTCTTAATCCATAGCACATACAACATTAAGAACGAATTTTAATATAAGCTGTGGACTTTAGGTGATTATAAAATATCAAAGCAGGTTCGTTGATTGCAACAAATGGGCCATTCTGGTGGGGGATGTTGAGGGTGGGGGAGGATATACATGTGTGGCAATGTATGGAAAATCTCTATCCTTTCCCCTCAATGTTGCTGTTAACCTAAAACTGATTTAAATTAATAAAATCTTAATGACTTTTATATTCATATGTCCAACCGTATTCAAGGGACTATGATAAAATAAGACATGCCTCACTGAAGTTACAGATGGCAACTCAAATGAGAAAGGGAGACCACCAGTCCTTTCCCGACTGATGGTCCAGTTGTGAATTATTTCTGTCTCTAATGGCCATTGTAGTTGACAACAGAACTCTATTATTTTTCTGGGGTGGGTGGTGCCCCTGACCACACTGGTCTTTCACTCCCTCCCATCATTTACTCTGCTGCAGTGAGACTGATGTGGTAGGTCGCGGGGGCACAATGAAAATTAGTTTGCATCAATTGAATGTTTACTATTTGATGGTTAGTATTTCTCAGTATTAACATCGATTAACACACTTAGTCTCCAAAGCTACCTTATGAGGAAGGAACTCTGATTATTCTTCCTTTTTATACCTGAGGAAACTGGGGCTCAGTTCAAGTAAGATTGTCAAGAATCGTAAAGCATCTGAGATTTTATATCACCTGCAAGCTAATGAGTTAGCTTGTCTCAGGTCCATGGATGCTGGTAGAAGACATGAGATTGCTAGGTCAGAGATAAAGAACAGTCTTGAGTCACAGTTGTAATCACCAGCATGTCAGGGTTTCTTGAACTGCTCCCTGAGTCTCAATTCCCCACAAGGTGACACAAAAAGGACCAAGAAGGACCAATGACACCTGAAGGTGCGTGAGTTGTGTTACAAGAGAGGAGCTCAGGGAACCTGAATCTCTTGTAATGAGCAGCACACCTGCCAGCCCTTCCTCTTGAGGGAGATGCTATCTCTATCTTCCAAGATTGTTGGCGAATCCAGAACAAAGGGTAGTCAGTGCTTCTTGTATAAGATGCACAGAAACATGGAGAATTATCTCCCAACATAAAGCACTTACTCAAGGTCATGAGAGACAAGACTTGGATCCAAAGGAGCACCCAGAGCCCCCATTATCTAACCAATAGATCCACTCCCCCCACCAGACTGTTAGAGCATCTGAAAGCTGTGGGTGGTTGAGTGGGCAGAGGGAGTAAGCTGAGGGTCTATGGGACGAATCTAAGGCGGGAAGGTTCTTTAGGGCCATGTGTGCCTTGGGCCATGTGTCTAACCTGGAGCTCATTACCTGTGGATGAAAAAACAGGGGCAGGGGGTCAGCAGGCCAGAGAAGGGAATCTGAAAGCGAGCGGGAATGTGAAGAAATAGAAATGGAGACCCAAGCCCTAGCGGGTTTAGCTCAGTGGATAGAGCATTGGCCTGCAGACTGACGGGCCCCAGGTTTGATTCCAGTCGAGGGCAGGTACCTGGGTTATGGGCTCGATCCCCAGTGGGGGCTGTGCAGGAGGCAGCCGATCAATGATTGTCTCTCATCATTGATGTTTTTATCTCTCTCTCGCTCTCCCTTCCTCTCTGAAATCAATTTTAAAAAATTAAAAAAATAGAAAAGAAATTGAGACCCAGGAAGATGAGTGCAAGGCATTGGGACAAGGGAGGAGCAAGTGGCGTGAGGCCAGAGCTGGACAAAGGTGGGGTCCTTGACTCCGGGGTTCACTCTGACTTGCTTTTCAAGGGTCAGGTCTGGCATGGCCACCGTGACATGCAGGGCTGTTTGAAGGTGAGAAAGCTTTCATGCAGAAAGCCTCAGAGTAGATCAGTGGGCCTGGGAATCAAGAGCACAGCCAGCCCCTCTCTGACCTCCCTTCCCTCCGGACTACAGTGACACCGGGAGCGGGGACAGTGCTGCGGGTGGTTTCAATGGCAGGCGCTCCTAGTTTGACAAAGTTCTAATCTAGGTTAGGGCTCAATGCCAAGGGCCCTTTGGAGTAAAATCATCTCTTTATTAATGAGATCCAGCCCCCATCTCTCTGATAGAAATGATGGGAAAAGGTGTCCCTTTGGTGCTATTCAAATGAATGCGAGAGAACAGTGGGTGTTTTCAAAACTCTCTCCCTATCATAGGAGGATGGAGCTCATTAGCGAGGGGAATGGTTTTGCCGGGGAAAGGCTGTTACAATAAGAAAACATAACCTCCTCAAGATGAACCAGATCCGAGGCAATTAGGCTGGGAAAAGGGGGGAGGGGGAGGGAGGGCAAGCGAGCTTCAAAAATACCACCTCTTTCCTTCCATTCATTTGAATAACAGCAAGGGGACATTTTCGATTTTTAATCATTTTTTTTTACTTGAATCAGTCTGGATCTCATTAATATAGGAATGATCTCACTTAAAAGACCCAGTGTTAAACTCCTGTTCAACGGAGATTAACCAAATCAAACATGATTTGACCAAAAAAAGAGAAGTCGAAAGTATTATATCTCTTTCTAATACACAGTATTATTCTGCCTTTCAAAATAAAAAAAGGGTACACATGGTGTTTCTTTTTCAGCTTCTTTTGAAGTATCTGGAATACATTTTCTTAGGTAAACTGGTACTGAACTTGCAGTGAAATGCGGTTAGCCACACGAAGTTACTGAGAAAGAGGGCATTCACATAGTTTGCATGTGTCTGAGCAGGAGGAGGGTCTGGCAGCAACGCCCAATCCTGAGGAAATGTCTCTTCCATGGGGCATATGTGTGCCTGCAACCTGCCAGGGCCCTCATTGCATGAATCTTGCTGGGCCCCAATTTCCATGTGTTGTCGAGTAAACACACATAATTTGAAGATTTCTCAACCCCAGCTACTACTGACTTTGGGGGCCAAACGTGTGGGGTCCCCACTCTGGGGCTGCCCTGTGCATTATAGGATGTTTAGCAGCATCCTTGGTCTTCAGCTCTAGATTCCAGTGGCCCTTTCCCACCCAATTACCACAACCAAAAGTGTTGGCAGACATTACCAAATGCCCCCTGGGGGCAAAACCACCACCCCCCCCCCCCCATTGATCACCACTCATTTAAGGTCATCTTGGCAAGAAGACCAGAGGCAGAGACCTGCATATAAAACTGGGGAATACTTCATCTCCTGGAGAGAATGAGACTCCTGGCAGAGATACACCATGGCAAAGAGACAGAGAGAGAGATGAGGAGTAGCAGCCCGGCTCTGCCTCTCACCTGCCCTCAGATCTCTTGCTTGGGCCCCAGCAGCCACCCCCAAGCAGAAGCCAGCTGACCGAGGAGGAGCCTGGAGAAAGGAGTCTGCAGGAGACAGATGGGATGGGGCTGGAGTGAGGCGTGGGTCTGAGGGAAACTGGGCTTGGACCGCCATCCACAGCCAGCGCATGGATAAGCTCATTGGACACGAGCTGCTGCTTTTGCTGGTGGTTCTCCTGGCCTCTCTGAGCTAGAAACTGTGGTTGACGTTGGAGTAAAATAGACCATCAGGAACTAATGTGGCAGCCAAGGGCGCTGTTTCTCATAGACTAAGCTGTCCAGACCCCGGACCAGACTCCAGAGAGCCCCGTCTAGCCTCCAGGGAAAGCTGGGGACTGAGCCTGGAGCACAGGGCTCAGCAGACCTTCCCCACTCAGGCTTGTGAGCCGCACTTACTCAGCCTTGCTGTTGTAATCCACAAGCAGTGTAGACAGTCTGTCACTAACTGGATGTAGCCATGTTCCAATAAAACTTTATTTACAAAAACAATGGGCCGGACTTGGCTCACAGGGGAACAGCGTGACCCTATCTCTCCATGGACAGTAGTGCCATCCGCTTGCCCTACGTGCATAATTCCTCACTTCACCACCATTATGGGGGAGAGGGGTTCAAGTTTATGAAGCATTTTGTTGTCTAAGGGTCCGTGTTTGATATTAACATAAGGGTTATGTTACTCACACTTAAAATAGGCCCCTGCTAGGAGGTTATCAAACATGATTTAAACGGAGAGGCAGACCTGCCCAGGAAGGAAGCCATTTCCCACGGGGTGTGTGCTTCTCGTCTTGCAGCAAAGCTCGTCAGTGTCCCTGGCAAATTCACGCCCAGCACCCCCCTCTCGGATGCAGCACATTCCTAATGCATTGATGACCGCAGAACAGCCAGCAGAGCCACTGGGAGGGTACTGTGTTCCCTGTGTCCGGTGTGCCCTCCGCCCGTGCACGATGCTGCTTCTTCTCCCGGGACAATCAGCGCAGGCTGACCTCCCATTGTCCGTCCAGGTTAGGAGCTCGGGATGGAGGGGAAATAGGCTCCCATCTCAGTCCCTTCACCGTCTGCCTCATCTCGGCAGCCAGGAAGGGGCTGCCTCTCGGGGGACACAGAGGCACTGTTGTCATTCAGTGCTGTCTCCACGAGGGCCGTGAAGGGACCCTGACAGCGTACACAGGGCGCTGGTCTGAAAGGGTGAGAGGAGTCCAGGGATGCACCTGCTCTGGGCCAGGCCTGCTCCTGCCCCACACAGCCTCCTGCAGCCCCACTCTCCGGGGTCGAGGGGGGGCACTGCATTCCCTTCCTCAGGCCTCCTCCGGGGCCATTCTGCATGGCCACCGCACATGCCTTAGTCTGATGGGGCCATCGAGCTGGGCGGGTGGGCAGTGAGTTCTACCTCAGACAGGTCCAGGTTCATGTCCCAGCTCTGCACTGGCTCCCCGTGTGAGATCGCGGGTCTCTAGGCATCCATGCCTCAGTTTCCTCATCGGCAAAATGGGGGTAATGACACTTTGTATGGGCTGAACTGTGTGCCCCCCAGTTCATATGTTAAAACCCCACCCCCCAGTACCTCCGAAAGCCACTGCATTTGGAGGGAGGCCCTTTCAAGAAGAAATTCTGGTGAAATTAACCGTTAGGATGGGCCGACGACAGGATGACTGTGTCTTTATAAGAAGAGGCAATGAGGACACAGACAGGCACAGAAGGGAAATCACGTGAGGACATGGGGAGAAGATGGCCGTCTGCAAGCCCAGGAGAGAGGCCCTGGGAGGAACCAACCTGCCGACACTGATCTCTGTGACACGGGCACTTCTGGTTCGGAAGCCACCAGCCTGTGGTACTTTGCTGTGGTGGCCCCAGCCGACGAACATGACCCTGGACTGCCAGACTGTCCTAAAGATCACGCGTGACAGCGATGCCCTGGGTGCCTGCTGCTGCTTGGAAGGCTTTGCATAGCAAGGCTCTTACAGAGGTTGAGAGCACACCACACATGTGTCCTAGTGGGACGCAGGGCAAAGCAAGGTCACCTGCTGGGAGTGGCCGTGCCCTTTCTGGCTAACCAGTTAACTGCCACGCATCCCCACATGCCACGATATTTTGAATTTAATTGCGTCTATAGACGCTTATGGTGTACAAAGGGTTCAGTGCCTCCAGAGACAGCACAAACTCTCTTCTGGAAATGAAGCCTTCCAGGCTTGAGCAGATTCCACTCTTAGAGAGTTGGTTCTTTGTCTAAACTATGCTGACTTCCTGTACCTCTCTGGTGCTGCTCCCGTGTAAGCTTCGGGGACTGAGAAAACAACTCTAATAGTGGAACATAACCAGTGAGCCCTGAGTTCACTTTCTTGGATGAAACGAGGCCTGTGCCTTTAACTGCTCCTCTTGTGCTGGGGTTTCAAACCCCTCCACCTCTGCTTTTGCTGCTGCTGGAGGATCCCACCATCTCTGTTATTCAGCCCATGAGGCTTGGGGCCCAGCGTCTGCCCTTGGTGCTCAGGATGACTATTTTGGTAGTTTTTTGGCACTTACGCACCAGACCTCACAAGGTTCATCCAGACAGAAAAGATAGTCTTTAATTAGCTTCATATTGTATTTATGTTGCATTTCCCCCCCGGTCATGTCTAACAGAGGTTCTATTTACATCCCTGCCAAATACCACGGAATCAATCAACAGGACCTACATTTCCTTTTCCAAAAGATGCTATTTGAGCGAGATCCACATTGAAAAGGGGGTGTTTGCATCTCCTTCCAGGCTCCTTCTCTGCTTCCCTCTCTCCAGACAACCCTCTCTGAGAACAGCAGCTACCCAGGTGGCTTCCCGAGGTTGGAGGTGGGAGGGGGGCATTCGCCTTGTGCGCTCTGCACACATTAATAGTCTTAAAAAAAAAGAAAGAAAAGAAAGAGGAGCAGTGTGCCTGGGGCAACAATTGAACTGGAAGTCAGAGGGCTCATTATCACACAATTACTGTCCCAAATCTGATCATGGTCCAGCAGCAATGAGAGGCAGCGTTTACAAAGGCCCTACTAAGTGTCAGGCACCCGTGCACTGCTCTTACCTGGAAGTATCCAAACAGCCCTGTGAGGACACAGGACAGTCTGTTTGGCTATAAGTCTATCCCCGAAGCAGGGAGCCACTCACTTCCAATAGGCTTTAGGGAATACTGTCTGTATCATGCAGACAAGGGGTTCGGTTCTTGAGATTTTTACCTCCTTGTACATTACATTTCTCGCCATCTGGGAACAGGAGCTCTAACCTCTAAGTGTGCTGCCCAGGGGACCCCACAGGCTGAGGAGACCACAGTCCACATCAGAGATAACTTCTGTGTTCTTTGTCTCACCTTGGTTTCACCACTCAGTTTTCCTTAGAATTGCTTATTTTGCGGTCTTCCCTCTCCCCCGCCCCCAGTGTCCATGCCTTCTGCCCTTAATTTTCCCTGACCCCCGTTCCATTGGGATCTTTGACCTTAAATTACAGGTGAAGAACTCTAGTTATGGTCCTGGCCAGTGTGGCTAGGTTGGTTGAGTGTCATCCTGTGCACTGAAAGACCACATGTCTGATTTTCTTCCTGGTGAGGGCACATGCCCAGGTTCCATCCCCTATTGGGGTGTGTGGGAGACAACCAGCTGATGTTTCATATATATATTAGAAGCCCAACGCAGGAAATCGCACGGCCCTGCCCACCCACGTGCCCCTCACTGCGCACGCAGCTTCCTGGTGACCCGTCTTTGGTCGTTACAGCATCACCACCACTGGGTTTTATTGTATATATTAAAAAGAACTCTAGTTATGCTATTGGAATTTAATATTCCTTTGGTAAGGGCACCAGCACGTTTGCTCATGTATTTTTAGGGGTGTGATTGTAAAGTTACATACCTTCTAAGTTGTTAGCTCTTCGTGCTATTTCTGCCATGAGCCCTGCTATTTTTAGTGTGTGATTTTGCAGAAAGCAAGGTGTTTCGGGAGCACATACATGGTGCTATAGCAGAGAGGTATTGGGATGATGAAGATGATGCTCCTTACCAGTCAGATAACTTACCCAGCACCACCCGTGGGAGGCTGATGGGGTCTGATTTAAGGCAGATCCCTCCAACTGTCCTGTGCCCACACTCTGTTCTGGGACCCTCACACCCAGCATCACCCATGGTTGAGGTAACTCTTTCTTGTGTCCTCATATTAGAGGGCGTGAGATTTGCATACCAGTTGTCAGTACTTCCACTTCCCTGTAGACCCAAAACCAAGTTGTGAGAAAAAAGTGTGTTACAAGTATTTTAATAGAAGAGTCAATAAAATCAAAATCAAATGATGCCTGTATGCTTTACCTTTTCTCTTCCCAGGTTAGGAGAAACAATGGGAAAAATGTGCTGGGAGCAGAGTCTGGCACATTCTAGGAGCACACGCCTACAGGCAGCCAGAAGAAACCAAGAAGCATGAAGCAGAGAATTGTCCCATCTGTGGACTTGGACTATAATATCTCTACCCACCAGCCAGAAGCTCACTGCCTACCGTAAGCCACGGTGAACACAGTAACTGATGAGAAATAACAACCTCAAAGATGTATAGTGGTTGGTACAGAATTCAAAACCAACATGTGGAATACAGAAACTCAACTCCAGGCCCCACAAATTAATTCATAGCCAATGACTTCTGCAAGGCTTGGGCAGAGGCAAACCCAAAATTTCCCCAAAGGACACCTGCACCCCTCAGGCCAGGCAGGGGAGAGAATGTCCACTGAAGGTGAAGCATGTGGAAAAGGAGCTGGAAAGTAAGAATTTAAAAACATATGCAATCACAAGCGATAGCTTATGGATTACAAAATGAGAACACTTAGACCTACAGAACTATTCAAGCTGGGAAGTCTGAAAGGTACTTATAATAAGAATATTTAATACATGTAAGGATATAAAGAAACACCATCTATATTGCAAGAAATAACAAAAGAAAACCATAGGAAAACTAACCAATTAGAAAGATGGAATATAAAAAATATAATAATTTAAAAATTATTTTTAACTTCAGTAACAGTAGTCTTAATGCAGAAAAGAGAATTAGTAAACTGGGAGCTAGAGGAACTCTAAAAGTATGTCTTTCAGAAGGATTAAGAGCAAGAAAATGTAGACAACATGTTTAAAATATAGAAGCTCAAACTTGTCTATTAGACGACGGGGTGGAAAGACCATAGAGAATTGTGGGAAAGCCATTCTAGAAGTGCCCCTGGCTGAAACACATCTAGAAGTGAACACAACAGCCATCCATAGTTTGGAAGGGTCTTAGTCAATAGATATGTGATTTTGCTTGCAACCTTTTCCATTGATTCTGCCTGGGGCTTGAGAGAAGGCCAGAGCTCCCAGCACCAGGCTGTGAGTATGAAGTGGCTCACAGGCCATTGGAACAGACACATAGCAGGGGGCGGGTCCCCAAGTGTAATGTGAGAGCTGTCATAGGAACTAAGGTCTGCTTAACTCTATTATTAAATGAGAAAGATGAAACCCGGGTTAGTTTTAGCCACTGTCTTAAGGGACCTCTTTTATTGTAGTTTACCTATTCATTGTCAGATTCAAAATCTGCTATTAGATATCTTGGATCTATTTTCAGACATTTAAAGATGAAGAGGATTCCAGCCACGGATCTTCATGGAAAGAGGCAGGAGAGGAGATACTCTAGCAAGAAAATGAAGTTAGAAGGAGCAGGAAGCAGGAAGTAATGATTACTAAACACGCTGGCAATCCATGTTGGAAATGCCAAAATCAGAACTGACTTCATATGAAATAATCATGTTGCTGTTACGGTTCGTCTTTTGTGCATAAAAATGAGTTAGAACTAGCATATTGGGAATTTAGGGGAATGAGTGGGATTCATAGTGAATTAAAAGACTGTAAAGTCCTCATCATGTTTGAGAGGAGAATGGAGGTATTGATTTGCTTTACACTTTGTTTAAAGACTTAAGTTCAAATTTAGGGGCAACTGTAGGAGAATGGTAAGCTTACCCTTCCATTCCTTCTCATCCTTGGCCTTGACCCGCACACCTGCAAGGTCCACTCAGGTTCATACAACACGGGCTGGAGAGCAGGACCACTAAGGAAACCCTGGCTGCCAGCGCCCATTCCTCAGATGGCCACAGGGCAGCGACTCACAGAGAAGACGGGGTGCAGCCAGCCCCTCACCCCAAGATGGCTTCCGCCCTCTGTGACTATAAGCAACCCCTCTCTCCATCATTAAAACGCTGGGAGATTCTGGATAAGGCACGTCACTTCTCTACACCTCATTCCCCTCCTTCGTGCAGTCGGGCTAATTAACACGTGGCTTCCTGCTTGTGGGGTTGGTTTGTTGAATGAGTCAGTGAGTGTAAGTGCTCCTTACCCAGAGGTGCCGGGCGTACATCACGCGACGGTGTCTTTTATGTCCCAGTGGTTTTCCAACACTTTTCGGGAGTTTTATTCACCCCCAGAAGGACACCTCCTTCCAAAGTAATGCCAAGTGTTGGCCTTCGTGCCGCGGTTTGCACTGTCCTCTCCAGCACCCCAGCTGATGCTCAGCGCACTTTGGTGGAGTTACTCACACACGTGATCACAGGGAAGTTGTTGGCAGGGAACTGCTGGGTTCCTCCAATGGAGGCAGAGCTCCTGAGGAAGAGGATTATGGACTTTAGGCCATGGGGGTGAGTCACAGAGAAAGTGCAGGAGTGCCTGACGGCGCTGGGAGCGGCTCTTTGGCGTGCTGACCTGTCTGACGTCCTGCTGAGCTCCAGAGAGAAGCACCCAGAATCTTTCTTCTTCCTTAGTTCCCAGGACACATCCCTTATTCAAAGTGACACCAACTTCACTCCTGGTCTTGGAGACTAATTGTCCCAAGAAACCATACAGTTTGCTTTGCTTTTTGTACTTTAAATCCTCCTAATCCGCTCCCTGTTGGTTTGGAGTGCCTTCTGGAACAGAAAGGCCGCCAGGCGCCGGCTCCTGTCCACATCTCCCAGGCCCATGGCAGGCCCAAGTCTGGTCTTGCCTCTGAGCTCGCCAGGGAGCCTTCTGGAGGGTCCCTCCCTGTTGTTGGCAGCAGCAGCTCAGTCATCTCCTCAAACCCTGGTTTCACCTGTCATGGTTTTGGAGATCTTGCCTTTTCTCTCTTTATGAGTCTGCTCCCCTCTCCACCCCTGCTCACCCCAGGTCTGACGAGGACAGGGCTTTGCCATTCCTTCCTTGACCTGACTGCCCTTTCACTGGCTGGATCAGTGACCCAGTCCTTATCTCTGAGCTCCCCTGACCAAAATGCTCATCACTGCCATTCCATCTTTACGGGAAGTCAAAGAGAAGGGGGCTCGCACAGATTGGGCAGGTGACTTTGTACCCTCTTCCCCTGTTATTATCCCAAACCTCCCAGCAACTCTACTCAAAGTCTTATTCCTATTTCAGAGGTAAAGAAGAGGAGGGTGGGCCCCACACCCTTTCAATGACAGGGTGAGACGTCTGGCAAAAGTCCCACCCTCAGTGCCAAGTGATTAACGGCTTCACACCTCTCTTTGAATGGCTGTCTCCTCCTCAATTTGATAACAAGAGCCCCAGCCAACAGCTAATCAAAGCACGTGCTTCCCCGGCCAGGATTGCTCCTAAACACTCCATGTGCCACCTACACAATATACATTCATAACTCAAGCCGCTTGAAATGCGCCGGCACCAGGGTAGCGAGAAACGACCACATAGCAGGGTCCTCTGGGTCACAATCACCTGGTTTTCTATGACATTTTAGTGCAGTATGACCATCAGAGACCCCCCCACAAATATGTAAATGCTTAGAGGATATCGAGGCACATGTATGTAAAATGTATGATCCATTCTTATATAAGACAACTATGGATGTCAAATGGACAAGATGAATGCCCAATAAGTATCTTTTAAAATAACCAGCCAAAGTCTAGAAATGTCTGCTACGGGAATGTGGACAGTGATGAGGCAAAGAGACCGTTTAATTATCTTTGTCGACAATTCTCACATGAACTCTGATGGGGAAAATTATCGCATGCTTAATGAACCTAGTGGGATGTTCCTGCTCATACAAATGTTGCTCCTGCCTGTGTTATAGCAGTTATCTCTTTGGCCTCGCACGGGGTTTATTTGTGTATATTTCTTGTCTCCCACGCCCCTTTTAATTTACAAGCTCCCTGAGAGTTGAGAACCTCTTTGATTTCGGGAGACAAAGTGGGAGAGAAATAAAGAGAACTTGTTACATTCAACTCAACCACTCAGTACCCGCGTGCTCTCGGGCAAACCACACTTCCTCTCAGGGCCTTGGTTTCCTACTATGTAAATAGGATGACCGGTAACCCACTCAAAAGTGGGTGGTGAGGACTCATTGAAATTATACAGGACAAAGGACCCAGAGCATCTTGCTTTTGAGTTTTCATTGGAATACGCTTGGATGTGAATTGAATTACAGTGAGAAGAATCTAATTCAATGGCGGGTTGACTATAATTAGGTTTATCCATGGTAAGATCTCTCAGGTGGTTTTGGAACATTTGTGTAGCCTTCCAATGTTGGCACCGTGTTTGTCAGTGGGCACATGTGTATTTTCCTTCTGGGGAGAATGACGTTCATCATTTTGGGGGGGGAGGTGCATGACCACCTGGTGCAAAGGGACATGTGAAGGACACTGTGGCAGTCACAAGGCTACCTTATTCAGATTCCCCTTTAAGCCCAACTTGCCACCCAACTGCAGGGAGTGTGGTCCATAAACAGCATCCAGCCATCAGCTCCCTTGGCACCTCCCAAATTGCCAAGCGCTGTGCTGCCTGAGGTCACATCCTCCCCAGGGACAGGGAGCTTTGAGGCTAAGCCAAGGGAGAGCAAATACCTGCCCATTCCTCCTCGGATCCTCCCTGGGGTTACCTGAGGCCTTGTCATACCTGTGTCAACGGTCACCTCCTTCTCCACCCTGCCCCCTCACAGGCATGGTTCCTAGTAAATATCTTGCAGCCTGGACTTCGTGTTAGGATCTGCTTCTAGAGAAATCTACCATGAGAGAAAAGAGTAAGAAAAATGTAAGACAAGATGAAGGTAGGCCCATAAGGATGGGGTGGGTATCATGGTCAAGTGCAGCAGAAAGTTCAAGCTTGGGGCAGACGTGGTTCAGTAGGAATAACAACAAGTCCATAGGGCCCATGGGAATCACAGCTTTGTAGGGCCAAGAGGAAGGCTTTGGAGTAGATATTTTATAAGTCATGGGGGGGGGTGGCACCCAGGAGACAGCTAGTTAGAACCCTTCTTTTGAAGCAAGAATGCTAGATGGGGGGCTGGGAGAGGGTGGTCACAAGGTCAAAGAGACATCTGAGCATGTTGATTATTTACAGAGATAATTTTAAAAAATCCTTTCGTTTTAAAAATCCTTTCTTCCCAACCACATCTTCCCCTTTAGACATGTCTGAGAAACTTTGGCAAGAACAGCCTTCAAATCTCCCCCAAATTATTAAGTCAAGTAATGGGCTTTCAGAACGTAGGAAGTTCAAAAGGCTGTCAGGTTGGAGCCAGACATCCGAGGAATGTGTGTGCCCCCCCAGAAGAGGCGTGTATCCATTAAGATGTATCAGGTGGCCCTTATCAGGGATCCCCATCGGCCACTCAAAGGACAGGTTATTGTGTGTGCCGGGTCGCTCAGAAATGGCCCTTCCAATGTTAACTGAGAGCGGTGAGTTCAATCCTCCCCTCCACCCCTTGTTCAAACAAAGCACACGACTCCTTAGTTTGAGCAGAAAAAAAAATGCTGGAAGAAGATTGTACATTGCAAAAGGCAATGGACCAATGGGTATCTGGGAGTCACATTCCTGGGCCACTGATTGCTGCTCCACCTCCACAGCAGCTCTTCAGGGGAGAAGACTTCGCCCAGCAGAAGGAGCCTGAGCTGGAGAGACAGACTACCTTGCTTCAGTTCCTCTACTGCAACTGAGATATGTCAGTGTTTTCTAAACAAGGTTCATCAGAGATTGGTGGCAGAAGACAAACATGACAATGGTCTATGCCAGCGGTTCTCAACCTGTGGGTCGCGAACAATGAAAATACATCCTGCATATCAGATATTTCCATTACAATTCATAACAGTAGCAAAATTACAGTTATGAAGTAGCAACGAAAATAATTTTATGGTTGGGGGTCACCACAACGTGAGAAACTGTATTAAAAGGTCGCAGCATTAGGAAGGTTGAGAACCACTGGCTATGCAATCTGCTTGATAAAAATCCTGACACTGACAATTAGCCAGTCTCCTGCTGAAAGACTATTTCAGCTACAAAACACTGATATCAGACATGGACACTGTGTTTGGTCCTATTGGTCACCTCCTTACCCTCTAGCCTCATGGCCTGCAGCACCATTTGGTTTTTCTGGCTTTTATTAGTGGTAGTTTAATGAAACTTGATGTTCTGCCCCAGGAGAAAACAAACAGTAAAACACTCTCAATAAAACTCAAACAAAACTCTTTTCATACATGCCCATCCCCTTAAGGCCTTCCCACTTAGTCTTCCCCTGGAAACAATGACCTTTTGACCTTGAGCAAGTCCTATCTGACCAGGACTTTTGACACTGGGCAAGTCCTCTGAGGGCTTCAAAAGAGATGGGTGAATGAAAAGATCTTATGATCTTTTAAGACTTTACATTCTGGATTCTCTCTATATATTTTTTTCCTATACAAGTATTTTTAATTCATTTTTTAAATTTTTCAGTTACAGTTGACATACAGTGTTATATTAGTTTCAGTTGTACACCCCAGTGATTAGACATGATAAAAATGTACTAAGTGATCATCCCAAAAATTCTCATCCCCATCTGACACCATGCATAGTTATAGAATACTAGAGGCCCCGTGCACAAATTTGTGCACCAGTGGGGTCCCTTGGCCTGGCCTGTAGGATCGGGCCGAAACCTGCTGTCTGACACTTCCCAAGAGGTCCCAGATTGCGATAGGGCATGATTGGGGCTGGGGAGAGATGTGGGAGGTTGGCCAGCTGGGGGAGGGCTCCAGTGCGTGACCAGCCAGTCTAGCTCAGTCCTGATAGGCCAGATCCCAGCAGCAAGCTAACCTACTGGTCGGAGTGTCTGCCCCCTCATAGTGAGTGCATGTCATAGTGACTGGTCGACCGGTCAATGCACCCTGGTGGTCAGTGCACATCATAGCAAGCGGTTGAGTGGCCTTAGCATATCATTAGCATATTATGCTTTGATTGGTTGAACAGCCGATTGGACGACTGGACACTTAGCATAGTAGGCTTTTATTATATAGGATTATTGACTTTATTCCCTATGCTGTACTTTACATCCCCATGATTATACTAAAACTACTAATTTGTACTTCTAAATCACTTTACCTTGTTCTCTCATCTCCCATCCCCTCCCATCTGGCAACCATCACAGTGTTAGACCATCACAATGCTTCTGTTCAGCTTGTTTGCTTATTTAGATTTCTACATTCAATTGTTGGTAGATATGTATTTATTGCCATTTTTTAAAAATATATTTTATTGATTTCTTACAGAGAGGAAGGGAGAGGGATAGAGAGTTAGAAACATTGATCAGCTGCCTCCTGCACATCTCCTACTGGGGATGTGCCTGCAACCAAGGTACATGCCCTTGACTGGAATCGAACCTGGGACCCTTCAGTCCGCAGGCCGACGCTCTATCCACTGAGCCAAACCAGTTAGGGCTATTGCTATTTTAGTGTTTCTATTTTTTACCTTTCTTCTTCTTTAACATTTCATATAATACTAGTTTGGGGGTGATGAACTCCTCAAGATTTTTCTTGTCTGGGAAGTTTTTTATGGAGTCTATATTTTTTACAGCAGGTAATGACAGGTTTTGGCACTCTATGACAGATTTCATTTTGGTAGGCTATTCTGCAGAAAACAAGCAATCGTTCACATTGTCCAATTTGTAAGGGTAGCTTGCTTTGTAATATTGATGATCTCCGCAGGGCCTTTCTGAATCCGGGAGGGACTTTCCCAGCTGTCACTCTCTCATTTGGTCCTCCAAACAGGGCAGACATCACTTTACCTACTTTATAGGCTAAACAATTGAGGCTTCTACAAATGGACACATTGATAGAGGGCTGGATAAAGAACATGTGGTACATAGGTACAGTAGCACACTACTGGGCCATAAGAAAAGATGAAATACTGCCATTTGTGACAACACAGATGGACCTTGAGAATATCATGCGAAGTGAAATAAGGCAGACATAAAAAGTTAAGAACCACATGGATTCACTCATATATGTGACATAACACTGAAAGCAACAAATGAACAAACCAAAAGACAACAATGTGGTGGTAACCAGAGGGAAGGGGGATGGGAGAGTTTAATAAAGGGTAAAGGGGGTCCAATGGGTGGTGTTGGAAGAAGGTTTGACTTTGGCCATTGGGCACACAATGCAATATGTAGATGACGTGTTAGAGAATTGTCCACTTGAAATGTATAGAATCTTATTATCCAATATCACTCCAATAAATGTATTAAAAAATAAATAAAGCAACACAAGCTGTCTTGCTGGAAGCAGTGTGCCCACCATGGACCACAGACGGCTTTACTCCCCAGTCCTGGCTGCCGCAAGAAAGTCCGCTTCTTACAAACATCCTATGGCGATACTGCCTCCTCCACCGCACCAGCTTGTGAAACAACTGTGGCCGATGTGTATGTTTTCCGTGATGGAAGCTTCTTCCATGTTCCAAATTCTCCCCAAACTAGCAAACTTCCACGGAAAGAAAAATAAAAACACAGGAAAAAGAAAATGATCAAAAAGCTATTTTATAAATAGTTCATTAATAAATCAGGGGCTTTAGGTCCTGGCAGATGGATGCTTCGGAGTGGATTTCTCCCAAGAAGGCCCCGCCCTGACCGTGTGGCCTGCACATGCCGCCAGCACTCAGCCCCGGGAACCTACTCCGGAGGGCCGTGGTGGCTGGGTTTGTAATTTATAACATGAGCAACCAAGGAATCATACTATTCAAACACGTGGAGCAAACCCAAGGAGAGAAGTACTTTAATCTTTTGCTCAGAAGCGACATTTGCAGCTCTTTTCACTTACTTTTCATTATTTCTCCACAGGAGAACCGTTTCCAGGAATTATTATGTTAAACAGTATATTAAAAAATGAGTCTTGGTATTTTTCGCAATAAATAACAGTTCGCATTTATTCTGAGAACACAAATGTGCACCAGAACTTACGTACATTGTCTGCTTTCAGAGTGCAGACCTGTTAGAAGCCATAGACTTATTTCCTGGGCACTGCAGCGGCTAAGCACTCATTGTATGTCAGTCCCTGGGCAACAGATGCAAAGGTGAGTGAGGCACAGGACCCGCCTCCCGCAAGCACTCAGTAGGTCAGCACAGAATAGGAAGAGCAATAGTCTTGGGACCAGAGAGATGTGAATGCAAATGTTGACTTTGTTGATTGGGCCCTGAGAACCCAGCCAAATTGCATAACTTTTCCCAGCCTCAGTGTCCTCCTGAGTAAAATGAGAATCATAATATTAGTTGTTTAGGGCCTTGGGAATATGGAAATTAACAAAGACCGCCTAGATGAGAACGAACAGAGACTACTGATGTAGGTCTTGCTGTCTGGGAGTCAGCTACTGTCACTTATGTTTCTCCGACTCAGAGGCAGGCAGGAGGTGGGGAAGTCTGATAGAAACTCCAGGCTCCAGGTGTGCCCTGACTGGAGGCTGTGGGCCTGGGGATGCTGCAGGCGGCTGCCCAGGAGCAGGACCTTCCGTGGTTGGTTTGGGGAGCACATTGGCTTTCTCTGGCTGGTTCTGAGTTGGAAGTGGGGGGATGGGGTGTTGGGGAAACTGACAGTCATTGACTACGTTTTAACCAATTGTTCTAACCAGGTTCTGGACCAATGGCTTCAGAGATTGTGGTTTGGCTTCCTGGGCTGGTGGCTGGAGAGGTTGGGTCAGAGATCTGTTATCATATATGGTTTGGCCATTGTCTATTTGTATTCTCAGTCTCTCAGGGACAGACAAACACATGCACACACACATACACACACACAGAGAGAACTCATTATGTGATGAAGATTATTATTGGACTCCATCAGAGAAGAAAAAAGTGAGTGTTAACTTAGACTCACCAAGTCCTTTGAGAGGCCAAAGAATAAACTTACTAACTACTTAAGGCTTTGAAGGATTTGGTTTTTGTTTTTAAAGATCCATTATCTGGCCACTGATGAGTTGACTCTATTAATCCTTTTTTTTAAAAAAAAAGATTTAAATTGATTTTTAGAGAGAAGAAGGTAGAGAGAGAAAGAAACATTGATGAGAGGTAAACATCAATCAGCTGCCTCCTGCAAGCCCCTACCAGGGATCGAGCCCACAATCCAGGTTTGTGCCCTGACTGGGAATTGAAAGGGAAACCTTAATTACAGGTCTCTGGAGAGATAGATGTGTACATGACGGATGGTGTCAAAGGGGAAGAAAGTGCTACTTGGTGGATGACGGAGCTTGGACTTGCATCTACATGCAGAGGCCTCCGATTACTTAGGATAGACCACAGGTGGCCTGCTTTGTAGACTAACCTGGGGCAGGCATTATAGAGTATTTCATGTTTTGCAGAATTGTTTCCATGTTGCAGATGAAGAGACCAAGGAGAAAGAATATTAGAGAATTGTATGGCATTGTAGAGCTAGTAAGTTGCAGATCTAGGAGTCAACTGGAATCCAATCCTACCCTCTTTTCACTTTATTACCCTACAAAAGTGTTTGTTGTACCCAAAACAGTGCCGGGAAGCCATTCCCACTAGTTCCCCTAAGGAGGCAGTCAGAGAGGAGGCTGAATTATGCTCTCATCCCTGATTACCCACCCATAAGGCAGGAGAGCATGTTCAATTATTTCTAGGAGGGAGGGAGTATTCTACAAAAACAAATCACATGCACTCCCCATCTCTTAAGGAAATAATGGTTGACCAGTGTACGCATGACAATTCCCTGAAAAGAAGTCACTGAAACTTCCACCTTAGACTTCTCAACTTTCCAGCTGCCTGGGGCAGCACCAGTGACTGCTCTGACATACCTGTAACTTCCCTTTTATCCTTCCTTCCTTCCTTCCTTCCTTCCTTCCTTCCTTCCTTCCTTCCTTCCTTCCTTCCTTCCTTCCTTCCTTGGAAGGAACTCATCAACACCTTTCCTTACCCCACCAAGAAGTCTCCTACACCAACTCCAACCTTTCTGCAGATGGCAGTGTGACCTTCAGTCCACTTGTGTGGGGACCACACATCCTGGGAAACATTTCCAAGATTGGCTCATCTCAGTAGCCCCAGATTCTTGCAAAGGGCAGGAACACAGTCAGGGAGGACTGGGCTTTTCTTGGAACCAGACATTGAGATATGACCTCTGTCTTATCCAAAGTGTCTAGTAGAAACTTTTCTATGGAATGAGACCACAGGGAATGTATGTTTAATTGATTATCTAAGTTCTGCTTGTGTATTTTATATGTAGAGATAAACTATTCCGTTTTATATCCTCTTATAATTCAAACTCATATAGAAGGGAGGAAGGAAGGAAAGAAGGAAGGAGGGAAGGAAGGAAGGGAGGGAGGAAGGAAGGGAGGGAGGGAGGAAGGAAGGAAAGGAGGAAGGGAGGAAGAAAGGGAGGAAGAAAGGAAAGAAGGAAGGAAGGAAGGAAGGAAGGAAGGAAGGAAGGAAGGAAGGAAGGAAGGAAGGGAGGAGAAAAAGACAGAAAGGAGAGAGGGAAAGAGGAAAAGGGAGGGAGGAAAGAAGGAAGGTGGACAAAAAGAACTCGATTTGCTCTTTTTCAATATTAATTATAAACTCATTTAACCCACATTGACTGAATGCCTAGCTGGTGGCAGACCTGGTGCCTGGCACCTCCATGGAGAATTGTGAGGGATGCCCCCCGCCCCGAAAATTACCCAGGAGGAGCTGGGGTAGAGCGGCATTGCATGGGGAATATTCGCCCGAGATCGAGGCTTGCAGAGAGCATATCCCTGTGCTCTTGATCGTTTTTCATTAATCCCCATTGTTTCATTTGCTCACTCCTAAAGCCTTATTGTTTTTGCCCCCCCTCCCTATCCAATAAAATAAAACTAATATCATGGTGTCATTTGAAAATATATTTATGTTTGTTTTCCCTATAAAAGAGATAATAATGTTATGTTCCAATAATATTAAGTTGCAATGTTATTTGCAAGATTGCAGAGCTTTTAATTTTCTGATTATTTCCACAGTGGGAGTTTCAGCTCAATTTCAACGAAGACACTTCTATCCGTTTCGGTTATTTTTTTATTACAGCTAGAAGCAACAATAATTGCCTGTAGTGTAGGGAAACATCACAGAGGAGGCGATTGTTGTCCCCAAAGAATAAGATCATCAGGGCGAATTTTTATGCAAAAAATTTTGTAAATTAATTGCAGAGTCCTATAAATATTGTATTTACTAAAATTGCATTGGCCGTTGTCTTCAAAGAATTCATCTTTTTGCATTTTTTAGAGGAATAGATTTCTTGAGAGCAGCAACAAGAAAAAGTAAGTGCAGTCAGTAAAATACTAATAATTCATACATATACGATGTTCGCAAGGATGGAGTTAATGCTGGTGGGGAGAAAAATCCCAGACAACTGGGTTCGAGGTTTGGCCCTCAGACTTAGTAGCTCTTTGATCTTTAGTAAGTTATGTAAACATCTCTAAATCTCAGATTCTGCTAGTCGAAAAAGATCGTGGTGATATTAAACTAAATAGTGTGGATGAAATGACCATGTTCTATAGTCTGACATAAAGTAGGCACTAAAGAACTGGCAGCTGTGATAATAAGACATTTTGATACATTGCTTCAACCATTCAAGGCCTAGTGAGTGCCTAGTGTATGTCAGTTCCAACCCTCGTTCCAGGCACCGACGCTAGTGATGAGTGAGATGGTGATGATGTTGGAATTGCCATGAGCTAGTCAACCCTACTGCACAGTTCACAGTGGGCTCCTTCAGTATTCTGCCATGTTCTACCAAAAATTAGGATCATCATTCTTCTTTGCATGCCCATGGCTTACAAACGATTGTCTAACTCAAATACCCATCTTCCTTTGGCTGACCTGCCTTGATTACAGACATTAGAAAGTTTAAAACTTAGACCTTCAGCCTTCTTTGCAGCTGGAGTCTACTAGGTTCTGGCCCTTGAAATATGAGAATAGACCTATGAGGATTTCTACAAGAGCTTTGGCTTCCATTTTGTAGGGGCCACTCTTCCTGGCTATCTCAATGTACTCGACGTTTGTGTGAGAGATGGAGGGTGACTGGAGAACAGGAAGCCTTATTCATGTTACAGGATTCAGCACTGATGCCTAGTGGGTACTGAGAAAACTGGAAGGAAGTAAAGGAGGGAGGGAGGGAGGGAGGGAGGGAGGGAGGGAGGGCAAAAAGTATTTTAAAAAACAAAATTAAGCCCTAGCCAGTTTGGCTCAATGAATAGAGCAGTGGGCTTCGGACCAAAGGTTTGATTCCCATCAAGAGCACGTACCTCAGTTGCAGGCTTGATCCCTGACTCTGGTTGGGGCACATGCGAGAGGCAACCAATCTGTGTCTCTCTTGCATCTAAGCTCAGGATATACAGGCGGAGGGCTGCCAACTTTACAAGCATATTATAACAACTCCCATCAGTGAGAAATACGGTTCTGTTACACCACATCACTAACATGTGGGGGTTAAGCTGTGATAACAGTCTACCTTGAATAATAAAAAAAAGGTGGTAATTTTCATTTCTCTAATAAAGTTTAAAGTATTTCCCACAGTCTTGCTCTGGGTATTCTGGGGGGAAAACAACTCAAAACCTAACACTTTAAACCCAGGGGGAAAAATCATTTTAGAGTAAATGTAAAATAAAGACACTTTGGGATATAAAAGGATGCAGAAAGCCACAAACCTTTTCTGAGTTTTCCATATCAAGAAAAACTGTAATCAGAAGGAAGTAATGGCATATGGGAATGAACAGTGAGCTGGGAAATCAGTCAGTGGTGATGATGCTAAATAACTACTGTCCGTATAAATTGCCATATGATTTATGCAATTTTTAACCAACTCCAACTAAAACTGTAGGCAACAATAACACAGGAAATGAAAATATAAAGTGGACCGGAGTGAAGGATCCATGACATGAAAATGCATAAAGGTTCTTATCTTGTTGGGACAAAAATAAAGATATCTAAGACATTCTAATTTCTTTCCGTTATAAAAAGGGAGCACATTCCTAGATGACCTGACATTTTACTTTTACAATAGGACAGTGGTTCTCAACCTGTGGGTCGCGACCCCTTTGGCGGTCGAACGACCCTTTCACAGGGGTCATATCAGATATTTACATTACGATTCATAATAGTAGCAACATTACAGTTATGAAGTAGCAACGAAAATAATTTTATGGTTGGGTCACAACATGAGGAACTGTATTTAAAGGGCCAGAAGGTTGAGAACCACTGCAATAGGAGAAAAGACTGGAAAAAATATGGCTCCATATTTAGACAGTTTGGTTGTGAGCTGCTGTCTTCTTAGTACTTTGATACATATTTCCAATTTCTTCCCCAAATAGTTAAATTCTGGGTACCAATAAATGTATATATGGTGGTCTCAAGTATTTTTTTCCTAAAGCATAGGACAAAAGCTCAGAAGGAAATAAAGGAAAAACGTTTCTTTCTCTTTGAATGGTAGAATTATTGGAGCCCAATTAACTTCTTCCCACTTTCCCTAATTCCCTACAACTTAAATATTTTAAACAAAAGCCGGCTGTGCAGACACCCAGGCCCCTCCCAGCTCATCCCCAGGAATTGGTCCTGCAGAATGTGACGCGGTAGATGGTCATTTTTATGTCTTTTTCCTTCACGTTAGTAGAACTCCAGGCAAAATGATGAAGTTAGTCTTGTGATTTCCTTCGATAGTTTTTCAAGTGCATTTCATTATTTCTTATTGTCAAGGGTTTTTGAGTTGGTTCTTGTTTGAATAGAGATACATTTCTTTTTGTAGAGGAAATCGCCAACAATCATTAGATCCAAAGATTGGGGAAATGGGAAATAAAGACACTGGTTTTATAGCGGAGCAGGCTTCTTGGACAGCTCCGTACAACAGTGCTCATTGCCCAAGTGGTGAATCGGAGCTTCTGCAATTTCATTCTTCTTCATCCGTCTCCACCTCCTGCTTCCTGAGTCCTCGATGCTCTCCAGGGAAACTGAGAGACTTTCTGGACCCATTGCTTCAAGCCTTGGAACAAACTGCAAAGAGCATGGTGTTTGGAGAAGTGGGAGCTTTTGAAGTTGGACAGCCCCGGATTTGGTGTCTGGCTGCTCTCACCATCAGCCTTGAGAAACAGGAAGTCGGGGTGATCAAACCTGCCCTGGAGTTTGCTGTTGGGAAGGTGAGTCTCCGGTTCGCACACATGGCCTGTTTTCCACCAATGGTCATCATTACGTGTGCAACAGTCCAATCAGTGGCCAGATCTAAAAAGTGTGCTGTTTGGGGTGTGTGGAGTCAAAAGGACAAATTGAATGACTGAACGTTTCACTTTTCAGTCCAAACACTTGAGTCCTGTTAATGGCCCACGAGACCCGAGAATCATTCCTGCAGTGAGCGGCAGGCGATGGTGTAAAAGTTTAAAGTCAAGGAGATCTCATCTCTATTCTAAGTTCCCACCCGTTTCTGACAATGCCTTAGAACGGATGACCTTCACTTTTACCTTCAGTCATTTTCATCTGCAAAATGCATATGATCAAACCTAGTTTACACAATTGTGAGCATTAGCAAGAACAATAGCCATTATCATTATTATCAAGTAATGCTAGGTCACATTTTTGGAGTGCTTAAGATGTGCGAGCCCTCATGGTACATATGTTTCCTGCAATTAACCCTCACACAGCTCTGTGAAAGCCGTCCCAGCCTACAGATGAGGAAACTGAACACAGGGCTTAGGGAGAGACCCCCACTTCTAAGGGGGTAGGGTGGGGGACATAGTGGAACTCATCCATCAGGCTCTATAACAAAACTGCAGACACTCCACAGTGTTTGGGAAATAAAACCAAACCACAAAAGAAAGAACTGAAAATTCAGCTCGAAGATCACGTCATTGTACTTATCAGAAACTTGGAGCTATTTTAAGAAGGGCCACTTTTCCTTCCAGAATGATCAGCAGCCATGGAGGTCATTGCCGAGTGCCCAGGGACTTCCCTCCCCTCTGTTCAGGTGGGTCAGCATGGGTAGGGAGACCAGGCAGCTGGCTTCCGCCTTACATGCGTCTCTTTCTGCCCCAGCTCAGCTCCTGGCCCGCCATGGCCAGGGGAGCCTCAGGGCTGGCCTGTGCTCGCTGAAGGAAGTCACACTTGCCTCTTGAAGTCCACCATGCAGGGTTCAGTCATGCAGACTCTTTTAAAAACTCATTTTTAGATGCAAAGGTAAGCTGGAATTTTCTCTCTCTCTCTCTCTCTCTTTATAAAGATGGTATTCGATGCCAAGACAGGAAAACGTGTTGACTTGAAGATGGACATTTTTATTTTTAAAATCTAAAAATGAATCTCTCTGCTTCTCTTTGCCAAGTTTAAGGTTCTGGTTGACAGCAGCTCTGCTACTTGAGCCTCTCCCAGAGTCTGTGGAGAAATGTGGGGCCTCCCCAGACCGGGGGCCTGTGGGATGGGGGTGTGGAGGCACCGGAGACAGATGCTAGCCCAGGAGCCAGGGCCTCTCAGAAGCCTGCGGAAAGACATGCTGTTTGGGAAAAGGACCAGCTTGTTACCAACAGGAAGAAAAATAAAGTTCTTTCTAAGTGACTGTTTTGAAAAGCATAAGGAAGAGAGGTTCCGGGGGCTTGGACTCCACTCACCTACATGGAAAAATTTGTACTTTTGGTACAAATAGCCGTTTCCTTTCCTCCCAGGTTACATTGCGCACACCTTCCTCTTGGTCATGCTCTTAGCTCACTCTTGCTTATGTTGCTTGTCTCTTGTTTGTTTGGGTGCATTTTCTCATCAGTAGGTCTCCCCACCAGACAGTCAACTCTTGTAAAAAAGAGAACATGAAATTGAATGACTTCTGTTTCTCCAGCAACTTTCTGAGGACGTGGCATGTTCTGATCTGGTCTTGCCTCTGCTGCATTTCCCAAGTTCAAAAGGTGGCCTCTGAAATCACCAACAGGCCTCCGGGCCCGGTGCTCTCAGAGCTTTATTCCAACACAAAGGCCGGGGGAGGAGGCCTGTGGAGGACTTTGCCCATTGCGTCTTCTCAGCGAAAGCCTCACTGTCTGTCATTGACCGGCTCTTCCACCAAATGCGTGGCCTATGCAGTGGCAGAGAAACAAGCCCATGATCGGCAGGAATTCGAAGGGCCCGCTGCTTCTGGAACTGGCTCAGCCTTCTGCGAGCCCTGACGCCCCGGCAATAACAAGTCACTATCATGAAGCCTCGATTGCTTCGCTTTTCAAATGGGACTCCTGACCCTGGCCCTGCCGGCCACACAGAGAGCCAGCGGTGACCTGTGGAGTCACAGGGAAAGACGGTGTGTGGCGACAAGGGTGGTGGCCATTTCCAGAGTGATCTGCTTGGACAATTGATGCCATTTCTCAACCTGTCATCCATCCTTAGAGATAGGGGTGGAAAAGGGTGAGTGGTCAGGAAATAGAAGAGGTGCCTTCTCCATCCCTTTGCCCCACGCTCTGCCATAACCCTGGGTGCAACCCTGGGCTCGCTCCTCCGTGACTGTGCATTTAGCAGCTGAGAGGCTTGGCTGAGGCTTGGGCCGCAGCATCTGACAGCGCCTGCTTTAACCTTGGCAGGATCAACAGTAACAGTTGTTAGAGTGCTGACGGAGACATCACCTATTTGGGAAGTGCTCCTGGATATCCTGTCTGAGTGGGTACTTCACAGAGACACATATGAGAACCCTGGGGATGAGGGAGATGGTTCTAGCTAATACACAGACTCCAACTTAAAAAAATTCAGTATCTCACCTTTTCACAATAAAGAGTGACTTTACAGTAAGGACTAATGTTTTTCTGCATGCAACAGTAATGTAATGTTTCCTTTGTAAATGTCTTTGCTGATGTACCTTGCCAAATAAAGAACATCCACTTAGGAAAAAGTGTGAAGTGACGGCAAATATGATACTAGTACACCCATGTGGCCACGATTGCAAGGCATCAGGTGAAGGACAAAGCTTGCTTTAAATGCTCTTTATTAACTCTTCATGAGAAGGTGAATATACAGACCCGAGCCCCCCTCTCTCAAGGAGGGGACCATATTCAGAGATGCTGTGGACCATACACTGTCGGGAAGGCACAACGCCAAGGGCAATAATGACTGAATCACATTCCTCATTTTGTAACTGGTGTTCGTGGCATCACCTTCTGTAGACTGTTTTCATTCATGTCTTTACTGATTCATTCATCCACGTGATTAATATCTCCTCCATGCGCCTGGACTACCTTCAGTCACCCCAAAGATGAATCTGTAGGGCCCATTTGACTTGTCACCTGTCTTGGCTCTGCCTGGACCAAGGGTTTCTGTTTCAGGGTGACCACCTTTTTCTTTGTAAGAAAAGGCAGAGAGTGGCTTTCATTTGAGAAACCATCTCCCAGCCAAACAAGAGGAGGACTGAAAATCCCCTCTACACAGATGAGAGTTGAATCTCTCTATTGGGGGGATGCCGCTCTCCTCAGTTCAAAGAAAAACCTTCAACAAGAGGGACCGGCACACAGAGCCCAGGCAGCGTCTTGAACATCGAATCCCCGAACACCGAGTGCTCATGTATGGGCACCATATGGCTCTCCCCTCAACACATATGGGCTTTACAAATAGGGAGAAACATACTTGGCAAAACATTTTTCAAATTTCTCTCAAACCACAAAACTTTAAAAATATCCTAACATGTCTAATGAACCCAAAATGTGTCCTTGCTCAACCAAATTAATCTAACACCTTTGTAGTAAACATTTGTACCTACTATGTGCCGGGCATATATAAACACACACCTGGCTATTGAGTGAGAAGAGAAGACTTGAATGTAAGTCAATAAATAATGCAATATAACCCATCAATACAGACTTTGGGGCAAGGTCAGGAGAACTCAGAGAAGAAAGCAGCTGACTGTGCCCCCAGGGTGGAGGCTGGTGTGACAAAGCTGTTAAGAGGAGGTGGCATTTGCCTGGCCAGCGTGGCTTAGTGGTTGAGCATCAACCTATGAACCAGGAGGTCATGGTTTGATTCCAGGTCAGGGCACATGCCCAGGTGCAGACTTGATCCCCAGTGGAGGGGTCAGCAGGAGGTGGCATAATCAGGAAACATCTCCAGGCTTCAAAGGCGCTAAACAAACCCCACCACGCATGGGCGTGGCCGCAGAAGCCACCCCGCGGTGCAAGAGCTTCCGGTTTTGGTAGCTCCCTCCCCGGATGGTCCCAACAGCTTTCCCAGACCCAGAGTTTTATAAAATGAGTTTCTTCCTCGTGTGTGTGTGTGTGTGTGTGTGTGTGTGTGTGTTTCCTGCTGTGCTATTTACTTGCATTCACAGAGTAGCTTCAGTTCAATAAATGATGTGTTTGCCATCAGAACAATTTGCTTCTCTTTCTAATTATAGCAACAAGCTGCTTCCCCTACGCATATTATGGGTGTTTCATTATTTTAAATTGTTATCTTCCATATTAATTACAGAAACAGTTGATCTTTTCTGATAAGCAGGCAGCTGCAAATTCCCTTTGTATGTCTCATTGTAGTAGGTGAAGCACCAGGTAAAAATGAAATCAAGCCCCGATTCAAGTCACGACAGAGGCGCGTGGAGGCTGCACCCCACCGTCCACTGGGCTGGGACTTGCTGTTTCCCAGAAGGACCGAGCTGCCCGGCTCAGCCCGAGGCCGGGGCACACCCTCTGCTGGCTCCCAGCTGCTGACCAAGGTCTCCCCGGAGCTTCCTCCCGAAGGAAAATAAATCATTGACACGGGAGTAAATCAGTCCCGAAACGAGGGAGGTCAGAGAGAGGGGCCACGCCGGCTCTGACCCCTAATTACGGCTGTCACTCACTGGCAGGAGGTCAGAGCAGAGCGGTGGGACCGGAGCTCTGGAAAAGCCTCTCCCTGAAGGAGCCAGGCCAAAGGCTCAAGTGAGTCACCTTCCCTGTCTCCGATTACCATCAGCGCAGGGACAGGCGCGGCCCTCCCAGGCCCGAGCCCAGAAGCCTGAATCTGCCCAGACAGGCCGCCCGCCTGCCCCTTCCTGGTGCAGCCTGGGCACATGTCAAGGCCAACCTCAGGGGCGAAAGGAGTGGCCTCCTGTGGGGTGACCTCCCAGATCACAGGAGATAAGCCGAGCTGTCCCCACCCACAGCGTCTGTGGCTGCTCCCAGGCCCGGTGCCTGAGCCTTTTGCAGCTGAGTGTTCAGCTTCTCCTTGCTGGGTGCCGGTCAGAGGCGTTGAAAGAGGCATTTAAAACAAACAAGAGGACAACCAAAACCATATAATTCAACAGGAGGAAGGCGAAGGGAAAGAGGGAAAGAACATCACAGTGAGAGGAGACGGGGAGCAGATCAGTAGCACAAATCCAGGGGAAATGAACGTACGGCGATGGGTGTGACGCTACTGCTCACACCTGTCCAGGCAGAGTGGGAAGAGCCCTGAGCTTCCCAGCAGCAAAAGCAAAGAAGGAAACACAGCAGGTGTCAAGATCCAGAGCATTCGGAGAGGGGAAAGCGTGAGCAGGTCACTCAGCAGGACTGGCGTCTAAGATAAATGTCATTTCTGCAGGCATTTATTTCTCAACATCTCTACCCAACTCAGAAGTGACAGCACCCAAGTTCAGTGCCATTCACTGTCCTCCATGCAAAAGCCACAGAATCCTTGGTGGCCTGTGTGGGTTTGATCCGGAATAAAGTCGGAGCCAGGAATGTGTTTGGAAATTAGCAGAGACGCTTCAGTGCTTGGAGTCCCCAGGATGCAGGAAAGTGACTTGTGGCAGCTGAAATACCATGTGCGTGAGGCGCCGTGGGAGAAGCCCTCTGAAAGGTCAAGGTCAGTCTATCAAAGGCGAGTGGTGACAATCCCGTCCCTGCACAGTATCCGCTAGCCCAGCTGCAGCCCTGGCCATGGAACTCCCCGTGGTGAGGGAGTGTTCTCTCCGCACCGTCCAATATGGCCGCCACCTGTGGCCATGGACGCAGGAAATGTGGCCAGAGCAACAGAGGGGGTGCGTTTTTAATTTCATGTAATTAAAACTCATTTACTGGTAAGCTTCAGGTTAAAGAGCCGGAAGCTAATGTATCCATGGCCCAGCCCACAGGCTTTCTCATACTGCTTTTGCACATTTTCCCAAAGGGACAGAATTCATTCCGCTCTCCATTCAAGGTTGACCACGCTGGCGTGTCCCTAAGGGCCGCCTGGGGTCCTGGGGCCATCACAGCTTGGTCTGAACTTTGACTCGGATGACCTTGGACTTGGAGCCTTTCTTCTCTGAGCCTGTTGCTCTGCCTCCTACATGAGGGGGAGAATCGAGTCTCCTGACAGCACATGGTGGTCCCTCTGTGAGTAACAGCCACGGAGTGGCAGCTGCACACATGGACGCAGGCAAACAGGTTTCCGCGATGGACCCAGCGAGAGAAGAGAGGCGCCTCGGGAAAGGGGACATCACCGAAGCCTGACGGTCTTTACTTCCCTGACGTCAAGAAGGTATCAACATTTTACTTGTGATTTAAACAAGGAAATAAAAAAGCTAATTATTGAACAAAACTACCTGGCACATATTGAATTTTCTTTTTTCCACCTCACCTCCTATGCATCATTGGGGGTAGAATCATTCATTCGCTCATTCACGCATTCATTCCACGAATATTTACCAAGTTCCCACCCTGCCCCCGGCCTCTGGGGTCTCTGGTTCTGGAGGGGCTTCCTCTCTGGCAGGACAGAGTTCCCCCACATGCAGTGGCAGAAAAGAACCTAATTTCCTCATTATCTGCCAGGCCCCCCGAGCTGTGAATCATTACCTGATACTGGCATTATCTGATTTGTTGTCATAGCTTCACCACAAGGCAGACAGAATCCCCATTTTAAAAATAAGGAAACTGAGGCACAACAAATTAGAATCATTCCCGTGTCACACATCCACAAGCAGCCCGTGTCTGCTTCACCCCACAGAGCTCTTGCCCCCCTGCCCTCTTGTCCTCCCCAAAGCCCACCTTTTCCCTGAGGGTTTTGTTTGGAGAGTGCAATCTAGTTCAACAGCCTTTGGAAATGCTAATGTAGGAAGAATGAGTCAGGAAGCACCATGGAGTGTCCCTGTGATTGGGGTTTGTGGCTGCACAAAGCCAGGAGGCTCCTCACAGACAGAGGGGCTGGGCGGGTGGCTGGGTACACAGGTAAAAGGCCTCCCCTTGAACACCCTAACAGCCCCCCAGAGCCTTTATGGATGATTCCCATTCAAGGAGTCTTTAAAGAGACTTTCTCTCCACCAGCCAGGTCACGTGGAAGAGGAGAAATGACAAGGGACAATTGGGCCGGTCAACTGAGGCTTGTCCCTCAAGAGCTTATGAAACGGGGTCCATGCAGGTCAGAAGGAGTGTTCAGAAGCCTGTGAGCTTCCACTTGTAAACGCCAAGCCCCACTCCATGAGCCCCACCCCATGGCCCTCCAGAAATAGCCACCTTAAAGCAGCCGTGGCTCCGGAGACAGAGGGAGGAATCTGGAGTCCTACCCGCAACAGTGCTTTCATCACTCTGTGGCTTTGGGCTGGTCGCTTAACCCCTTGTTATTATCAATAAAACCTGCACGTGGTGGGCTATAGAGGGAGCACGCTGTCCAGGGCCCCTTCTAGCTTTGCATCCCACTGTGTTCTTCCTAGCTCCACGCTCTGGTGGTGGCCTCCTCTGTATTGTGGCCATTTGGGGCACATTCTTTCTCTTGGATACCCACACAGAGAAGCCAGGGAGCCACTTTTTAGCTTTTTTGTTAGTTTATTGTTGTTTTTAATGAAATAATAATGGCAAACGCTTCTAAGTACTTCATTTATATCTATAAAGAGGTAATATGTAAATTAGGCCTGGACGCCATAACAGGTCACGACCAGACAGGAAGAGGTTGCATGCGCAGGTGAGGCCTGGAGCAGAGACGGAGACAGACACAGAGGGGCCTGCCCGAGCCAGCAAGGTGGCTCCAGTGGCCCAGAGCGGACACAGGCAGGGGGGCAGGGAGGGCCTGGGGAGTGAGTCAGGTGTGGGTCCCAGCCGCCCCCAGTGCGGGTCGGGCCTGACTCCCACAGTGGCCTGCAGGGTGCCTCCTCCCATGGCAGGAGACAGGGTGCCTCCTCGTGCGATTTCAATTGCACGCTGGGCCTCTAGTATAATATATATATTTGTGTATATATATATATATATATTTTCATTTAATTTCACAACAATCTTATGGTATGGATACTATGGGGAAACTGAGGCATAGAGCACTCAAGCACACAGATAGTATGCCTAGAATTTGGGATTTGTGGCTTTAGAGAACTCACTCTTTACTATGGTATTAGTGGTTCCCATGCTCATCTGCACATCAGAATCTCCTGGGGAGTCTGTGACAATTTCCACAGCTGAGGACATACCCCTGAGCAGTCAGTTCACAGTGTCTGGGGTGGGATACAGGCATCCATGGTTTGGGAAGCTCCCAGGATGCTAATGAGCAGACAAGTTAGAGTGACTGTCCTAGAGTGACCGTCTACCCTACAGCACATCCTGGGTGCAGAGATGAGATTACCAAGTGAAGAGAGGGATACAGGCATCAGCAGACGTGAGCTTACTTCCTGTCCCATGAGCCAGCCTTACAAGGCACCTAATGGCTTTGAGTCTGTCTCCCACACCCCCTTATTAAAAAGGGAAGTATGGCCTAGTCGGCATGGCTCATTGGTTGAGCATCAAGCTATGAACCAGGAGGTCACAGATTCAATTCCTGGTTAGGACACAGGCCTGGGTTGCAGGCTCAAACCCTAGTTGGGGGTGTGTAGGAGGCAGTCAATCAATGTTTCTCTCTCATCATTAATGTTTTTATCTCTCCCTCTCTCTTCCTTTCTGAAATCAATGAAAATATATTTTTTAAAAAGAAGAGAAGTATGAAAACTGTCTTTCAAACTGTGCTTGGGGAGCCTAGTAACCACTCAAACCAAGAACAAGAAATGTTGTATCCGACCGTCACACTCAACCAGAGTCTTAGATACACACACACACACACACACACACACACACACGCGCGTGCACATGGTTCAGACAACACACACATTCAGTTCAGAGAGCACAGGCACACATAGTGACCCGCCCCCCCCAGCTCATAGGACAGATGTGCACGCTCTCACACAGAAAGGCGTGCAGTGAAGTCTCACTCGATGTCTGCATTAAAAATTAAACCCTCTCTAACACTTCCTTTTCATTTGCATTTTATAAAGAAGTCATCAGAATTCAAACTCTCTCCTCTCCTTGCTGCTTGATCCGTGTTTGTCTTTATTTAAGTTCAGAGCTGAGAAGGCGGCGTGGGCTGGAGATGTTCTCCCAGCTACACCGACAGCCCTGCTGAGGGCTTTCTCATAAACTCGAAAAATAAGAGTGTTTTCATTTTCTTGTTGCTGTAATAACCTTGCAAGGGTTAGAAATGAGAGTCTATTTTCTAACTGGAATTGTTTTCCTAGATCACGGGCTCGCTTTCACACTTGTTGGCTGTTATTGTAGGGCTGCTAATGAATGTTGACCTCCTCCCCGCACTTGCAATAATGCCTTCCTTTAAATACCACAGTGATGTCTTAAATGACACGAAGGTTGCAAATAAGAGGATAATGTATGTTTTTCTTGGGTGGCACCATTCATTAGAATTGTCTTTTTACCAATAGAGTTAATGGAATCATCTTCACTTGGGTTTAATATTTTATCACCTCAAGGGGCCAGACTATTGTCATGCGCTATTACAGTGTTCCTGGCTCCCTCTTTGTGCTCAAGAGCCATTCTGTTGAAAACCCCTTGAATGGATCCCCAGCTCTAAAACCTGATCCTAAGTGGGCATTTCCATCTCTTTTTTAAAAAGATTTTTTTAACAATTGATTTTTAGAGAGAGAAACATCAATGTGAGAGTAAAACATCTATTGGCTGCATCCTGAACTTTCTTACTGGAGGGATCTAGCCCACAGCCTGGGCATGTGCCTAACCTGGGAGTTGAACTGGCAACCTTTCCATGCAAGTGATACACCCAACAACTGAGCCACACAGGCCAGGGCTCATCTCCCTTAAGCTTCCATTGTCTTGACTATTTCAATGACTGTCCATCTGATCCCCTTGTCTTGCTACTCCAATCCATCCTCCCACTGCCAGCAGAGTCATCTTCAAGCACAGATCTAATATCCTCATCCTGATTTAAACCCTCTCCACTGTACACAAGAAAATCACGGCACACGGATCCCGTGGGGACTTCGCTCTCCTTCAAGTCCCCACTAGGCTCCTTGAGCTCCAGGCAATGACACTTTTCAACATTCTCTGAGCATCCCATGCCCTTTCACTCGCTGATGGCTTTGCTGCTGCAATTTGTTTGCCCGTGTTGAGAAAGGAGGGGTGCAGATTGTTTTTTGAGCAGCTATTATGAGTGTGGTCTTGTTGGTACTCTGCATATATCATCCCTCTCCTGCCATCCTCACTCCACCGCGTCCTTCAAAATGAAAGGCAAGTGCCCTTGCTCAGTGAAGCCTTCCTCGAGGTCTGAAGAAGTAGCCTTCCCTCTTGCCACTCACCGTATTATAACTCGGTGTGTTCAACCTGGTTCCCCAGCTAAAAAGCCTGGATGGGGATTCTTTTGCAGATACTGTATTGAGGCAGAACTCTCAGGTGAAACCTACAGGAAAAGTGAGCAGCAAGATAGTTCTGGGAAGAACATATGGTTTAGCTGAAGTCCAGCCTCGCCCAATCCCATGGGGAGCTCTGGGGAATGAATTGTCCTTTGGTGAAATTAGGGCTACAGCGATCCATTGGCTGTAAGCCTTATCCTGATGACTAGGTGAGGGGAGGATACCCTCCTAGGTCTTGCTGGGCAAGGCAGTACCATTGGCCATGTGACCTTCTAGAAGTACATGATGCCCTGAGCCATTAGCAGCCAGTACTCAGGACAGTCTGGTGAGAGTCATCTGGGGTCTATTACAATCCATACTTCACGTCTTTGTTTGTTGACATGGATCCCTCCCATTAGCCTTAAAGATAATGAATGTGTCTTCTGCCTATTAAATCCCCAAAGTCCAGCCTATATTTTTTTGACACGAAGTATGAGTGCTGGGTGGTTTTGAATGAATGGGCCATCTATAGACTCCCTACATGCATCAGAGAATAGTTCTAGGTTCTTAGAATATAATGAGCAACTAACCTGGTCCTGGTCCTGGGCTTCCAGAAGCTTGCTGTCCATGGGAAGATGGGGAGCACACAGATGTGAGCTGTCCCTGCACCCCTTTCCGAGGCCGTGTTGAAGGAATGACACGTGCAGAACTGAGTTTCATCTATGAGCTGGGCACTATGTAGGTGTTTACCACATGAGATGTATGTACAAATTAGTGTGTTCTTCCACCAGAATCGTTAATGGATGAATGATACCAGGCATCCCCACTCCTCTGACTCTTAAGGAGAACGCCCCCTCCATGCTAGGACACGCTCAGCTGCAAAAATTTCAGAAGTTAACCAAGGAAGATACTGGGAAAAGCCAGAAAGAGCAAATGATTCATGGAATACAGAGCGAAGTTGGAGTGGAGGGAGAAGGCAGAGATAGACAAGCTCTGAGGGTGATGTTTGCAATATGCAAGGAGAGTGGAATGGTGAGAAGTGGCTATTGAGGGATTTTGAATGCAACAGGGATGAGGAGAGTGGAAATTTTGGATGCCTGATGGGTACTAATTGCACACGCGTTTTTCTTTGACATTTCCTTAAGAGGATAAATGGGCTGTGGAGTGCCTTTAGCTACCTGTTAGCTGATGACAAGTGTTTGTTTCAAGGTGACACTGTGTGGAGAGAGAATCACCGGAGGCCCTGGGGTACATTTGTATTCTTCACACAACATCTCATTTAATGGTTATTAAACCCATTTTAATTGGCAAAGTGACTGAGGATCAGAGAAGTTGTGTGCTGTACCCAAAGTCAGCCAAGCGGGAACTACTGAATTCAGAATCTGACTCCAAGTTTATCAGGTTCCAAATGTACACTCGAGCCATTAATACAGTGTCCCTGATCGGGAACAGAGCTGGCGTGCCCCGGGAGACTGCTCGGGGAGAACTCATGTGGACGTTAGGGCCACTATCTTTTTTGTTAAATATATTTTATTGATTCAGAGAGGAAGGGAGAGGGAGAGAGAGAGAAACATCAATGATGAGAGAGAATCATTGATCAGCTGCCTCCTGCACACCCCACACTGGGGATTGAGCCCACTACCTGGGCATGTGCTCTGATCAGGAATCAAACTGTGACCTCCTAGTTCATAGGTGAATGCTCAACCACTGAGCCACGCCAGCCGGGTGATCCACTGTCTTAAGGACATGGCTTTAGCTGGCCTAGAGCAGAGAGAGTTCCCTCATGCCCGAGATGAAAGGAAAGACCTGTGAGTTGACCTGGAGCTTCCACTGGGCCGGCTGATGACGAACCGTCCTGGGACCACTTGGTAAAGGGTGAACTGAGGAGGGATATGACAGCAAGAGAAAGCATCATCCTGCTCTTTCATGGAAACGTGGTCATCACTGTACACTGGCTGGAGTCATGGGCTTCTCCACGGGAAGGTTAATGCATTTCAAGAACTACCAAGTCTCATTCATTCTTATTGCCTCACGTGACACCAAATAACTGAGGAGACAACACGACTTGCCTCTCTGGTCTTTGCTTTGAAGTTGTGTGGATACAGCCATCACACTGTCATCCACAGAATCTGACAGATCAGCCTCCTCCTTCCCTGAACCCCCCGGTCCATAGAGATTCTACTCACAGGTTTCAACAGCTTCAAATTATGTCAAGAGCTAAATCCCTTTTGGAAAAACAAAATAAAACTTTATTTTTCAGTTGTAAGAAAAGCCCAGGGCATGATAAGATGATGGGGAGAAAAAACAACACACACACACCTGAATCTGGGGTCAGATGCGTAGACTTGCCAACTGTGTGCTTTGTACAAACCATTTCCTCCCTCACAGCCCTGGTTTCCTCCTCCATAACGTGGGGCTGATTAATCCCTGCCCTTCCCACTTCATAGGCTGGTTAAAATGATCACATTAAATAATGGAAAAAAAGCAGAGCTTTCTCTGAATCAAGAGGAGAAATATTTATAGAAAAGATGTTTGCTTTTCCTTGCGTGAATTATCAATGGCGCTCATCTGGTGTTTTAATTAATAAGGTGTGTGATTTTTTAATTTAAAGAAGATTAAGTCTCTGGAAAGAATAATAGCAGAAGAGCATGAATTATGTAATTTTTTTTAAAATGCCCAACAATGGTCGAGATGAAGTGGTTGTGTAGAAACAGAGAGACTTTTGTTGAATTCTTGGAGGGGATTGAACTGATTAGCTCTATTGTGAAGGGTGCATTTTTCCCCCACTTTAGATAATATTCACTTTTTTTTATTCCTTAGGATTTATGTCTTTTTCATATCCCAATTCGTTTTTAAAAAACATTTTCCTATCACATTCTATGGCATAATCAGGAAGCAAATGGGGGGAGGGGTTGAAGGATTGTGCTTGTCCCAGAAAGTAGTCTTAAGAGCTCCTTGAGAACCCGGGCAAACTGGAGATGCCTCAGCAAAAGCCAAGACTGGAAACCTGGAACCCACCACTTCTCCTCAGCGCCTACAGTCACAGAAGGAGTTCGAATTGCCTAGTCTCTTCAGATTCCCTTCCTCCTTCCCTACTCCCACTTCCCCAGCCCAATGCCAACCCACACAGCCCTGTGAAGACATTGTGACGGTCTCCACAGGAGGTCCAGCCTCAGCCCACCCATTAAAGTCTGGCTGTAAGCTCTGGTCAGAGGTCCTTCCAAACCCACATGCATGGATGTCCACTCCCAGCCAGCATGGAGTAGCAGGGACCACCTTCACTCTCTCACCTGAAACAACTAAAGAAAACCACACAGATTAAATCCACAAAATGACTGTTTCAAGCACATTGGCATGAGGGAGTGGGAAAAGCAGGCATCCCTGAAATATGGGCAACATATAACGTGAACACTCATTGCTTACCAGGAACAACTTCAGTTACCAGCAGCCAGTGCATGAAAATGAGGCCACAGAGTGTGGGGTGGCGCACTCAGAGCAGTTTCACCTTCTGGTGGGGGTACCAGCTCCAGACTAAACATTGCTCCAGACCCAGCGAACAAAGCTTAAAATCAAGACCAAAGACTCAAACCTCTTCCAAGTAATGTCACCGGGTCCTAGAACAAAGGACCAACCCCAACAAGGCTAAATGCATAGTGTCTGGCATTCCATGGAAAAGGCCAGGCATGCAGAAAAGCAGAAAAATATAAGTGAAGATGACAAAATCAACCCATCAAAATGAACCTGGGGATTAGACACATAAGAGAATGAATAGACAAGGGTATTGACATAGTTATTATAACTGTGTTCCTTATGTTTGGGAAGGTAGTTTGACACATGGATATAAAGATACCAAACCCCACTTCTAGAACTGGACGCTACAATGTCTGTGTCCCTCTGACTTAGGGCTCAAAGCTTCAGTGATGTGAGATGAATGTCTCATAACCCTGCTGGGCAGCATCTGCCTGCAGCTAGTAACACCGTGTCGTCTACTTAACAATGTGCTCAGAGGGTAGATCATATGCTGTGTTCTTATCACAAATACTCATTATTATTATAGGACTAGTAGTGAATAAGTACATTTGGGAGGTAATAGGCATGTTTATGGCCTAGACTGTGGTGAGAGTTTCACAGATGTACGAATATTCCAAACTCAACAAGTTGTATAGATTAAGTATGTACAGCTTGCCCTATGTCAATCGTTCCTCAATAAAGTGGTTTACACTATTTTTTAAGATGATATGAAAATGACAATGTCTACACTAGAAAATACACTGGGTGAGATTAGTAAAAGAGTCACTGTTGCAGAAGGAAGTATCCCTAAACTTGATGTGGGAGCACTACAGTGAAACTCAGGGAAGCAGGATGGGGAAGAACTGGAGCACCAGCCAGTGAGCTGTGGGAGGACTTGGATCTGCCGAATGCATGTGCGAGGAGCCGAGGAGAGGGAGAGGGTGAGTCCTTTACAGTTGCATGAGCAATATCTCCAAAACTTAATACAGCAACACGGACTGTTTCACCTGGTCTCCGAGGGTCAGGAATCCAGGCACTCCTTCCCCGGGTGGCCCAGGCCCAGGGCCTCTAAGGAGGCTGCCCTGGGGCTGCTGGTCCAGGCCCGAGGCACCTTCAGCCTCCACTGAGGAAGGACCTGCCTAAAGCTCTCAGGGAGCTGCTGGCAGCCTCAGTGCCTCTCCTGGAGTGTCCTCACAGCATGGCAGCTGGCTTCTTCCAGATGAGAGAGAAGGAAAGAGAGGGAGAGAGAGAGAGAGAGAGAGAGAGAGAGAGAGAGAGAGAGAGAGAGAGAGAAACCATGCATTGTACAAGTGAATCTTGGAAGTGGCGGGCCATGGCCTCTGCCACATTGTAATCGTTTCTGCAGAGCCAGGGAAGAAACCACACAAGAATGTGACTGTCAGGAGTGGTGGCCACTGGGAGCCATCTTTCACGCTGCTTAGCACAAGGCCCGGAGAAATATTTGAAGAACTGATGGCCAAAAACACTTAAAATATGATGAACACTGTAAACTCACAGATCCAAAAGACTCAACAAAACCACACCAAGGCCCATCATTGCTTAAAACCAGTGTTAAAAGAGAAAAATCAGCCCTAACCAGTTTGGCTCGGTGGATAGAGCATTGGCCTGTGGACTGAAGGGTCCCAGGTTCAATCCTAGTCAAGGGCATGTACCTTGGTTGTGGGCACATCCCAGTAGGAGGTGTGCAGGAGGCAGCTGGTCAATGTTTCTTTCTCTCTCATCCATGTTTCTAACTCTCTATCCTTTTCCCTTCCTCTGTAAAAAAAAATCAATAAAATATATTTTTTTAAAAAGAGAGAGAAAAATCATAAAATCAGGCAGAGATTTCACTGGAGTGGCTAAAACGTATAGGACTGTTCATACCAAGTTTTCTAGGACAGGTGGGACAACGGGGTCTCTGCTCCATTGTCGATGGGACTCCGGCAGTGCAATTACTTTGGAAGAGAGTTCTGCAGTGTCTTAAAAAGGTGACCATATACCTCTCAGATGCCCCTGACAGATGAAATTGATCCAAGACAGAATAGAGCATATGCACATGTAGAGACTTGGATGCCATGTGTATAGCAGCTTGATCCGTCACAGCTAAACCCTGAAACTCTGATACCCATCACTAGGGAATGAATAAACACTGATACACACGGCCCCAAGTGTCATTCGTACCAAGGCTGAATGAACTGGGGTCAGCCCAGAACACAGCAGGCTCGGGGGTCAGCCAGGACTGCACTAAACCAATGCTGTGGCTTGCAAACATGACCCCTTCCTGACAATGTCTCTGTCGGTCCTTTGGGGACAGTGATACCTTCACCACAGGTCTGTCTGCTAAGCCAAAGGTCACCTGTGACGATGTTGACACCCGCAGGCACCCAGTCAGCTGTGGCCATTGTAATTGCTCACCGATTGCCCCCGTGTTGCAATGAGAAGAATCACCTTCAATGTCTTTTTTTCAAATATCGATGAGCCCAGTGAAGAGCTGGGTGCTGAGAGGAAATGATATGGTCCCGAGTGGCGAGGGACACGTGCTCACAGCGCGCCGGGCGTGGGCTCAGTAATAAGTAGTGGGGCTCCTGACTGGGAAGTGGGGAAACTGTGACCACGGCACTATTGACACTTGGTGCCGGATAACCCTTCGTTATTGGGGGGCTGCTTTGGACGCCGTAGGATGCTCAGCAGCAACTCTGGTCTCCACCCACTAGGCACCAGGGGCACCCGCTCAGTCTGGGTGTGACTTCCAGGTGTCACCCCTCCACCACGACCCCATGTCGTGGAGCACAGACCCAGCAGGGTCCCCCACCCCCACACCAGCCCGCCGCTCTGAACCTGTTCCTTGGAAACTCCTTGCCCTTCCTCTCCTGTCTGCTCTGCCTTCACGTGCTTCTCCACAGCATTTTGAACAGCATCTACCTTTCCAAAGGCCTGACTTCTTTCTGGATCCATGACTGCCTCGGACATCCATCCCGTCACTTTATTGGCTCGCCTTCCAGTCTCACCCTCGCGGAGACCGTGAACCTGCTCCTGCAGAGATTCCGAGTCCCCACCCTGTTTATTAGCATGCAGGTCTCCCCGCCAGGAGAGTGGCAGCCATTATTTTTCAATATTAATGTTATTGTTTCTCTGGAGCTTCTGCTGTTCTGTGATTCAAGGGCCCCTTGTCGGATCCCATATGTAGCATGTTTATTAGATGTAATATTTTATCTCTTGGACTCAGTGCCTGACACTATCATTTCCTTCTTATTTCAATAAAAATGATCTCCTTCGTCGCGGTTCTGACAGGAGCTAATGGTTTTCTTTATCACGAGAGAAAGGCAGAGGGGGCACGGCTAAGAGACGAAATGAACTGTATACATTTGTGCCTTAATTCAATTTACAGCATAAACTCCACTCTCAATACAGTCACTTCCTAACATCTGATGCAAGGAAAGGAGCCACTAGGACAGCCAAGAGGTCTCCCATGCTTCTGGACTTGCAGCTTGTGGGTTTGAAAAACAACCTCCACACAGAACCAGCCGGACCAGGAGGTGTGGCCACAGATGCTCAGAGTTTCAGTTGCCCTCCTTCCTTCCCTTCTTTTTCTTTTCTGTATGGATGATGTGCCAGGGTGAGGGGTGGGGCCTAGAGGGGTCCCTGTGGATGGAGTTTAGTCCAGTGCTGATAGAATCCAGTACTACCATTACTACCATCCCCTTCCAAAGCTGATGAGAATTCTTTCCTGCCTGTGAATTCCAGGTGGATTCTGCCCAACTTTGCAGATTTATTAGGGAAGAAAAGATAACGTATTCAGTGTGCAATTAGACCTGGGACATTTCAGCACGGAGCTGGGGGTGGTACAGCAGATGCTGAGCAATGGTGAGGGGCATTCAAAAAGTGCCACACAGATATTGTGTAGGGGTGAAGGCACCGCACCCCATACACGTGGTGAGACTTGGAGAGGCCCTGATGGGAAGGAAACTGGGAGGCACCAGGTCCACCTGGTGTGATGACCCATCAGCGTTGGTGGGGAGGACCAAGGCCTATGTGGACTCTGAAAAGAGACTTACCTGGCCCAGGATCCTGGGCCCGCCACCCCCCTGCTCACCCTGGCAACTGTGGGTCTCATAAAAGGAAGACACGATACAGCAGCCCTTCTGCATGCTGTCAGGATTGGGCGACGTCTTCACACGTCTGAATAGTGTTTAGCGTGTGCATGGTACAGAGTGAGAACCAGCACACGGCAACTCCAGTCTTACCCTCTCATTGCATTGCCATCGTTGGTCAACAGTATTGCACTTGGGCCTGGGGGTTTGGTATGGAGGGGATGGAAGGCTCCATTCAATCATCCAATTCACCAGCACGTATGAGGTGCTGTGGTAGGGAATTCAGAGGTGAGTCTGACCTAGTCCCTGACCCTCAGGGACTCCCTGGCCCTGGGAAGGTGGGGACATTCGTCAACACCAGCAGTTCCCCACGTCTGCTCATTGCCACATGGTGAGCAGCTGCAGTCCTGGGCTGTGGTCAGGGTAGAAGCATTACCTCACAGAGGGTGAGCTCCTGTGGGGTGAGGTGGGGCCATTTCTGAGTCCTGTCCTGTCCTCAGAGTTCAATTCAGGGCCTGGACCGTCTGCTCCTTCAGCAAAACGTGCATCAAGGACTCACCCCGGAGCAGATGCTGGTGTGGATGCAGCAATGAACAAAGCACAATTATGATCCCTGATCCCATAGCCCTGCGTTCTCAGGGTGACAGATAAGAGCCAGACTCCTACCTCGCATCTAGCAGGACGCCTATCACAAAACCTCCAACCCTAGTTTATGCTCAAGAAGTAGTTGTTGAATGTATAAATGGGAGTAAACAGATACACATATGCAAAGTTAACTCAAGGACATGCAAATGGGCATGGGATGCTATGTGAGGCTCTAACAGGAGGGTGTGGATTGACATCAGGGTGATGGGAGAGTCTACAGGAATAGACAAAGCCTGAGGTGGTACACAGGGACTTCCCGTGGAAACATCTCTTCAGCTTGGCTGTGGCTCCTCTAGCCTTTTTAGCTCAGAACTTCCCTTTCTTTCCTCAGGAGCCCTCTGTGTTGTTTGGGATGTCCATCATTTGGGTGTGGAGGCAGAAGTGGGTGCCCTGCCCCGGGAGAAGGCGGGATGAAGAGTCTGGGCATTCCCCTTCTTTGGGGAGTCATGCCGTTGTCTCCAGGGGCAGCTCTTGAGACACCTGTCCAGTGGGAATTTCACAGGGGAGCTCACACTTGGAAACATCAGCACATTTCATGCCTCTGCTCATCCATCCACTGATTCCAGGAGTGATAACTGTGTTCCCCCATGTGCCAAGCTCTGTGCTGGATCCTCGGCTACATTGTAAAGGAAACAGACAGTCTCCCTCCGGTTCCCTATTCAGGACCCTTCCGCAGCCCGAGCCTCTCCCCTGTCAGACCCTCTGCTCAGTGCGGGGAGGCTAAGTGGACCAACAAGCACTCGCTGCTGGGAGGAGGGTCCTGTCCAGGGATGGACACAGAGACATTAGCATCTGAGTTCAATACACCAAGATGAGTACAATTTTTCCACAATCCCTGGTTTGTCTCTTGCCAGGAGAAGTGGCCAGGTTGGCTTGTGAGGTATAGAGCTGGGGGGGGGGTTGGGAGGCTCTCTTCCATCATTATAACAAGAGGCAGCAGGGAGAAACATGGTGAAGTCCCTGCAGTACACCACTGGCATCACCCTCCCTGAACAGCTGGTCCGTGAGTAGGAAGCTCTACCGTTGGGTGAGATTCACTGAGTCCTAGTAAAGATAACCGAACCCAGTTCCAGGCAATGAGGATACACAAAGGAAATAAATTCAACCTTTATCACAAGAAGCTCCCAAGCTAGTCTACCCACTGACCTCAGGTACACTCACTCCCTGATGCTTCTCACCTCCCTTTGCATTTTACTATCAACTAGAGGCCTGATGCACAAAATTCATGCAAGGGGTTCAGGCCATCACAGCCCTGGCTGCCTCTCGGCCCCGCCCACTGGTCTTTCAGGAAGGCCTTCTGGAAGGTCATTCCGGAAGGTCGTTCCGCCCTCTGGTCTAATTAGCATATTAGCTCTTTATTATATAGGATAGTGCCTCCTGGCTTGATCCCAGAGACTAAAAGAGCAATGATGATATCAAACAGCCTTTGCATGTTGGCACCCACGGATGGTGTGCCTTGTCCTACTTTCCTACTTACAACCAACCCTTGCTCTGCATCTTCCTGGGTGTGTGACCTTGGGCAAGTTACTACCCCCACCCCCCAAGCCTTAATTTATTCATCAGTATGATGGAGAGTAGATTAGCTCCTTCCATGTAGAATTGTGAGGACACTGGAGATCATGCAAATGAAGTTCTGAGCATAGTGCCTGGTGTCAGTGGCCACAGTCCCTATGAAAGAATTTCAAAGATAAGGCTCCAGTTAATGATGTATCTCTTTACATTAAAAGAAAATATCAGAGGCTGCTTTACAAGCATCATACCATCAACTGAGAAGATTCTAAAAAGTTGCAGAAGGACAAGAGGTGCATTTAGATGGAATAGAGAGGAGAGCAGAGGAGAGTTCGCTGTCAGAACACATAGGAAGTCTGCAGCTGCTGTGCATTTGAAAACTTCAATTCCCTTCATCTTGGTGGGGGTCTAAGCATCCGTATTTTTCTTTTCACAAAGCTCTACAGGCAGAGCTCAAATGTTGGGTCTGCCTTTCGGGAAACAATTGGTAAAACATCTTCTGTTTATCTTTGTGTCCCATTTATCTACACTGTCGATTCTGGAATAAAACAAAAGAGAAAAAACTCAGGGGAGAGTGGTAGGGCCGAATGGGCCTTTAAAAAGAGAAAGAAAGAATAAAGTTCATGAAAAACCATCAGAATCAATTCAATGAAATGATTTTCTTCTTTAAAAGTCAGGTACTTATCCATTGCCATTTCATAGCATCCCATTCCCAGTGACCTTGGCATTCCTTGGTCTTTGTCAAACATTTCATAATAACTTTCACTGTATATCAATAAGACCGTAAAATACGTGTTCCATGCAACAGGTTTTCTATGTCTCTTTATATACTTTCCAAGCCACTTATATTTTCCTAAAATGTAGGATGCGGGAAGAAAAATCAAAACCCTTGATTTTGTGATTATTTTCCTTTTTCCTTTGGCCTAGCCATATAACTACAAGCAACAGAAGCATTCTCAGGAAATTATCAGGCAGTGAGTGCCTGGATCCTATTTCTGGGTCCACGTGAATCTTGGATTTACTTATTTATGGACTCTTCGGGTTATACTGGAAGATGAATTGAATACTCAGTGTCCAATTTTTCTCTATTTGCAAATTTATGTTCGATGCAAAGTATAAACTGATTTATGTCCAAAACAATGTATAAACTGAAGACCTCATTTCCCCCAGAGTGTTCATGTATAAATTTATTAAAGTAACTCCCTTCCTCCCACCCCCGCGATACTATTCATTACACAGATAGGGAGCTCTCGTCCCCATGTCTTCCGTCTCCATGGGCCTGGCACCTCATCATGGCCCGCATGTCTGTGAGTTGAGCTAGGACACAAATGATATGAAATTCATCTCTTGCTGCTGCTTCTGCTTCTTCTTCTTCTCTTTCTGGCTCAGCCCAATAAAAAGAAGCACAGATCCAGCGAGGAGGAAAGAGAGGTCTGAACATGCAAGTGGGTGAGAGGGGAGGGAGGAGACCTCGGGGAGGGAGCGCGCACGCACGCTCCGTGGCAGCGTGATGGATAACTGAAGTGAAGGTGTCAGGACGGTATTATGTAAATTACCAAGACAGGCAAGCCATGCACTGATGATTACCGAGGATGCGAGTGGCGCTGTGCTCCCCAGACGCCTGTGCGCCTTGTTATTTTTCTTCCCTCCAACTACCCTTGGGGTGGATTCTTCCTGACCCTGGTCCTTGGGAAAAAAAAAAAAAAGTCCTCCAAGAAATAACTTCCCCTTCACCAACATACATATCTCAGCTCCCCCAGCAAGAAAGAAAAAAAAATGAGAAGGAAGGATGTGACAAGTCTCTCCATGGATCCTCCCCCTCCCTGGATGCCAACCAGACAGACATCTCCCAGCTGCCTTTTGTTTAGCTCAGTGAAGCAGTTGGCTTTATCAAGCACCTTGATTGTGCCTTAGTTTCAAGGGCAGTATCTAAAGGAGAGAAACTGGCAGCAAAAAGAGTGGCTCTGAACTCATAAGATGATGAGAAGTATCATTTCATATATATATATATATATATATATATATATATATATATATGAAATATAGATATGGATATATATGGATATATATCTATATGGATATATATGTGTATATATATATATATATATATATATATATATATATAAATCCAATAGGAACATATGTTTTAAGTATGCTACTTTTATGTCATCTGCATTTTATTGGGGCATACACACTCACTATGTTCCATCCATGGGATCTTGTTGAATATAAGTGAGGGTTTACAAGCTCAGAATTGAAGATATGTCCACACGACTTTGCAATCTGTAGCCTCTCCCCAAATTAGAGAGATATGCATTAAATGAATGGGAATACCGCAACAAATGCTCAGTATTACTTGCTTTTCATTCATTCATATATTCCATCATTGATGTGCAACATATTTATTGACCACTCATGGTGTACCAGGCTCTGTATAGTTCTGGACCCACAAAGATTCATTCCAGGTAGTGTTGGCCCCATGGAATCATGAGCCTAAGGGGGAAGCCAAGCATGGAAAGAGGCCATCACAGAGCAGCCTGATACTAGCTTCAGAGGAGTCCTAGGATTATTAGACAGAGGGACAGGCTCGCCCATCAAGGACTCATTTACCTGCCTGCCTCCTCTTTTAGCTTGTTTGTCCTTGGCGTGAATCTGTCATTCCCAGTCTCCCCAGTTCAACCCCAGGGGCCTGGAATAGTCATACTCGCCGAATTTAGGAATGCCAGCTGGTTTTATCATTATTTTGAAAAGTGATGCTAGATCCTAGGATTTGAGAAGCCAAAGCTTTTAGTATTGGACTAGTTCAATTATTCTTTCTTTTCCTCCATCCATCTTCATTGAACAACTACTGTTTGCCAGGCTCTGTGCTGTGAGGTGGGGATGCCATCGTGAACAAGGCAGATATAGTCTCCACCATTAGGAAGCTCACTGTCCAGTGAAGAAAGGAGACATTGACGCACTAATCACACAAATTCCCAAGAGCACGCTGCAATGAGAGCTGGAAAGGAAGACTAGGGTTTGCCGTGAAAGCCTCCTGAGACCTATCTAGTCAAACTGTCAAGGAAGCTTTGAAGAAATAACGATCCCGCTGAGATATCGGCATGAATAGGAGTTCGCTTGATGAACTGGAGGAGAACAGTGGGTTGAGCGTCTGGGGCAGAAGGAACACCAGGCCTAAGGCCCTAAAATGGGCAGTGATATACTCAACTCAAGGAATTGAAAGAAAGCCCACAAATTGGAGAAGAAAAAGAGGTAGAGGGGGAGGAGCAGGAAGAGGCTGGAAAGGTGGGGAGTGGCCAGGTCATACAAGGCCTCCTCAGGAGCTTCCCCGTCTCAGGGGGAAGCTCCTGAGATGTTTGAAGTGATCATATACATGTGGATTATAGATTGTAGGGTGAGATTCCCAGGTCGGAAAGCTCAGTGGAGAAGATAGGTAACATGACTGTTGACTTTGTGAAGACAAGAGTAGCCTGGTCTACCATAACTTTGACAATAATGGAAAGAAGAGACAAATTCAGAATATGTGTTAGTGTGTGAAATTGACAGAAGTAGGAAAGTGACTGAATCAGGGAGGATCAACTAGGGAAAAGGGTTTCAAGAATGACTTCTAGATTTCTGATATGCCCCATTGGGTAAATGAGTCATCAACATAGCACATCATTGAAGCTTACTTCTATGTTGACTATTTCAACCAACCTATTACATTCTGCTAGATCTTCCATTGCCCCTTTGTATCTAGCAAACACTTACCACACTTACCTGTTTTAGGCACCTTACTAACTTCTTGGGGAGTATCTGGTCTATTCGATATGTGTAAAGATGAGGTTATGCCTTCACTTGCTTCTATCACCCAGGACTCCAAGACCATCCAACAAGATGCAGAGGTCAACGCATGTCACTTCTCAAGGTACAAGTGGAAAAGGGTGTCCCTCGCAGGACACCAGTCAAACTCAGGAACTGACCTAGGATGTGGGCTGTGCTTTGTGTCTGGGCTAGCTGCAAGACCCCACGATGCCATCAAGATCCCTAGCCAGCTGCAAGCAGCAGGGTAAGGACTATAGCTCCAGACCCTTTTGGAAATTAGCTGAGTCTTTGCCACCAGTTCTGCCCTGCCACACAGCCCCACACTGGCACTCCTCCTGGAGCTGTGGAGCATGTGGTTTTTGAGGTAAGAGCTCATCCAGATGATCTCTGCCCTCTGGGTGCCCACTGCTTAGCCCGAGACCTTTCAGATGGAAGGATGAAACCCACAGGACAATGCAGCCCAACTGTACAGCAGACTCTAGATGACTTTGTAAACCAAATGCATGTGAAAATGTTAAGAGTAATTACCATTACCATTCCCTGCTCTCCCTCTGCCAACACTAAATGCTCTCTATGCATTTTCTCATCCAGTCCCCACACCACCTTTCTGAGCAGGGTTCCTGATCAGCTCTGTTATCCAAGTGAGGACTTGAAGGGTCGGAGGTTCATCCTATGAACCAAAAGGTAAACTATTTGCTCACATCCACACGACCAGTTAAGTGGCCAGCCAGGATTCAAGGGTGGAAGTCCCTGCCTCCAAAGCCTGAACTCTTAGTCATCATGCCGTACCTGACTGTCATTGTCTCTTTTATCTCTTATTAACATGACTGTTAATTAGAACCCAGTCGCAACTCACACTAGTTACTATTAGTTATAGCCATATGCATGCCATTAAATATGTAAAACATTCTGAAACCTGGAAAGCTACAGGGAAAAGAGGACTGGAGGGTGCCTGGGAATAAGTCGGTAATGAAACCCACTGAGGCGAGAGAGAAATCAGCATAACATGCTCAGGAAAGAGGAAACGCAAGTGCAACAGCGGAAGTGAGCAGTGAAACCATTGAAATGAGCTTGCAACACACGGCAGAGGACCGGATGGCAGAGCAGATCGCTAACACCTAACCCTTGAGAAAATGCAAATCATAGTATGTAGCCAAAACGTATGCAAGGCCCAGCCAGGTGGCTCAGATGGTTGGGTGCTGTCCCATGAACCAAAAGGTGGTAGGTTTGCCTTGGCCTGTGTTTCTCAGTGATTACAGCAGTGGTTCTCAACCTTGGCTGCACAGGATGAGGCCCAGAAACAAGGATTTTAAAAAGATTCCCAGGTGATTCTAATGTGCAGCCAAGGTTGAGAACCACTGGATTAGAGCATCAACCCGTGAACCCAAGAGTTGCAGGTTCAATTCCTAGTCAAGGACATGTATCTGGGTTGCAGATTCAATTCCTGGCCCCAGTTGGGGCTTGTGCCAGGGGCAGCCAATCATTGATGTGTGTCTCTCACATTAATGTTCTCTCTCTCTCTCTCTCTCTCTCTCTCTCTCTCTCTCTCTCTCTCTCTTCATCTCTCCCTGCTGCCATTCTCTCTAAAAAAAGTCAATGGAAAAATATCCTCAGGTGAGGATTAACCTGTTCCATCCCCTGTTGGGACACATACAGGAGGCAACCAATTGATGTTTCTCTCTAACATTGATGTTTCCCCCTCTCTCTCCCTTCCTCTCTCTAAAAATAAAAATTAAAAAATAAAACATAGTCTTCTGTAAGGGTTAAAAAGGAAAAAAAAGCTTATGGGATAAGAAGAGTTGAGAAATCTTAAGCTGATTAATTTTGTCTTCTATGGCGAAGAGTTAATGATTATTGCCTGCAATTGATATGTTGTTAAATAGAAAGAAAAAACAGCTCTGATATATTAATGTCATTACTATTTTGGGAGATCTATTCAAAAGCAATCATCTAAAAACCAGAGTTAAGTTCACAGAGATTTTCATGGAAGCATTATTTGTAATAAAACAAAGGGCATAAGGAAAACCTAAACCAATCACAGGACAAATTATGAAAGTCTTATAGAGTGAAATGATTATTACAAAAACTGGGCTACCACAGACATAATGCCTATGTGATTAGCATGCAATGAGGAAAGCAGGTGCCTAATCATTTGTCCACCACCTTTGAGAGTATATAATAGGTTGGGTGCATAGAGAGGAAGTTCAAAGGACGTCCCTCACCCTTCTCACACTCACACATGCACACTCCAGCACCCGGGGAGGCCTGGCTCCATGCTTCCCGCTCTGTTTTCTACATGTTCTATCTAGGCTGAGCTCGACAGCACATGCACCACACCATAGAGTGGATGAGCATTTTTGAATGAATAAATGAATGAATGAGTGGCTTGCATTTTTTTCTCTTTGAAATCATTACGCTCTTGCTACTTTGCCTAGTAAACCAGAGACCCCGTGGCTTTCTGGTCTCCCTCTCCATGTTTTTGGGGCCTCCCCAGCGGTTCAGCGAGCGGATGCTTTGCTTTCCAAGACCCCGGCATGTCTTCTCCAGATGGAAAACAGATCTTACGGGAGGAAAGCATTTTACGATCTTAAAGGACTCCGTCCAAATATTGCATGGCAATATTACACTGTATAATCATTGGGGTCATATAGAAAGTACATAAAGATTGCTATTTTAATTTAGTCTTGCTTTAATAGTATACAGCCCCTGATCCTTGTGGGATCATAAATAGAGACTCAAGGACGTGAAAGAGACAAGTTCTGTGACTTAATCTAGTCCCTTCATTTTCCAGATGAGAAATAGACTGAGGATGCTAAGTGATTTATCTAAAGCAACATATTGCGTTGGTGAGTCATTCACATCTCCACTTTTTAAAGGGCCAAAGTCTTTTTAGAATGTTTGCTTGAGAAGAAATTTAAGAACTAGGTGTGCTGAGCCGTTAGATACCAGATGCAGAGCTGTAGATGCAACAGTAAGCACAGATCATGCCTCAAGGGTGCCCAGGGGCTGTGGGCAGGGCCGCCATGGCTGGGGGAGAAAGGGAAGGGCAATCAAGAATAAGTGATGGCAAAATCCAGGGTTCAGGCCAGCAAGACAGTTCCTAACCCCATGTGGACTGCAACTGCGCCTCGTTTCCCGGGTGCCTGCTCTGCACCTGCTGCATCCTTGCTGGGGAAGTAGACACAAGTCAGCACCACCTCCCAGGGAGGAGCTCATGGTCAGGAACCAAGTCAGGTGACTCCTGGTTGTGCCCAGTGCAATTGGAATCAGAGGCTGAGGGGCCTGCCAGGCTCTCAGGAGGCCACGGTAATGACAAAAGCACAAAGACAAGAACGAAGAGTCTCCAGTAACAGTGTCAACTGCTGAGGATCCATTGCATCCACCTTGTTACTCAAGCTCTAGTGCCTCGATCAAGTTTAAGGCCAGTGTCAGGGCTCAGCATCCAGCCAGAATCGTGCACTGCCGAATATGCCAACCTTTCCCCATAACTGTTTCCAATTTTTTAAATACTTATGATGCATACTACCTTTTCATCTCGAAATGTCCGAGGCGGGCATTTGTATGCACATGTCCATATGCGCACGATAACATAAAAGATAACACAAATCAGAAGAAAGATAGAGAAAGAAATCTGTTAGGGCCCAAGCATTCGCTGTAGCTCTGCAGTGTATAAAATATTAACCTTATTGCAGGCTTTTATTTTAATAAGAATCTCTTGGACTAAATAATGGGAACCAAATACCGTCATGTACTTTCCAACAATGCTACGGGCAGGCCCCTGGGACGATGCGGGGGGGATGTGGGAAGTGACACTTGTGCAGGTTTAAAATTGAAATTGCATTTAATTTGTATGTCCTATTGCTTAGTGGAAAACATGTACCTCGAAGGCAAATGCAGACGGAAATGGGCATCGAGCTAAAAATATTTGAGAGGCAATAATTTGCCTTAATGGCATCCACACCTAGATGGGGGAAGTAATGAAGATCTCAGGGGAGGTGTTTCTTTGGCTTAATTTGTTTGCACGCCGTTACCGAGTTGTCAACCTGAGGACTGTGCGGAGTGACTGCTCATGAACTTTTTTTTGTTTCAGCTCCTCACAAGCACACTCCGTCCCCGCGCACTTTCTTCCATTGATTTATTCAGCATCCAGCGCCTCTGATGAGCTTGCCATTGTTCTAGAAACACAGTTGTGAGCAAGAGGGACCGGGGATGTGGCCCTGATGAGCCGAAGGTCTCATCCACTTGGCCTTCCCTCACTCTCTTTCCCTGAGACCCAGGTGGGTTGGAATAAGACTAGGTCACAGAGGCTGTGGCCAGTAGTGGTGTCATACAGAGGTAGTTAGGAGTGGGAAAAGACTGGGGAAAGGTGGGGGTAGCTAAAAGAACACTTAGAAAGTGGCAAGGGTCAAGCTGAGAAGGTGGCTCCTACAGCTGAGCTCAAGGGATACACCCACGAGCCCCACTGGAAGGGAAAGGGGTGTGAGGACCCCGCTCTGTGCCCACAGGGTTGGGGTCCACAACTGTGTCTGAGTGGCCACCGTTCACATGGAATGAAGAGGTCACCTGAGTTCAATGCACAGACTGGCTTAGAAAACACCTGTGTATGTCAAATAATCAATGGAGCACATTAAAAATAAGTCTTGCCCAGCCAGTGTGGCTCAGTGGTTGAGCATTGATCTATGAACCAGGAGGTCATACTTCAATTCCCGGTCAGGGCACATACCTGGGTTGCAGGCTCGATCCCCAGTGGGGGATGTGCAGGAAAATCAATGATTGTCTCTCATCATTGATCTCTCTCTCTCTCTCTCTCTCTCTCTCTTCCTCTCTGAAATCAATAAAAATAGATTTTTAAAAAATAAGTCTTTAACGCCTGACTAAAATGAAAGCTCAGCCTAAATGACCCCAAATTGACACATATTTAACCTCTGGGACAGCCACACTGGTGTATCCTGGCTCACTGTCTTGATTATATTCTACAGAAGAGCTAAGCTGTGAAGTCCTGTTATTTGAGAACCAACCTGATGACTTCACTCACATTCCTTCCCTTCATGTCTACCAGCCCCAAAGAGTCACCATGGGGCTGAGGCTTGGGAGACGATCTCTCCCATCTACGGGGGATGAGGGTGGACATAGGAAGGTCATAGGTTAAGGAAAAGAGGAGGGGCTGCATAGAGTGATAGAAACACCAAGAGGTGCCCTCCCCTTAGGAAGCAATGGTCCCTGCAGGCTCCATCCTCCAGCCTTCTTGTGGGTTAGTCAGGCTGCTGTGGTTTCTGCTACTGTAGAAAGCCTCGCTCAGAAGAGACCCAGGGTAGACCATAGACAGAGTGACTGTGTCCAGAGCTCACATTGCACAGAGAACACATCAGCTTCCTTTCCTGACTGGTCTAGGGGAGAGATGCCGCCCTACACTGTGAGGGCAGGCTCTGTGGCTGATTCTTCACGTGGTCCTCAAAGGATCTGAACAGAGCTTGGTACGGAGTGGCCACGGTCATTTGGAAAGAATAAATACGTGTTTGCTGCTGATTTAATTCATTTTTCCTGGGTGGAATCAAAGGACCTCTAGGCTCTATGCAGATGCAAGGGGAGGAGAAGAGAGGTTCCTGAGAGGCAGGACCACATCGCAGAATAGCAGAGGGTGGACTTTAAAGAGACTCGGTCCCTAATGCAGCTTCCACCATGTGATGCAGGCGATCTACTCGCACTCCGTGAGACCCGCGATCTTCATTCGTAAAATGAGGATGATGATCCTACCCACTCCGCAGTGTTTTGGTGACACGTAAATGAGATCATTCGTGTTCAGCACTCAGCACAATGCCCAGCTTGCAGTAAGTGGCAGTAAATCATAGCTATTATCAAGAGTGGCGGCAGTAGGTAATATTCAAACAGACACTCTAAATTTTTAGATAATGCTAGTTTCTATAACAGATAAATCCCCCAAATTTCAGTGACTTGACGTACAATAAATTATGTGTCTCTCACATAACATCCAGCCAGCAGAGGGACCAAGAGGAGGAGAGAATCTGCTCCATGCAGTCATTCAGGGACCCAGGGGTACAGGGCTGTGTGTGGGTGGTGGTGGTTGCGGGGGGGGGGGGGCGGTTAACATGTGGTTCCCAAGGTTGCTCTAAAGCAAAAGCATCACATGGGAGGTTTGTGAAGGCCAGTCCTGGAAGTGACACTCTTGTCTTCAACTCACGTTCCATTGTCTACAATTCAGTTACATGGACCCCGAACCACAGGGAGACTGGGGAATGCAGTGAAGTCTGTTGGGAAAGAAGAGAAAGGGGGGGTAGTAAACAGTCCGAAAGTCTCAGCCACTTAGTCACCCCACTATACTATAAAAATCAGGACTCAAACCCAAGTCCAGGTTATGAACTATGAGGTCTTTCAGGTACCGTTTCCAGGCCCTGCACCCTCACAGCTGCGGCGCAGAAGGAGGGCTCGGCCGGGATGCAGGTGTAGCGCACAGGTGTGGCTTCCAGGTCAGAGGAAGCAGGTGAGCCAGGTGATTTGCACAGGCCCTTCTACCACTTGAGCAACTGCTTCTTCCAAATAGGAGGGTTTTAGCGACATTGTCAAGTGTCAGGAAATTGTAGGAGAAACATTTACTAGAGGCAGTAACTGGTTGTGAGGTCTTGAAGCGCATCCCTTAACCTCAGATTCGCATTTGCCTTATTTGTACAACAGAATTACTGACAGGAAAGGGTTGCAATGTGTTTGGAATAAGCCATGGTGGATAATAAGCACTCAAGAAATGGAGGCATTATCCATGTGGTTTTATTTAGACACCAGGAGATTGGAAATAAATGCTTTTTCCCCCCATTTTCCCTGCTGATAGCCTCAGAGAGTCAAGTATTATGGTGTCCGGCTTGCTAGGTGAGGCCTGTGCTTGGCTCAGTCCTCAATGAAGCAGAGAATCCAGCTACTTCCAGTACCAACCCTTTCCTCCAATCACGAGAATGGAGGTTACCTCCTCCTGTCCAGGTGAACGTTATTGATTCCAGTGGAGAAAGCATGCGCCTTGCCTCCAGCTCAGCAGGTCTGTTGCAGAGGTCGCCTGTGGTCACCTGTGGTCGCCTGTGGTCGCTTTCCATGTGTCCTTCCCATCTCAGCCGCTCCTGGTTGTACATGACAATTTGGAAGAAGAACTCAAAAACCCATTTCTGTCCCTCAGAATGAATCCATTTGCACCAAAGGCCTTAATGAGAACTGTAGCTTTTGCAGAAGGGTTCCTACCCAACAATAAGCTTTACAAAATTCCATCAAACCTGTCTATTTGCCAAAATCCCCTCTTCTCTGTGCCCCATCCTCAGAGGCATTATCACCTCTCCCTCCCCGTCATCACTCAGCTCTGAGGGCCCCTGTCTCCTTCTGCGTGCATCTTCTCCTTGGGAATCGCATGGGCCCAGCCTCCATTGTGAAGAGAAATGCAGGCTCCCCTCTGCCTCCGTCCTATCCACATCTTCCTAAGAAGCCTCAGGAAACAAAAAGCTCACCAGTTTCCAGGATCTGCCCTCTTTTGAATACAGTAGGGGTGCCAAAGTTACCCGTGACAGGAGTGGAGGTAGATATGCAGTCTCTGAGCCAAGGTCATGATTCTCTAAAGAGTGAATCTCAAACTAAACACTTTTGTTTGTCTTTGTTTTTCAACTAAATCATACAGTCTTTGCTTTGGAAAGACACAGAGGACCTATCTATCCTCATTTCATGCTGTAGCATTGGGTTCGTGGGATGCCTCGTTCCCCCTGGATATTGCCACATGGAGGCCTTGGGTCTCCTTATTGCCATCTTTTCTTTAACATTCAACTATTGCTGAATTTGGCAGATTTAAAAAAAATCAATCGATCAAAAAGAACATCTCATTTAATGAGAGCACTTAAACACCTTTCAATGCACGTTTTCAGGTTCTGGAAGCCCACAACATCCATTTTCAGCTCCAAGTGTTCTCGTTTGGGTGGCTGGGTTTTACTCCCCTAAGAAGTCTGCACACATGGGAAAACGTCATCAATTCTATCAATTTTATTCTCCGAGGAAAAAAGCAAGTGCGTAACTGGATTGAAATGGATGAAAATGTGGATTGAAAGGGGAGGATGCGTGTATTTATGTTTTCATTTTAAGTAAATAGATACATACTGAAATATAATAGTCACTGAGGAACCAATATGAAATCACTGCAAATGCTTACCTACAGAAGGTATTCTCAAAATAGCTTTGAGAATTTTCCAGGAATAAAGTTCCCCTCACTGAACGTTAGGGAAGGAATTTTTAAAAAGTGAGATTCAATATCCCCAAACTTCCATCTCACCTTAGCGTCACTGAAACCCGTAAATGTCTAGTTTAATTCTTGGGATAGTTCATAAGCTGAATATGGTGGGGGACAGATAAAAATTGGGGGGGGATGCTGTGAAAAGTGAAAATCAGTGATTCTATTATGTCATCCAAAGATCCAGAATCCTTGAAACTTTCATCGGTCCATGATGTCAAGACTTTTTTTTGTAATGATGCCAAGATGTGCTTTGCTTTTCCACTGTACTGACATTCACAGCGATGTGCAAAGCAGTTGTGGGAGAAACCACTGTCATCTGAGCACACATCAGGGCAATGGCCTCAGATGGTGTTGGTAGTCATTGTCTTCACTTCTTGATTTATTTGTCTCCCACCTGGCCAGTGTGGTTCAGTGGTTGAGCATCAACCTATGAACCAGGAGGTTCACAGTTTATTCTCGGTCTGAGCACATGCCCAGGTTGCAGACGAGATCCCCAGTGTGGGGCGTGCAGGAGGCAGCCGATCGATGATTCTCTCTCATCATTGATGTTCCAATCTCTCTCTCTCTCTCTCTTTCCCTTCCTCTCTGAAATCAATAAAAATATTTTTTTAAATGTAGTTTCTACTTTAAAAAAAAACTATGGTCCTCATGAAACTTTAAAAAAATATTAATGCTATGATTTCTCAACCTGGGAATACAGGTCTGTTTAGTTTTCTACTACCGCTCTACAAGTTACCACAGTGGCTTAGAACAACACACATTGATGCATCTTCTAATTCTGTAGGTCAGAGATCTGACATGGGTCTCACCAGGTGATCTTAATCAAGGTGTCAGCATCAGCGGGGTTGTCTTTGCCTGACAAAGATAGAGGAGAGTCCATTTCCTGGCTTCTCTCAGCTTTCGCTGCCACCTGCATTCCTGGGTCATGGTTCCATCTTCCCTGGTCAAAGTCAGCCGCATTGCATCTCTCTCTCTCTCCGTCATGGTCGCATGTCCCTCTCTGAATTCAGCCAGGAAAAGCTCTCCACTTATGAGACCAATGTCTTTAGGCTGAGCCCTCCCACTGAATCCAGGATGATCTCATCTCAAGATCCTCCACTGAATCCCACCTGCAATGTGCCTTTTGCAAGGAGGTACCACTCTCAGCCAGAGACGAGGATATGGGCATTTGGAGGGGCCATTGTTCTGCCGAGCACAGACTTCATAGTATTCCGACAAAAAGGGAAATGAGGCATACGACACTTCTGACACATACTGAAATGAGACGGCAGTCCCAAGCAAAGGCACTTTTTGTGTGATGATTTCAGTTGTGAGCTAAGCTGGTGTTTTATTCATGAAATACCATTGTTACTTGAAGCACAACTTACAGGCAAATGAGGATTGTTCGGATCTTAGGGGTTTGGCACACACTTTTTTTTTAATGAACAAAATGAGCTTGAAGTTTTCACTTGAACAATAATTTCATTATTGGCAACAAACAACTGATGGGTTTAGTTGCCAATAATGAACTTAGAGCTTCCAGGTTAAATTAGAACTTTGGGAAACTGGCCTCTGCTATCATGACCCTGACTCCTTCCCATTATTAAAGACTTTTCTGATGAGATCAGTGGAGATATTAATGAAGGTGACTTTTGTAGGTAATGACAAAAATATGTCAGTATTTAGGTGATCATCATCACTCAAGGAACTGGTATTTTCCAAATCAGATATATATGACATTGCAAAGTCATATATGGATCTACCAGTAATTACACCTAGAGTTCAAGATAGTCCAATAGATTTTAATATAACAGAGTATGAAAAGCTCATTAATATTGTTTCAGATTTCAAATTCCCACGAATCCTTAAGAACTATCTCTTGTCGAGTTTTGGTTTAGTGTCAAAGAAGAATTTCTCAAATTATCTGAAAAGCTATAAAACACTCCTCCCATTTCCAATGACACAAACACCTGAGGCTAGATTTTCTTCATCTACTTCAGTCAAAACCCCTTGTCACAATATTTTGGATTCAGAAGCAGACATGACAGTCCAACTGTCCTCCATTAAGCCAGACATTAAGGAGATTTACAAAAATGGAAAATAATATCACTCTTCTCAGTGATATTTTTTTGAGGGAACCTCATTACTTTTCAAGTAATGGATTAGTTATTATTTTAAGATAACTCAGTAAATGTATATTCTATATGTCTGTTTTTATTTCTAATATGGTAAATACTGATACAGCTCATGTGAGCAAAGCTATTTGTGTCCTCAACAGTTTTTAGGAGTGTAAAGTGAGGCCAAAAAGTTTAAAGACCACTATCTATATATATAAAAGCCAAGTGACAAAACAACTGGAATGACCAGAATGACCAGAACGACCCAAATGACCAGTCGCTATGACACGCACTGACGCCGGCCAACAGGCCCAATTGGGGGTGGAACCGGCCAGCTGGCCAACCTCCTGCAGCCCCACCCCTCAGCTGGCCCCACCCCCGATCAGTCCTGATCAGGGTGGACCAGCCAGACCCAACCTGTGCAGGAATTCGTGCACTGGGCCTCTAGTATTAAATAATGTCAGGGATAAAGCAATTAGGTAGAAATGTCCCATAAGCTGCTTCAGCCAAAGGTATAATAAGTAATATTACAGGAAAAAAGGGACTCCATGTTTTGCTTACTGGGAAATTTATTTATCTGTAGAATCCCAATCAGGAAATGACATGATGCATCATATCAATGGGTTGTTTTTGATGGTCAGTGTGTGGCTGACCTCTGATCTGACCATGTTCCAAGGTCTTCTTTTCCAGACCACATGCCAACCCAGAACCACATCACAGAGAACTCACTTGGTGAACATCCTGGTGTCCCTGCTGCAATGAACCTTCTCAGTCCTGTGAGATGGAGGAAAGAAGCCTATCCATGTGTGTAGTGTCTGGATTGCTGATTTGATTGGATGGGAAAGCCCTGAGTTCAGTAGATGGCACATAAACCTGAAGGGTGGGATGGCATTGGATCCTCCTGAGGAGGAAAGCAGGGCCAGGCACCTTATCTTCATCAGTAGGTGGCCAAAGGGCCATGGACAGTCCCTAATGGACCTGCAAGCAGTGTGCTTCGTGCACATTTTCTGGGAAGAGTATCCATAGACATTTTCATCAAGTTTTCAAAGAAGCCCCCAGGGAAGTTTAAGAACCACTGGATTAATGTTTCATTCACTACCTGCTTTCAGCTGGTTTGTGCTCCCCAGACCTTTGCTTGTGAATCCGTCACCACAGTCACCGCACTCTAAAGAGCACCCTGTGTTATAATCAATGAGTTACCCTCATCCACCAGCCTGTGAGCTCCAGTGAGATCAGACACTGTGTCCTACTCACTGTGAATTTCTGTTTTTACAAAGTGCTTTAGATATCATAGGTGCTCAATAAATTCCATCAAGTTAAATTAAATTATCTCATTTACATTTAATCATGTGTACATTCAAAATGGTAAGTTATAAATAAGTCCTATGCAAATGATATATACTCACACAGATATGTGTATGAATACACAAATTACGTCTATGTCTGAAAAGCAACTGGCCCTCATTTATTCATTATCTATTCATTGAGTCCATGTGGCAAGTCCTGGAGACAAGTAGTTGAAAAAGGCATCCTTTCAGCCCGGATGAGCTCACCATACTATGGAGGACATAAGGGTAAGATTCACAAGAACAATATGCTGTAACTCGCTGGCTTTGGGAAACCCAGAGGACTTTAGGAGCACAGAGTGGAGGACAGGCACCCAACCCCTGGATGCAGGAGATCACTGGAAGCCTCTACAATGGGAAAATCCTAAAAATAATACTAATCATAAGACTTACATGGGCAGGAGAAATACAGCAAGAGGACCAATGGAGAAAGGCTTTCAGGGAGCAGAAGGTCCATGTGAACATGTAAAGAAGCTACAGCATGAGAAATCATGGTATACACTCCCCCCCCTCCCACATGCACACACACATGCAGAGCCTGTTACTCCAGAAGCACCATCGACTCCCATTAAATCCACAAGCAACACATTCCTGCTGGTGAATCCTCAGTTTTTCCCCTTAAAAATTAATGGATAGGACTAGGTCAGTGGTTCTCACTCCTACCTGAACATTAGAGTCACCCAGAGTATTGCTAAACATTTTTTTGTTCAGGGTACATGCTGTAGACTTGAAATAACAAGGCCCTCTGCCTCCTGGCTCTGTGGTCTTGAAGGTCCCTCACATCCTCTCCCTGAGACACAGTTTCCTCATCAATATAATGGTGGTTATAATGTTATCTCATTTTATTGTGTTGGTCTGGGATGGGGTCCATGTATCAGATCTTTAAAAAAGTTATCCACATGATTCTACAGAGAACCACTGACTACTAAATTAGAGAATTCCTTCTGGCTTCATTCATTCTTTTCTTCGTTCAACCTTTAATTATTTATTTTTACTTCTCTATCTACTGATCATGAAAGCGTGTGGCATTCCAGGCACTGTCCTGTGTATTTCTGCGACAGCAAATGGAACAGGACCATCCTTGTCCTCATGGAATTTGCAATCCAGCAGACGCTCAGAAGGATGTGTCTCTGACTCAGCTTTGTCCCAGTGTCTGATTTTTTCCCACACCTTCCACCACCATCACCTCTGGGCCAACTGATTTTAAATCCCTCGATGCAGTTATTCAGTCACATGTACATACAAAGTGTAAAGTTCCGTTTCTCCCACACCATTTCCTTATTAATCTGTTTCCGGAGCAATGTTAATCTGTCATCTCAGTTTGCATGCCAAACCTTCCCTTTGAGCACTAATTGTCCAGACCACCTCTATTTCTAAATGCCATAGACTTGAAATAACAGGGCCCTCAGCCTCCTGGCTCTGTGGTCTTGAGGGTTCCTCACATCCTCTCCCTGAGACACAGTTTCCTCATCAATATAATGGCCGTTGTAATGTTATCTCATTTAAACTTCAGAAAATGAAACTTATGAAGTAGATATTGTTTCTTATGTTATGGGTGGGGAGACGGAGGCTCGGGGAGGTTAAAGGAAGTGTCTGCTGTCTCAGCCCTGGGAAGTGTCTGATTTTGTCTAGAATGTAGATCACCTCAAAACGGCTGTGCGTGGGCTCTTTCCATCATACTCGTTCCAATAACTTGGCCGCCACTCAAACAAGCTGGACAGGTCCTTGGAATCCTCTGGAGTCCATCTCCAAGCAGGCCTTGCCTTATGGGCGTGCCTTGTCCTTGATCGCTAGCTGTATACCTAGGCCCCTATGCTTCATTGATTGGTACACAGCTTCCCCTTGGAGAAGACTCTACAGGGCACGGGTCCAGGAGAGCCATGCAGCCCAGCCAGCTTCGTCCCATAGAAGATGAACATGTCTGATGTCTGCACTGTCCTGTCCCACGGAGTAGCTGTGGGTCCACAGTGACTATGAAACACTTGCCACATGGCTAGCGAAGCTAAAGAACTGAATTGTAAATTTTATTTTGCCGAATTTCAAATTGAAATAGCCACGTCACTCGTGGATACGCATTCAGACAGCAGAGTTGTAAGTTGTGTGTTCATGGCAGCAGCAAAGCATCAGAAATAACCGGTCCTGCGACCAGGCAGCCGCAGCCTGTGTGTGCTGTGGGCGTGGGAAGCTTGCTCCTGGGCTCACTGGTCATGTGCACACACGGTGCTCAGACTGCGTCTTGGAAAGTGTCACCATGAGCCCCTGGGGGAGACTGAGACCTCTGGTTCTCCACCAGGACTGCGGGCAGGAACCATAGTGTTACGTCTGGGAAAAGCCAGTCCCCGTTTGGGAACGGACACCAAGGGGGACACCCAGGTCTCTAGCTCCTCACTCTCCTTGTCTTCACACACTGTCAGCTGTTCCGCTGGACGCTGGGTGGAGAGGCCTATTTTCCCTTCAAAAGCATGTCCTGTGATTCAACACGGGCCCAGCCAACACGTGGCCCCGGAGCAGAGCATCCAGGCCTCTGAAGGAGACACCGCGTCCCCGACGGAAAGGTACACGTGGTCCTAAGGAGAGCGTGCGGGTCAAGGCTGGGACAGCAATGACCTTTCTCCGTAACCTGCCTGCACTCTTCCATGTTAACATACTGTGAGCGGCGCGGGAGTGACAAAACCAATCCATCACCCCGGAGCCAACACAAAGAGGAATAGAGAGGTTAACAGAAATTGATGACATCCCCGCCGGAATTGTACACTGATTCGGCCAGCCCTCCGATTGAAATAGACAAAGATTTATAGTCCGCGCGCGGACGCGGGCTCCCTTGATTGCCTTGATTTTTTTATGCGCTCCTGCATATTTATCCCCGAGCTCATCACCGGCGTGTCGCGTTAGAATGCTGATTTGATTTCACATTCCAAGAGGAGCGGCTCTCCGCAGCCATTTGCATGATGTGGGAGAAATCGCCAGAACGGCTTCTGAGGGCAGCGGCCACAACGCTCGCTGGTGTTCACCTGCACAAGCAGGCTCCTGTAATATATATATTTTTTGAAATTCAGATTTCCTTTTGCTCCCCTCGGTGTAAAAATAAAAAAGGGGAATTATTCCATATCCTGTGGATGAGAAATTGTATTTTGTCATGCCTCGGAGGGCTACCGCGGCATCGCGCTCTTATGAATTCGTTTGATATCGGGGCTGTGCGTTTCGAGTTCCAACACAAATTCTTCCCCCCGTGACATTATTACTGAAAGCTTTTATCAGTTCATTGTGACAGAAAATTGATTATTATCCTTGACATTTGATGGATAGCTTTCATAAAAGGACCTTTTTTTATTTCATGTTGGCCCATAAAGTCCCTCCCACACCCACCCCCAAAAAAAACCCTTTCCTAAGACACGAAAAGAATTTCTCAATTGCCTTGTCAAACTCCCTCTAGGCATCTGCAGTGGGGAAGCAAGTGCCTGAGACAAAAAGTTGAAGGGCAAGTACAGATCTGAACTTGCTCTCCCCACTACCCTGCATCCGGCCTCAAGTGAGGGAGCGCCCGGCAGACAGGCCCCGGGACTGGCAGGTGAGATTCCACAGCTGATCCATCAGCAGTTTCATGAGAAATTCTGTTTGTGACCGTTGGTGAGACAGCACGTTGCTAGAGTTGAGTCCGCATTCAGAGACTATTTAGATAACGTGTTCTCTTCACTGTGTCAGGTGGGAAGAGCGTCGCTCTACTCACTAGTAAGCATCCCCATTGCGTTCCTGCCGTGTTCCTGCTCTCCCAGCTGACCCCTGGTGTAGCACTGTGAGAAAGACGGTCTTTTTTCTTTTTAAGTATACTTTTATTGATTTCAGAGAGGAAGGGAGAGGGAGGGAGAGATAAAAACATCAATGATCAGAGAGAATCCTCAATCAGCTGCCTCCTGTAGGCCCCACACTGGGGATTGAGCCCACAACCAACCCAGGCATGTGCCCTGACCGGGAATCAAGCAGGTGACCTCCTGGTTTCTGGGTCGCTTTTATGAATTTGTTTGAGCCACAGCCAGCTGGGCAAGAAGGATGGTCTTATCGCTTCTCTCCAGCTTAGGCCCTGAGGTTTGGAGAGTGGAGGGAACTGGACTCGGGCCCCGAGTGGTAAAGACAGACCTTGAACCAATCAAGCTGACTTGAAATGCAGGGTCCATCCACTACTTAACGCCCCACCTGCAGAAACCATGTCTAGAGAAACAAGGCAGGCATCACCTTTGGAAACACATTTTTTTCAACTCAGTTATTCAGTCAAACACACACACACACACACACACACACACACACACATCACCCACATACACGTCACCCACACACACGTCACCCACACACATGTCACCCAACAGAAAGAACAACTGAGTCACAGTGTCACGCAGACTCCAGGCAGCTGCTCGCCTTGTCAGCTCCTGACCTCACAGTCCTCTCCGCCCCACACCAGTGGCTGCCCCCGAAGGCGCCGAGGACTCTGATGTATTGTTTCAAGTTGAGCGAAGTCATCTTAGTCTTGATTAGAAGATTGGGGGAGGGGAAGTCAGAAACTAGCATTTGAGGAGCAAAGCTCCTAGTTTCCATGGCACCCTCGCGGGTACAAGAGTGTTAGCAGATGTCTAATGTCACCTGCATGACTTTGAGGAGACACCCCCGCGCCCAGTCACAGACCAGGGTCCCTGGTCTCTGGGATGTCAGCTCAGTCTTACAGAGAGGGGCAGTGAGGGATTTCAGAGAGAGGGGCAGCGAGGGGACCACGCCCACATCTTCGGAGACTCCTGTCACAGTCTCTGGTTCCCTAGAAGCCCAGTTGGGTTCACTCCCCTTTGGAGAGCCTCCAGGTTTTGCTGGGCATTTATTCCCACTATGGGAAGAACCGGCTTTCTAACCAACACAGGAAATTAGTATTCCATAGAACATGGGCACCTTCCATCCACGGGCCGATACTCTACCCACTGGGCAAAGCCAGCTCGGGAACATCAAGGTCTCCATCTAAGACTGTTAGGATGTACGCAGGAGAAGCCACGCAGACCTCACTTAGGAAAAACCACGCGGGTCGCAGGAGAACTAGAAAGGCTCCGATTCTCCAGACTTCGCCAGCGACCTCACTCTATGCCAACGCAGAACGCACTGTCCTCCCGTGCCCCCACCCCCGGGTGTGATAACAGGCACTGGTGGGGGATCGGAATTAATAGAACAGTAGGTGTCTGTGGAAAGAGGAGATTTAAACGAGTTCATTAAGTGTAGGAGATAGGAAACTATTTGATGAATCAAATGGTCTTCATTAAAAGTGCACTTTCCCTGGGAGCTAGAGACACCACTTAAAAATACATTTTTTTTCTGAGTAAGGAAGAGAAATCAGTGTAGGATCATCGTAGAAATTTGGAACATATAGCAGTGCACTCTATCACAAACACACACTTGTAATCTAGACTCACAGGTAACCACAATAAATGTGATTTGGGGCAGGATTATTTTTTCTCTGTTTATGTGCCTCTGAGAATTACCAGTTAAGATCAAATGGTATATATTGTTTTTATACTTTTTTAAAAAATTGCTTAACACTGCATCCAGAGTCTAGACATTCCCTTTTCTTTGGAAACTTGACTTTTAATGGCTACATAGTATTTAATCATTAAGACATAACAGGCAACATATTTTTCTAAGTTTCCTGCTTTTAATAAACCCTTAGGTTACTTTTAGTTTTCATGGTTTTAGTCAATACTGTGGCCTACTTTGATGACCAAGTGGCAAGAATTCCCATGTGAGATGGGCTGAATTGTCCCATTGTTCAGAGGAGAAAAAGGTGGAATAGGCAATTTTCCCAGAGCCATGCAGCAGTGAGTCGAGGAGGGCTGGGACCTCAGGCCCACTTGTCCCACAACACGGAGGTGCAGTATTGCTGCTCAGGAGAAATTCTCTAAATAGTGCAAAAGCAGGAACCTTGAAATGAGCCATTTGAACCGGATTAGAAGAGAAAAGCTTGTGTTAATTCCTTACGTATAACTCTTACCAGCTCTGTGTTCTTTTTCTTTTAGTCTTCACCCTATGATAAGTTTTTATTGTTGTTGTTGCTTTTGAAATATATTTTTATTGATTTCAGAGAAGAAAGGAGAGGAAGAGAGAAATAGCAACATCAATGATGAGAAAGAATCATTGATCAGCTGCCTCCTGCATGCCCCACACTAGGGACCAAGCCTGCAACCTGGGCATGTGCCCTGACTGGAATCGAACTATGATCTCCTGGTTCATAGATTGATGATCAACCGCTGCACCATGCCAGCTGGGCAGTTTTTTATTGATTTTTTTAGAGAGAGAGAAAGGGAGAGAGAGAGAGAGAAACATAGATGTGAGAAACATCAATTGGTTGCCTCCTGTCTGCCCCCCAACCAGGGATCCAGCCCACAACCTGGGTATGTGCCCTGACCCAGAATCCAGCTGCAAACTTTTGGTGTTTGGAACAATGCTCCAACCAATGGAGCCACCAGGTCAGGGCACCAGCTGTGTTCTTGAACTCACCTTAGGGACTCACCTTAGTCCCATTTCACCATCTATAAAACAGGTGTTGCAGCCTTGTGGTGTCGATATGAGGATTAAAAACATATATTGATTTAGTAAAATTCAAAACAAATTAAAACACCCCAAGCCATGCAAATTGAAGAAAAAAAAAAAAAAACGATTGGCAAATACGATTGGCAAATTCCAAATAATCCAGGTTTAATAATTTATTTTTATTTCATTCGCAGTATGAATGTGAGCACTGTGTTTTTCAGGTGTTTTAAACATGCATGGTAAAAGATTTAATGGAATATAAGTAGGCATTTGACTATTTCATCTTCATTCCTAAAAGTTTATATTTTTAAGCTGACTGAAACCTCTTATTTGGATCTCCTCATTGGAAAAAGAGATGAAATGTGGAGTTCATGTTTTACCAGATGTATGTGCATATATACACATGCATAGGCATATATGTATACACATATATGTACATATGGGTGTGTATATATGCAGAGATAGAGGTGGAGAGAGATCTTAAGGATTTGGCTCATGAGGTTACAGGACTGGCAAACCTGAATTTTGCAGAGCAGGCCGGCAGGTTGGAGTCCCAGGATGCAATTGATGTTGTAGTTCATCTGAAGATTGGGGGCAGAGTTCCTTCTTTTGAGGGAGCAGACGATGCCAATGTGTTTTCTCTTAAGATGCTCATCTGGCCGAAACCGGTTTGTCTCGGTGGATGGAGCGTCGGCCTGCAGACTGAAAGGTCCCAGGTTCGATTCCGGTCGGGGGCATGTACCTGGGTTGCGGGCACATCCCCAGTAGGAGATGTGCAGGAGGCAGCTGATCGATGTTTCGCTCTCATCGATGTTTCTAACTCTCTATCTCTCTCCCTTCCTCTCTGTAAAAAATCAATAAAATATATTAAAAAAAAAAAAAAAAAAAAAAGATGCTCATCTGATTGGATGAGGCCCACCCATATGATGAAGGGCGATCTGTTTTACTCAATGTCCATCAATTTAAATGTGAATCTCATCTAGAAACACCCACAGGAATCATTCAAAATTAAATTTGACCAAATTCCTGGGCACTGTGTCCCATCCAAGTTGCCACATAAAATTAGCCATCATGAGAGTCCTGAGGGTGTTCCTTGAGACCCTGAGTGGTGCCATCTTGGGGTGCGAAAGAGGGAACAGGTGGAACATAGCAGGATAGGGCTGCTCCTCCCCCTTTTTCAATGGAACTTTTAAGAGCAGCAGTACTGGGGTTAGCAATGCAGCGTGGGTCTCAGCCTTGGAAACTTCATTGCTGTGTTTCCTGCCGTGGAATCCACCCTCCATTTGCAGAGCGAAGGTGCCATGAAGAACAAAGAACTCAACCTTGAGATTCCAACTAGACATTTTGTGTCTAAAGAAAAGCAATGCTCTTGAATGTGTGAATATTTTTTTCAGGTAGAAAAAGTGTTTTATTAATTTAAATAGGAAAAATAAAGTTGGGTTCTGTGACATGGCCCATGTTCAGAAGTCTGAGGCGAGAGATTCACTGGGGGCTGTATGGTAGACAGCAGGGTAGAGTGTGGCTTTGGGTTAGGAAATAAAACGCTGGTGGAGTTGGAAGGGGCTGGGGGAGTTGGAGCGATTGCAACCATGGTAAGAACACTTCCTACCTCTCAGCCCCAAACCCTTGTCCAGAGGAGGGAGGGGTGTGAGATGATAGAAGTTACAACAGAAATGTTCAAAAGTTCAAAAAAGGGTCTGAAACGCCCAGGTTACACTCCACTTCTGTCCTGCACAGCGCACGGTGAAGTAGAGTAAAGCATATGTTAGGACCAAATTGTGGGCGTGTAACACGGTGTTATTACTGGGTTTGGTTAAACTTCTGCATTGGCCATGACCTGGTGGTTATAGGTTATTTGTTCACATGTTCTCTCGTTTACCCCCAGCGAGTATCTACCTCTAACCAGCAGCAGCAGGCTCTGAGCAAGGCACTCAGTGTGTTCAGTTGGTGTCGTAGTCCCTGTCCTCAAAGACTTCACATTGGAAGGGACCCCATGAAATGCAGACGTGGACGCACCAATAGCCTGGATACTCCTCTGCTTCGGGGGCACAGGCTGGTCTCCACTCCCCAGTGTCTAAGCAGCGCGGCTGCCTGGCTGAGCTCTGGATCATGCACAGCCTTCCCTGGCCCATGAAGGCTTCCCACTGGGTCCTCCTTCATTGCCAGAGCGACTGGGAGGTAGAGTCACAAGCTAAGGGTCCTGGCCCCCAAAGGACTACCCCAAGCAGAGTCCCCCCACCCACGGGGCAGCCTCACTCCTCATCTGTGAGTGAGAGCTAAAGGCATCGTGCTAAGCCATTGAGATGTGGAGATTGTTATGGCAAACTGACCTGTCCTGGGGGCCAGGGGGCATTAGAAAGGCTCTCCCGTTAGCCAGCCTAGACTGGCGAGTGCACTTAGGAGGTATGTGTGTTTTATGGTTGGCAGGGGAGCAATGGTGCCACCGGTGCCACGAAGGAGACTGGCCTTCCCCTGACCCAGGCCAGGACAGCAGTCCGCCTAGTCCTGATTCTTGAAAACTGCACAAAGGGGGCACTCTCCTAGCCCGCTGTCGGGCCCACTGACTCCCGAGGAGTAGACATGTGTTGAGTGCAAGGACTGGAACCCCAAACATGGCAGAGAGTAGGTAGATGCTCAATGAACAAAAGAAGCACATTGAGTTCTACTGGGGGCCCTGCTGGCCAGGGCCGTGAGGAGGCATGAGTCCTCCGCACCTGTGACCTCAGGAAAGAAGGGGAAGCCACCCAGGTGAGTTGGGGGCGGGCCTAGAGGGGAAGGAGGGTCAGCCTCCAGCAGGAATGGAGAAGCCAAAATGGTTTCCTCCCAGCTCAGCCTCTTCAGACTCAACCACTTGGTTTTCCTAGAAATAAGGAGGCCGCCCTTCCCCCTGCACCCCCCCGCCCCCGCCTCCGAATTTAGTTGTGCTTCACATCCATGCATTGCTGGGTCCTGTGGCCACCAGACCTTGAAATCGGTTCTCCGACGTATTATCAAGCGCTTGTTCAAATTCATTGGAAGCCCCGGCTATCTCCCTCCTCTCACCCACAGTCCTTTGGGAATGAAAGGGAAACAATGGATTCATTTCACAAAATTCATCACATTTACATATTTTTATCATGAGCTCAACGAATGTTTTTAATTAAACCGTATTTTAAAGAGGGTAGAGAGGGAGAGGCGAGATGGTAAATATTTAACACCTAATCAAGGGGAGAGAAGCGTGAAGCTGAACCCCTCATTAAGCGGCTTGGGTGGAGGGGGGCCCTGGGAGAAGCCTGGGTCGGAGCCCCCGCCCTCCCTTATCAGGGGGTGACACCAAGCAAGCCATTTCACCTCTTTCAGCCTCATTTTCCTCATCTGGGGGAGTGGGAAGGATGCCAGACTCATGGGATTATTGGCAGGAGAGCTTAACCATATTAACAGGAGTCCTGGCCAACATTTCCAGATAGAAACTCTGTCCAGGCACTTGACCCCGCCTGCAGCAGGATCCTGGCCTTGGCCCCGTAGAGGACGCACTGTTAGCTGCCTCAGTTTACGGAAGTGTAAAGTGAAGGTTAGGGGAATCAGGTGCCCTGCCCAAGGGCGCAGCAGGCTGGCATTCTGACCCTGGCAGCTGGTGTCCGGAGCGCCCGCTCTTAGCTGTGATTTTCCTGTCCCAGGGACAGATACATGCACACCTTCCTTGTTTCTCAAGTTCAAGCTGAAGAACAGCGTGTCCAGATGCCTTTCTACTTATTTCTACTATGGCTCCTACTTCCATCTTGCATGGCCTCTGCAGCTTACAAAGCGAGCCTGCACAGATTTCCCGCCAAAAACACAAATAACTGAAGCTCCCTCCACATCAGGGAAGGCTCTGTGCGGCACCTGTGTCAGCAATGAGAGTGCAAAACAGGGGAGGCGATGGGGAGCGAAAGAGAGAGCCGTACCCCCAGCTCTTGGGCGTGCCCTGATCAGGCGGCCTCAGGAGGTGAGCCTTCTGTCTGTTTGATTCTGGGAGTGGTTGGATGCATGGGAGCCAGGATGCAGGAGGCCAGGGCAAACCAGAAGGCGCACCCTCTCCGCACTGTGCTAAGTGCTCTGTGGAGATAATTGTATGGCTGCTCTGCAATCAGTTCTGAGAAAATTGCTCCTCCCAAATTAGCTTCCCCTTATGCAATAATTTTTAGTTGATGGCATTGAATTGCTGCAAAGAAGCTGTGTGTGTGTGTGTGTGTGTGTGTGTGTGTGTGTTCAAATACTGGACAAATAGCATGAGTAGACATTATCATTATCAGAAGAGGACACTTAAGTTCAAATATATCTGAATTGCCCTCCCAAAAAACAAGAGTTTCCCTTTCATCCTCTCTGGCTTTCTCCCTCCCCCTTCCTCCCTCCCTTCCTTCCTCCTCTCCTTCCTCTTCTCCTCCACTGTCTCCCCCTCCTCCTTTCACATAATTACAGTGCCGTCTGGCCTTCCCACTTTCTGGGTCACAGAAGAGGCAGCTTTCACGTGGCAGGCGGAGTTCTGTGAAGAACAACAGCTCTCATGGAACCTCATCACTTAGGCACCTCTTTAGCCTGATCGTGGCATGATGATCGTGCTGGTCCTCCTCAGCCATGTTCCCACTAGCAGGGCAGCTCTACTTCCCAGGAGCAGTGGGAGACGGGAATGGGCCAGATGGGATCTTTCTGGAACTCTTCCGCTAAGTCTGCTGGGACCAGGGACACAAGCCACCTTGTCAAACCACGCAGTGCCTTCTCACAGAGTGGAGTGGGGGGGCCTTCCTGGGTCCCACCCGAGCTCAGGTGAAGAAGTGAGCTGCCCGTGACCAGGCTGAGAGCATCAGACACTAGCCTGATCTCACTCATCAGAATCCAAGCCCTGTGTGTCCACCACAAGGCCACAGGGCTTCAAGGTAGAAAAGGCAGCTTCTGCTTTGAATCATCTCTGTCAGAGGTCAACCAGCTAGCAGGGCGCCCACTTCAGCAGTTTCGTGGGGCCTGGATGGGTACGACGGTCGTGTGATGTTTCAAAGCTCATTTGAATACACCACATCAATTTATAGCTTAAAGGGGGCAGACAATGAAAGGTATGTCTCTTACCTAACAATCTCGGACACAATTACCTAGTTACCCCAAATGAAAGAAAGTAAGGTTTTAAATTGTAAAGTATGGGCCATCTTAAATGAGAAAATAGCAAAGGAGAGAGAGAGGGAATGGGGGGAGCTCTTCAAGGGTGTTGAATTGCTGAAGGAAATAATTCTATTTGCATCACTCCCAATAATTCTGCCTGAGCTGATTTATTCTCCATCCATGAGGTATATCTCTACAAGAGTATATTTCATTTTCACCCAGAGTGATAAAGGAAATATTTGGGGGTGATATTGAGCAGGCCTATAAAAATAAAAAATAACTTTATTATTTTAAATAGGGCATACTTGATATACACATCCCAGTTCGAATTTTTATAATATCTATCTTGCTAGACCTTCAGCCTATAAAACAATGTGTTTTATGGGTATCGCTGTGATGCCAGGTTGTCAGGTATATCATATCAGTATCTCAATTATGTTCTTTAGGAAACTGCTCCTTCCCCCTGCTGCTGCCTAGCAACAGGTCAATTATAAACTGAGTATTTGCTGAAGTACATTAGTAGCATTGTTGCCATAACAACTACCTTTGTTAGTTGATCAAGATGACTTGACTGAGAAATGGCATTGAGGAACCACGCATGCTGTAGGAAGTGGTAATTGTCCCCATTCAACTACTGATTTGGACTATTGGGTGGTGTCATCCTCAAAGACGTGTTCTCTCCCGAGGTGGTACTCATTCAGGCTCTGATATCACTAAATCAGCTCCCCAGTGATCCAGGAATGAGGCCTGCAGGTCTGGAAGAGCCACGGCGTGACTCCACCCAAGGTCCTTTGAGACCTGGTCCCTGATCCTCCCACCACACAGGTTTTCCGACCAGAGTCAGGACACAGAGACCAGGTCCAACCTTGTCAGTGTCCTCCATCCTGTGGGGGACAAGGAGAAAGTCCCCCGTCAGCACGAATTTGACTGGAACTCATCACTTGGTCTGTCCACCAGAGTATTTACCAGCAGGGTCAATGGCTCCTTACGTGCAGCACACACGGTGCCCAGAATACTGCCAGGGGCCCATAAAATAGGTACGTTTAGAAGACAAAGTGTGATAATGTGACTAGTGCCAGGAAAATAAGCATGGCTATACTCAGCAACTTATATTGAACAATGTTCAACTTACTACTTTTATTTCAGCCACAACTGAAAAAACCCAAATGTCTAACTATAGGAAATTATCAACCATAATCTAGTCACTTAATGATATTGCAAACAGGGTCGTATTATGACTTTCTTGGTTCCTGGGCCCTTCAAGGAGCCCTTCCCCCATTAAAAAAAAGATATTTACATATTATATATATCCACATTTTATATCATTCAAAATAGATACTATATCAAATATACTAAAATGCTATATTAAAATAGATACTATATAAAATATCTGCAAAATTATATATTCCACATATAATAAAACATATATTTATATATTATACATTTATATATAAATTTACATATCTATGTGAAATAAGGATATGTACATATGTTTATATTTTTACATTTTACATACTTTTATAATATATAATATATAATACTAGTATAATATAATTAATATAATATAACATATGCAATAAAATATCTTATATATTTAAATATAATAAATAATATAGATAATGTAGCAAGTGTATTAATAACATTATATGAATATATTTTTATTTTAAAATATAATATAGTGTATACCTATAATAATGAAAGCATAATATGCTAATTAGACCAGACGTCCTTCCAGATGTCCTTCCAGGACTGCTGCTGTGTGGGCCGGGGCAGCAGCATGGGCTGCTGCCTTGGCCCTCAGAGCCTCTTGCACGAATTTTGTGCATTTGGGCCTCTAGTATGTATAGAATACATGATGTAGGTACATATATTCAAACAATATATAATATAAATCAATTTTATTTTTTGTTCACATGAATGTTCTACAGAGGAACCCCCCAGCTCTGCCACTATAGTGTGAAAGCAGCGTAGACAACACATAGACAGGTGTGCCTGGCTATGTTCCAATAAAAGTGTGTTTATGGACAGTACACTTGAGTTTTACACAATTTTCACACACCACAAAATGTCCTACTTTTCTTGCACCATTGAAGAATGCAAACCCCATTCTTCGCCTTTGGCCTACAAAACCTAGTGGTGGGTTCAAGCTGGCCCCTGGGCCTCGGTTTGCTCACCCCAGATGTGGAGGGTGAGGACAAAGAAAAGAGATTCTCAGTGGCCAGGCCTGGAAGTGACACCCATCATTTCATTCACACTCATGGGCTGGCACTGGTCACGGGTTCCCCTCAGCAGGGAGGGCAGGGCTGAGGTGAGGGCAGCTGTGTGCCCAGGGAGACGTGGGTGTGGGTGTGGGTGACACCTAAGGGCTTCAGCACTCTTGGCACGCACACACCTGGTGACCTGGCCCGGAAGGTACACTCGCCTCCTGAGGATGACCTCATGCCTTTTGAGACTTTCCAGTGGCTTCTAGACACAAAGACTCCTCTCCCTCCCACTCTCTTGCTGTGCCTCTGTCTTGCCTTCCTTCCACTTTGGCCTCTGGACCGGACCGTGTGCTTGGAAGGCGCTGGTTCCTCTATGTGCCTTGGTCCTTCAGTCCAGCTTCTGCCGAAAATTATATAGCACATCTCAAAATAAGATCGCTTTCTAATTTGCATTTAATTAAGAGTTGGCTACTCTCCCACTTCTCCTTCACACATGTCAGCAGATCCTGCTCACCTGTGTCCAGGTGAGAAGAGAGTGTTAGAATATATTTAATTAACAAACAAGTGTTCAAGGTCTTTCTTGGCCCAGCCACCCGAGAAGGTCCCCCCACAGCCGACCTTATAAATTGGTTGTGGCGGTTCCCCATGATTGTCTAGAAACTTGCTTTCAGAAAGTCCTAATTACATTTTCTTGATAACATATTAAATGAATTGCTTGGAATCACACGCAGTTTCTCAGTCCGTGATTGATTTACAACCCAAATATAGTGCAGCCCGAATCCGCTCCCCGAGAGGGGCTGGGCCTTGTGAGCAGTGCCAGGCAGTAAGCATATGACTAACTCAGAACACAGAGGACCAAACGCAAGACAGAAAAATAAACAACTCTAAATTACCAGGACTATGGCCTGGGCTGCAGAACACTCTATGATTCAAGATGCTACTGCTGAGATGCTAATTCTGCCCACTTCCATGCCACCGAACCCGCCGTCCAGGAGAAAAACAGTTCTGATGCTATCAACTTATTGATTTTCCTACTTCAGAAATGTTACCAGCTGTTCAGTCTATTAAACAGCTTGGGCGGGAGTTTCAGATGGAGCTGTCCTGTCAGTCTTCACTGTGCCTGTGAAAGGAGGTGGGAGCTGGGGAGCCGTCAGAGAACAAGTCTGGTGTTGGAGACACAGGCTGGGCTCACCTGAGAGGAGGTGCAGAGAGCGTTGGCATGGAGGTCAAGGTACCAGGGCCACTGATACCTCAAATAGGCACCACGAACTCCTCTCCCTATTGGCCACCTGCTGGTCTCCAGGAGAGGCATCCTGGATGCACCTCTTCTGCTGGCCCCTCCCCATCAGATGCCAAAGGGGAAGCTTCCTGGTCCACCTCTTTACTCTCTACTAACTTTTGTCCACCTGCATTCTCCCCACCTGTCTGAATAGACTTTTGTTCCATTTACTGTTGCTACCCTCCAACCCAACACCGCCTCAGAAGCCACATCTGATCGGGCCATTTCTCGGCTTTCAGTGACTCAGGCTCCCTATGGCTCCTAAGCTGAATTGGGGTGACCGTGCATGCCAGCTCGCCCAGCGCAGTCCCATTTATGCTTGTTGTCCCAGCATAACCGCTAACAGCACCTGCTTTTACTGTCTCCAGCGTCCCTGTTGGGATAAATGTTACCAGCATCCTAGTTGAGTCTGACATCCTTACTGTGCTGACCCCTTCATCTCCTCACCCCCCTGCTCTCTGTGCTACAGGCCTCAGCCCTGCAGACACTCTGGCCCCTGCAAGTGCCCTGGACGCTCTCTGCCCCCTCCTGACACAGGTGTTCTTCCCCATCTGAAATGTTCTGTACCTCCCCACCCCCCTCTCCAGATGTTTGCCTGACTGGCAAGTAGCCTCCAGGGTGAAACTTTCTCAACCCCCGATACAGGACAGATTCCATTACATGTTTAACTCATGGTTGGTGTTCTTAGCACTCATCACACCTGAATAGGTACACTAATTGTCTATAGGTCCCTAATATCTGTCACATTCTTCCCTGGAGGATAGCTTTGGTGAATGCATAAATGCAGAAAACCCTACAGATGCTGCTTGTCCATGATCCTGGGTAGGTGATTATTTGTCAAATGGATAAATGAATGAATGAATGAATGAATGAATGAATAGATAATTTTAGTGGGAGATGAGAAAATAAAATGAGCATCTATAAATGGATATAGTTTTATGAGGACACAACTTGTCACCCTCAGGAATGAGCTATACAGATGTTTGTGTATGAAGGGGCTCACCTAAGAAAAAGAAAACTTAAAGAGAAAGAGGAAAGAAGAGGTGCATGGCTGAGGGAGTGGTGGTGGCAGGCAGATCATAGAGAAACAAAAAAACAAAACTGTCCTACAAAACTGTTTTTTCTTTTTTTCTGGGTGAAGGTGATATCACTCGACCAGGTCTCAGAATAACTGAGAGCAGGCACAGAGCTATGGACATGTGAGGACTGTTGCAGTCAGATCTGGGCACAAAGAGAACAAGAAAGATACTGCTCATGGGATCCCCACATCTCCCACTCGGTTCTCAAGTCAGCCCCTTCCAAAGTCTAATTTTAGCTCAGAGGAGACTAGAAAGGTAGCTCATAAACCGAGAGGAGAGCTTCCGTGTCACGTGATGCACAGTGAGCTGGAAGCCAGAAGTGCTGATGACCACGCTGAGCACCGTTCAGAGGGTCCCTGCCACGTAGAAGCTGGAAACCAGCCAGCGGGACCTAGGGGAGCACTGCGCTAACCCAACTAAACCTTCTGCAAAGATGAATTAATGGTCTACGTGGTATGGTGTGGCAGCTTCTGGCCACAAGGAGCCATTGAGCACTTGACATGTGGCTGGTGCAACTGATAAACAGAGTAGTGCATTCGATTTCATGTTCATTCATTTCAATAGTAGCTGCCATATTGAATAGTAGAGGTGAGGGGACAATAGTTCAGCAAGTGTGGAAAGAGACTGGAATTCCCCAGTTCTGCCAGGGTCCTCAGAATGGTAGGGCCGTTCTGGAAGAAAGACATTTTGGAGGCCAACTGAAAACAGAAGAGAAAGGAAAGACACACACAGGCTGTGCTTCAAGAAGACGAATTCAGCAGCCCTCACATGGAGATGAGGGTCGTGGGGGTGGAGAGACTGGAGGGAGGAGACAAGGAAGGGGACTTGCACTTGGCCATCATTCCTTGAACTCGATAAACCAGCCCTGGTGTTGGAAATTCATTCAGCAGTAAAACGAGGGCCCCAGACAATCCTTGTGTCAGTGGATGGCTCTTAGGCAGGTCATTAGGTCAGAGAGCGGGGAGCCCTTGTGGCCACAGGCAGCACACATTAGAGGACTGGCCGTCAGCTGAGAGCTGATGACCTCTTGAGAGAGGCCATGAGTTTTTGACATGGCTGTCAGAGACCATGTTGAGCCTGTTGGAAATTGCTTTGGCCCAACACGCAAGCTCAGGGGTGCGGACAGGGAGGCATTCCAAGTTTGTGATGCTGAGTTCAAGTTGGCCCCATGAAAGCCCACAGATTCAGAAGGCGTCTGTTCTTCTCCTGCTTTCCCTTGGACCTTCCAAGCCACCCATCTTTAAACCTCTGTCTTATCAATAAAGTGTCTAATAGTGGTCTAGGCCTTGTAACCTTGCTATGACCATTAAACAGAATGTGTGGTTTATTCCTAATGCAGAGTAGCTGCTACAGAATTCTGTGTGTTTGTATTCTGTCCATGATGTCTTCTCATGAGCTTTGTCATTTTCCATTATTTAAGCATTTTCTTGAAAGACATCACACGCCCTCATGCAGCACAGGTATAAAGACACGGTGCTTCCAGACTGTCAGCAAAGGTATCCTTTTCATCTCGGTCATGGTGGAGTTGTCAGAGGACAGGTAATTATTTCTTCTGCTGTGTGACAGTAGAAGTTGCTAAAAATAACAGGGAGGATATGAAATAAATCACGGATACCTAAGGTAATGATAGTGTTATCCATTATTAACTGTAGCAGTAATAATAATTAAGTAATAACAATAAGTAGCCAGCACAGAGAGCAGGACATCTTTGTGTCCCCTGGGCTCTGAGGGAAGGAAGCAAAGAGATTACGACATGTCCAATGCCTACATCAGTCAGACACTATCCCTTACAGGTGGCATCCCACTCCAGCTTTCCCTAAGAACTGCCCTTCCGGGGATGACCCTTAAAGCATAGAGGGTCACCCAGGACATGGTAGAGAGGAGAGAGCTGAGGGAGGCAAGGACAAGCCATGCCAGGCTCCAGAAGCCATGCTAAGGATTTGGGACTGAATTGGAAGACAGGTATCATATGTACACTGAATAATATTAATGAAGGGGATGGGTTGCTTGAACTGAGAAGGACATAGAGGGAAGGTTCTGGAATCAAGCATCAAGGAAGACTATGTCTTTTGTTTGTGGACATTGCAATCTCTTATACAGTCCACTTGTAGTCTCAAGCCATCCACATTCCACCCCTTGAGCTGGGAAAAGAATAAAGGTGGGAGAATGGTGGGAAGGTACTGGAATCACCTACATTAAGGGCAGGAGAGGGCCTGAGGACTATGTCGAGGTGGTAATGTGGAAGGGTGGACACATGAAGAAGACATTTTGAAGAAAGACATGGCAATGCATCATCATGCTCTCTACATTTGTCAATTGTGTAAATAAATAAATAAGAACAGATTCCAGTAATATATATTTGCACTCAAAAAGAAAACTCCGGGTTTAGCAGTTGTAACTCTTCCGTTCCAACTTACCTACTCTGTCGTGTAGTTCCAGCCAAGATTATGGGGGCGGACACCCTGGTGATGGCAACTCTGCCCTCTGTGAGTGATAATGACTCTAGAGATCACTCCCCCTGCCACATGAATTACTTGCTATCTCAGCAACTCAAAATATCCCTTCTCTTTGGTTTGAACTGGGACATTTAATTCTGACGTCCAGGAATACCTATATGGTATGAACCTCTCATCCCACACTCAAAGTGTCTTCATTCCATCAGCCACCCTGCATGGTAGCAATCCCAATCTTGCCCCACTCACTTGAACTCCACCTTCTGTGAGCTGTTAGTATGCATAAGAAAGTTCTCCACCATCCATTTCTCAATTAGAGTCTTACTTGAATTCAACCATTTCTCAAAGACCATATTGGTCTGTAATGTTTGGGGCTTTAAAGTTTTAAAGATTGTATAGAAAGCTATAAACTGCCTCATGTTTATGTATGCTCATCCACAAAATTTATGTACAATTTTATGAGATTTCAAGACCCTTGAAACACAACCATACATCCTTCACCAAGTCAGGGCACCTCATTTTCCAACTTCCTGGCCAATGCTCTCTTATTGGAATCCATCATGTCACACATGTTGGTATTACAGCCCCAGTTGAACATTAACCTCCCCGAGAACTATGAGGTGTCTTTTGCTACTTGGATCCTGGCTGAGCTACTGGTAGAAACGAAAGTGCCATAGACCATAGATGGAGTCCTAGGCCCAGCAAATATCATAAGCACATTGAGGAAACACATTCTTAGCCAAGTGAGCAGCTGTGCCTAATACACAAGGCGGCTTGGAGAACACCTGGGATTGTCTACTGACACATCCAGCCATGTGTGTGGCACATGGTAGAAAGTCCTTCAATGTTAGTTTCATTCACTTCAGGGGGAGAAAAACCTTTTCAAATGATGTAGGTCTTTAAAATTCTGTCGATGCCTCTGTAACAAACACAGCAATAAATAGAAGAGGAATGAATGTTATTAATAGCATCACCCCTGGGGTTTGCAGCTCACTTAAAATGGTTAGCACTAATTTGTAAAATAAGATCTGAGGCCACCGGTATGAAAGAAGATAAAGCTAACATGCAGATGTATTTGACTTAAAAATATCCTCCTGGAATAGTTCACACCTTATGCTAACTTTCTCCAAAAAAGTTTGTCTAAATAAGTTAGGGAATCTTTAGTTGCAAGTAACAGAACACTTTACCAGAACTGGTTGAACAGAAAAAAAATCCTTATTGGCCAGGTAACCCTGTTGATTTAAGCCATCCAGTTTGTGGTAATTTGTTATAGCAACCCTAGGTAACCTGAGTTACAAATCCCATGAGGCTTTATCCCGGGCCTCAATGAATGGTGTGAGCAATATCCTACTTCTTGATTCTATCTCTCTCTTTCTTCCTTTCTCTCTCCTCTTTTCCAATCCCTCCATCTCTAGTCTCTGCCTCCTGTTTGCTCTTCTGCAGGGTCTCTCCTATAGTCCCAGTGCAGCTGAGCAGTCTCCCAGGTCCCATGCTTTCCTCCGCATTCCCATTGAAAACAAAAAATCTGCTTCCCATAAAGATCAATGAAATCAAGTCTCATTGGCACTGTTGGTCTGAGCAAGGTCATGTGATCTTCCCTGGGTGGACTAATCCCTTTGGCTACAGGATGGGACACACTGGATGTCTTGAGTCCAGTAGCCACTGTTGGAACTGAAGGTAGAGTCGATGTTGGCCACACCATGTGGCTAAGAAAAATGTGGCAACCTTAGGCTGGGGATTAGGGTATGTAGTAGGTGGAAGGGTGAAATAAGGGCCTTTGGAAGTGTATTTAAGGTAAAGATCTTGAATGAAATCTTCTTGGATGAGGATGGGCACTAAATCCAATGACAAGTTGTCCTATATGAGATAGAAAAATACAAGACACAGACCCACAGAAGAAAAACACCATGTGAATATGGAGGCAGAAACTGGAGGGACGCTGCCACAAGCCAAAGAAAACAGAGCCACCAAAGCTGGAACAGGTGAGGGAGGAGTCTCCCCTGGAGCCTTGGGAGGGAGTGCGTCTCTGTGGACACTTAGATTCCCAATGCCTGGCCTCCAGGTCTGTCTGACAATAAGTATCTGTTGATTTAAGCCACCAAGTTTGTGGCAATTTGTTACAGCAACCCTGGGACACTAATGTGGGCTTAGGGGTTGAACAGAGGCAAGCAACGCTGGAGAAATATTCAGGAACAACCCACTAACAAGACCAGTTCATAGATGCTAGGAGCTGAGAACCAACTAAAAAACAAAGTGCTCACCACGCTGGCACTGAGTTCCTACATTGTGCCAATCACCATAACAGATCCTCACAATGGAGCAACAAACAGAGCAAGGGCCCTCTCCTCAAAGGTCCCAGTATCTAATGGTTACATGAGCAAACAAAGGAGCAGATATCCCAATACAAGGTGGGCAGCGCTGCAGGAGCAGTACCCAGGTCCCAGCACGGACAGAGAGAAGGCTTTCCTAATCCAGCCTCTAAGGGACAGGGGCAGCTGGACTGAAGGACCAACAGCAGTGAAAGCTGTGTTCAGAAGGTATGTCTTGATTTGTGTCTGATAAACCAAGAAAGAGTTAATCTTCAAATAATGAAGAAAGGGGTTTGTCTCTGGTCCTCCATTCCCTAGAGACCTTCCAGGCTCCCAAAGAGAAACGTGGCAAGTCTTTGGGTCTCTCTAGGGTACCATTCATCCCTCTTTTCTCTGCTCCTTCAGTAAGCACAGCCCGGGCTCCTCCTGGGGACACCCTCTGTCCCTGGAGCTTCTCCCACTTGGAGGTAAACATTCTCCTGGCACCTCTTCCCCTTTCCTTGTATTTTCTGCTCCCCACCATGCCTGAGTCTCCTTTTCCCCTTTGTTCTGACAGCCAGATCTGTCAAGGCTGGTTGCCTCCATTTGCCTAGGACACATCTTCTGCATATAGATTGATGAGTTTAATCAGCGAATCAGGAGGAAGCCTTGGGCATCAATCACTGTCAACGTGCCTTCTTGCTGTTTCCAGTTATGAAGGCAATAACACAGTTTCTCTTAAAGGTGAAGCCAAAAGTTTTGAATTTGCACTCGGTAAGAAAGTTCTAAGAAAGTTCTATAACCTCTTTCAATTTAATCCATCAGATAGAGAGAGAGAGAGAGAGAGAGAGAGAGAGAGAGAGAGAGAGGATGGCTGGCCTCCTCTTCAAGGGCTGTCATGCTCTTGGTCACATTACTCAAGATCCATGCTGAGGAACATGTTAACAGCCCATTGAGAACTTGAAGGAGCATGTATCCTATCTCTTCCCTTCCCCAACTCACATCCTCTTACCTTCCATTCTGTTTTAGGAAGCATCCTGACAGGACAGGACATAGGAGAGCCTTGTGATTATTTTGTTTTTCTGTTGGGATAAAAGCCTGCATTTCCCATGAAGAAAACACTCAAATCCTTTGGAAAATCAAATCAGCCTGCTGCTCTGTCTCAAATGCTTCCATGGTTTCCATTTTACTGAGGATAAAGGACAAAGTAACTAACTACAGCCCACAAGGCCCTGCTTGGAGATATCCCTGCCTATCTTACCTCAACTCACCCCCATTCTCCAGAGTATCTGCGTCTCCTACAGGCTTGGAGTATCCACGGAGACAAGAAACACAAATGCTCTTGCTCACTGCTATGAGCCTAGCACACTGCCTGCAACACAGTAGATTATGTTTTCTAGTAATACCATTGTCTGCAGGTAACAAATAGCAGTTTGTGCCAAGTGGAATTTGCTCTTTCTTTACCAGGACATTTGAAGGTAGGCTGTGCCAAGACTAGCTTGTCAGCTCAGTTAGATCACCAGGAACCCACTATATCTCACCCCTCCATCTTTTTAATGCTTAGAATATGGTTTTTCATGGCTAGACTTTATGCCACATGGTTCCAAGATGGCTGCCATGGCTCTCATCACCATATCTTCACATGAACACAGCCAAAGATGGACAGCAAGGAGTGACCAGGATGGGCAAGGCCCCTCCTCATAAGCCCCTCTCCTTACCAGGGCAGAACCCTCCTTCCCAGAGGCCCTCTATAGATTTTTCTTTGTGTCTCATTATCTATAATTGGATAACTGGCCACTCCTAGCTGCAAGGGAGGCTGCAGATAAGCCAGGTAACAGGGTCTGGGAAATAAGTGTAAGGTAGCTAATCACCAGTGTTTGATACATGGTGCTCAGGAAGTATGGGTAGGCAAAGCTTACAAAGTTTGGAAATACTAGCATTGAACACAATCTATTGAGTCACTTCATTGTCAATGTTGGGTTCAATTTCTTAACCTTTTTTCCCATCTGAAGCTCAAAAAGGTGCAAAGACACAGAACTAGTGAAGTGCTGAAATCTGACCCAGGTCTGCCTGCTGTCAGGATCCAAGCCATCTCTACTCTCATAAACGCAGCATTCCTGTAAGAGATCTTAACCACCCAAGTCTGAGATCTCACCCCGGCTGACACTCACCATGGTGAGACCTTCCCAGAGCATCCAAACTCTGCGGAAGCCGATGGCCACCTGTGAGGCAGCACCACCAAACCTGCAACTGCTCAGAGTTTTAGCTCAGAGCTGCTTCTCTTGTTAATATCCATCGGTTATATTTCTGGTACCAAAGACTTAGTAAATGCAACTCGCTGTGGTTGGCCATGCAATTTATGTTTTTAATTTTGTAAACAGTGCCTTGTTGCTATGGTCAAAGGAGGGGTTTGGGTTGATACATAAGCAAATATAGCCTTCTGGTTGCGTCATGCCAGAGTTGCAAAATATGGCTTTGTTCAGCAAATGCCAGTGCTGACAGCTGCATCGCCATGGCCGTTGAATTATATCCCCTCACATAAAGGGAGAGATAAAAGGCCTCCATAATGTGTGGCATATGACACACATACATGCATGTACACACACAGGAGGCACAAACGGAGCCCCCTGATGAGCTCAGAGCAGCACGTTCCAGCACAAACACACTCCCGCCCAGAACTTGGCTTTGTCATCCAGTTGTGTGGAATCCCCTTCATTTTCTCCTTTTTTTCATGCTAGTGACAAGATCTAGGCTAATGTCAATGTGAGTGCTGCCTTCCAAGCCAAAGATAGAAGGAGTACAATAAAGAAATAAACTAGCCCGGCCAGCTTGGCTCAGTGGTTGAACATCAAGCTATGAACCTGGAGGTCATGGTTCGATTCCCAGTCAGGGCACATGCCTAGGCTGTGGGCTCAATTCCCAGTGTAGGGCGTGCAGGAGGCAGCCGATCAAGGATTCTCTATAATCATTGATGTTTCTATCTCCCTCTCCCTCTCCCTCTCCCTTCTTATCTAAAATCAATAAAAAATATATTTTAAAAGCCAAAAGAAAGAAAGAAAGAAAGAAAGAAAGAAAGAAAGAAAGAAAGAAAGAAACTACCATAACAATAGTCATCAAACAACATTGTCCTACATGTCTCTGGCCCACATTGCATTGTGCATTTTCAAACCTGGAACATGAGAGCTCAGCACCCTGCTGCCAGGGCAGAGGTGCAGGGAACCAAGGTGCCGGGCTAGGGAAGGAACTAGCTCACCGTGACAGTGAGAGATTGACTGCAACCATAGGCACATTTCCTCCCCACCTCGGCAGTCCGTGTGCGTGGCTGTGACTCTCCCATTGTGGGTGGGATTGTCTGCCCCCCTCTTAGACTCGGGCGTCAGAACTTGTTTGTGACTTGTTTTGGGCGATGGGGTGTTAGAAAATTAGAAGCAGACTTTCTAAAAGCCTTTGCCCACTTCCACTTCCTCTCTGCCTCCTCTGTAATCGCCCTGCGAGCATGGCCAGGCCAGCCTGCGTGGGCGGAGATGGAATCGGGCAGAGCCAGGATGCCCCAGTTGTCCTGGCTGAGGCCAGGCTCCACCAGCTGACAGCTGGCTGACCCCAACCTGCAGCTGACGGTCGATGCTTGAGTGAGCCCAGCTGAGACCCAAAGAGCCACCCAGCTGCCCTATAGAATTGAGAACAATAAGTGTCATTTCAATCCACTGAGTTTGGGGGTAATTGGTGGCAATCAATGAATGATAAACATAGCTGGTTATAGATCTAGACCTAATAACCCAAACTCCTGATTTCAAAGGAGTGATTTTCCCCCAAATATTTCAGTTTTACACAAGGAGAAACTGGGGCACAGTGAAATTGAGTCATTTACAGCAACACAGGTAGAGAAGAATACTGTTATTCATTTTAAAGACAGGTTTAATAATTGAGTTTCAAGAATACATTATAAGAATAGCACCCCCTTTTCAGACACCAGCCCTCCCTGTGGCATCTGGACTCAGTAAAAGGTTAATACATGAATCTCTGAGTGAATGGCGGTGTGATTTTGCCCCCAGATTCTCTGCCCCACCAGGATAGCTCCCCCATTCCAGGATGGCCCCTCCTCCCAAGCTTACTTTTCCCACCCTCACTGCCCTCTCTCTAAGGCAGCAAGGGGTCTTCAACTCTCCACCCTCACTCCTAACAGTCAGCCAGGCTCGCTGCCATACACCACATCCTTCTGCAGAATCTGAGTTGATACCCTCATCACTCCAACTGAGACTCAACATGAAAGGGCACTTGTCAGGCCCACTGGTATGGAGATGACACAGCACAGCCCTGATGCCCCTCGGGGATGCAGCCCATGGTCAGGGCTGTGGTGGCTCAGTCCTGCCTCACTTCTCAGGCCCACCACCTTCTTTCAGCTCCCTTCTCCACCTTGTGCATCAGGAAAGGCCACGTTTAACTCCTAGACATGACGCCAATGCCAGGCTTTGATGCCCGGTCTTCCCACTTTCATCGGTCCACACCCAACCCACATTTCAGTGTCTACTTGCAAAATAGTAACGGATCCAGGAATGGTATATTTGCTCAGAAAGCGATGCCCTTCTGCTCCCAGGATTCCCCTCAAAGTGCCCCTGGGACACCCGGCACAGGCTCAGTGCTCCGGCACAGGCGTCATCTATTGCTGTGATTCTTGTACTTGAGGGAACCAAGATTCAGAGACCTTGTCTCCGGCCCACGGCTTGACCTGGCATTGAGTAGAGGAAGAAAGTGAACCCTGACCAGTTGACATCCGAAGTCAGGGTCCTTCACTCTACACCTCGGAGGATGTTTGTGATAACCGGGCACCAGGCCACCTCTAGGGCTTGGAATGACAACGGTCTTTACTGGAGTGAAGGGATACCTTCCCTGTGGGGCACATGGCGAGAGATGACGCCTCTGAACCCGCAGCCCGGCCAGGTCTCTCCTGCTGTGCTGAACCTTGGCCAGCCTCTCCCTCCCTGACTCCAAACCCATCTCTAGTCTCAGAAACCGAAACCGAAGCCTAACACAAAGAAACAAGAGACCATCATCATCGCTCATTTGAAAGTCTTTTCAAGTTGTAGAGCAGGGGTCCTCAAACTTTTTAAGCAGGGGGCCAGTTCACTGTCCCTCAGACTGTTGGAGGGCCGGACTATAGTTTTAAAAAAACAACTATGAACAAATTCCTATGCACACAGCGGCGGCAAAAACACCCGGCGGGCCGGATAAATGTTTTCGGCAGGCTGCATGTGGCCCTAGGGCCGTAGTTTGAGGACCCCTGTTGTAGAGTGTGACCATCCAGTTCACACTCTACCACCCCTCTCTCACAGATCTAGCCACCTCTTGTTTCATTTCCCTGCATCCGCATACTCAGCTGCATTTCCACACATTTCCAAGCAGCCTCAACCACAGGGCGCCTGGCCAGCCAAGGGCGTTCCAGCCTGGCAAGGGCATAGGTGTCAGGGCTCCTAGGCTTATGCTGCCATCTGAGGAAATATATATTGAGAATATTAATGTGCAGAGGAATTACCCCACCGGTTGCAGTGACTTCTAAGGAGCAATTCCATTTCAGTGTTGGAAAAACATTTTTGAGAATTCTGAAGATAAGAAACGGCAACACATGCTTTCTTTGAGTTCCATATGGCGGAAGCACTTCCCGCAGGGCATGCGGCGATCACTGTCCAGACTCCAGGCTTCCCCTCGCTCGCATGCAAAGCATCTGCCCTCCCAGGCAACGTCCTTTCATCTTGTTCTCTGGCTTCCCACGCACCCAAGTGCAGAGATGGGATTATATACTGAGTTTAAGTTGGGAGCAGATTTCAAGGCTAGGTTAGGAAACAAGTTCTTGAACCCCAAACACAATAGGAACCCCTTGTAGCTACATTATGTTCATTTCCCTTATTTAAGTATAAACAACCTTATGGAAAAATATGATTATTTCCATTTATCCATGCGGGAAGTGTGTCTTGGGGGTTTAAGTGAATTGTCTACTACAAGGTGGCTTCTTGGCAGAGTGGTCGGTTGGGACTCAAACCCAGGACAAAACAACTCTAAAGACCGTGTTGTTTCGACTCTAGAGAATTAACTCTAGCAAATGCCTTGAAATAAAGATTAGTAAAAGGGGTCTGGGCCTGTATTCGTCCACGTTTTCCAGGGAAATAGAATAAATGGAACACACACACACACACACACACACAATTTATTTACTTCAAGGAATTGGCTCATGCAGTGAGGGAGGCTGGCGAGTCTGAAATCCATAGGACATCCTGCAAGGGTGGAAACTCAGCCATTATTCTTCTCCAGGAAACCTTACTTTTTATTCTTAAGGTATTTAACCGATTAGATGAGGCCCACCTTTATCAAGGGCACTCTTACTTAGCGTCAATGGACTGTACACGTTAACCACATCTGCACAATACCTCCACAGAAACACCTCGATTGGTGTTTGAATCGATGACTCAGTGCTGCAGCCCAACCAAGTTGACACATGAGACTAACCATCAAGGGCCCAAACACCAGACCCCAAATACCTGAACCTCATAATAAATCCCTGCCAATTATGAGAAGCCCAGGGAGACCTCTATCCTGTCTGTCTCACTCTACGGAAAACATGCAAATGAGTCCCAAATGGCATTATTCATACATTTGAACATGTTAATAAAGACTTGTTCATCTACCTAGACCCCTGGCATTGGTTTTGACTTAAAAAGGACGGCCAGAGAATACAAAATTAAAAGATATTCTCAGTGAAAGATAAGAAAACGAACTTAAATGAAACTTGATTGTGTATATTTTTTTAGTTGCATACTATGATAATATGGTCAGTAATTAGTATCTGTCATTTACTTTCTTTTAAGATTTTTGGAGATTCCCTTTATCACCTATTGCACATTCAAATAACATTACATATTAAAACAGTGCTAAAAAAGTTTTACTTTAATCTGTCAAATATATGTATTCATTTGTATCTATATGTGTTTCTGTGTGTCTATACACACATACGCCTACATTATATATCTGTGTTTGATGCTTCATCTTATGTTAATCAAATCTTCTATATTCATATTTATTTCTAAAAAGTATTGACAATTCTGGAAAGTATTGACATCTCCTACCATGATTATGTATTTGTCAATTTCCCCTTATATCCCTGACAGTATCACTTTATATTTTTTGAATCTATACAATTAGCTGCATGAGAGTTTATGTCTTCTTGGCATGGTGTGTATTTTACTTCTAAGAAATATCCTACTGTATTGCTTAAACTACATTTCATCTTGAATTTTTTAGCCAAAATGGTATTACTGTCAAATACATTTTATTTTTATCAGGCATACATTCTCCTACACTTTTCTCTTTACATGTCTTGTGCTGTTTTGTTTTAATTGTCTTTTTTTAATTTTTAAAAATTGATTTCAGAGAGGAAGGGAGAGAGAGATAGAAAAATCAACAGTGAGAGAGAATCATTGATTCACAGCTTCTTGCATGCCCCACATTGGGGACCAAGCCCACAACCTGGGCAGATGCCCCTGACTGGGAATCAAACCTTGACTTCTTTCCTGGTTCATAGGTCGACACTCAACCACTGAGTCATGCCAGCTGGGCTGTTTTAATTGTCTTAAGTACCAACTGTGAGTAAAATCTTCTTCTTGTATTTCCTTTTTCATTTTAACTCAGTTCTTGTCTCTCTCTTTATGAAGATAAATTGAATTTATTCAGTTATTGTCATTACTGATAGATTTCAACTGATTGCTGTAACTCTCAATTTTCTTACTACTACATTTTGTTGCTTCTTTTTGCTTCATTTCTTGTATTTTATGAGTTTTTTATACATGTAAATTTTCACACTCCTATCCAAATAATTGTCATTGTAATGTACATAGGCTTGTGCACATGTGAGTACACACGTGTGTGTGTGTGTATTTGCCTATGTTTTGTGTGCATATCTAGCCTAGTTCAATAAATCATTCACAGGAGAATGAGACATAAACCCTAAAGTCTACTGTTGCCAGTAGGACTGAGTTCCAGGAATGGACTTAAGGATCGGTGAGCTGCCTGGAATTTATGGGAGATTATTTGCATTAATGACCCAAATTATTTACTCTCCCTGAATCTATGCCCTTTGCAATGTGACTTTGGAGCTCCCCACAGCAGCAGCTCAGGTATCTTTTAGCCTCCGGATTTGTTCTGGAGGATACCAGCACGTGTGATATGAACAGCGATCTGACAAAGTGCTTATACATTTAGGCTTAATTTTGCTCCTCAGCCTTTATCATGAGAACACATCCAACCTCCTCTGCTAGAAAATGAAACACTGGAGCAGGATTGTGCCATTTGTCTCGGGTTAGCCCATCCATGGGGAGCTAAGAGCAAGGCACACCCAGCAATTGACAGAGCCCAGCCAAGACTAGAATAGCTATTAATACAATAACTAGAAAAACCTGTACATCATGAACGAAGTAAATGTTTTTTATATCGAACTGCTAGGTTTTGGAGTGTTTTCCTACAGAGCATCTCTGTGGCAATTGAAAGCTGATATGGCATGTGTGAGAGAAAGTGAATTTGTCATGAGCCTGCAAAGGATCGAGGTCTCTAAGGATTTCCAAAGAGCCGTTCCAAATACTAAAAATGAACTTAGATAATGATATCATGGTTTCTTGAGATCAATGGTAAAGGAAAAGCTAGGCTCCTTTAAATAAAAAAAAGGATAGAAATATTTTGAAATCCCCACAATGCCCTGCCTGGCTAATTTTTATAACCCAATATTTTCATGAAGGGTTGTATAAGGTAGATATTATACTTTACCTTGAAATCTCATGTATTCTTGACATTTTTAACTCATTAAACAGCATGGTTTTAGAAGTGAGAGTTCTGATTAACTGCAGGCGTTCATTGAAAATGTCATAACTTGGGAGTAAATTCAAGATTCCTACCATCTACCAATGGCATCCTTGACTCATGGAGATGGAAGGAATCTCAGATAATGAATTGCATCTGCATCAATTCACTCGATGAACACTGAGAACCTACAAAGTGTTGACAGTTCTACCAACGATGGGTTTTACCTTGATGTAACCTGTACCTTCTCTATCTACCTGCTGTTTCTGCTGAGCCCAGAGTGAGGTGATTCAGGGACATCTGTGGCTGGATCTTCCCTCTGCTCCTGTCAAGGCTTCTCCCAGGATTCATCAGCTACCTTCTTGCATTTATAAGTGCTTCCACCTTATCCATGAAGACCTGCCCTACTATGTCCCAGATCAATGCTGAGCTTCCTTCAAAACAGCTTCTGTGTGACTTCTTGCTAGTCTCATTCTCCTCTGGACTGTATCTCTACCTCATATATATTTATAGGATGCAAATATCACGCCAGCAAAACTCATTGATTTACATGTATTCATCTACCACTATTCTATTTTCTTCTTAGAAAAGAAGACTTTAAACAGTTGCCTTAAACACACAACAAAAAGTAGGTGCTTAATAAATCTTTGTGAAAATAAACACGTTCCCTTCGGTGTAGAGCTGTGAGACATAGAAACATGAAGACGTGTGTCTTCCCTACAGTTTAACTTGTTTTCTGTTCTCTGAACAACAGGAAAGAGTAAAATCTGAAGAGCCAATATCCCTTTCTCTGGATCCCAATCTAACCCCACCTGACATGAGCCATACACACAGAGGCACCTACAGAAACAAGAGAGTGGATGTACCCCACATGTGTCCTAAATTCCAAAATGCAACACATATCCTAATATATAAAAAACCAAGGGCTGTCACAACCAAAACAACCGGACAGACGACCGAACAGCAGGCTGCATGGGGCGACAAGGCCAGCAGGGGGGTTAGTGAGGAACGACCAAACAACTGAACAGCAGGCTGTGTGGGGTGACCAGGCCCGCAGGGGGAGCAGTTGGAGATGACCAGGCCAGTTGGGGTGGGGGGGATTTGGGGCAACTAGGCTGGCAGGGGGGGCATTAAGGGGCAACCAGGCTGGCGGGGGGCAGTAAGGGGTCACCAGGCCAGGTTGGGTGAGGGGTGAC